>NC_056728.1:1378789805-1379107305 GCF_019279795.1 Protopterus annectens | reverse complement strand
GGGCCTCCTCAAAACTGATTACGTGTGGAGATCTGCAGTCGTGGGACTGCATACATATCTGCTAACCTCACAAGACCCAAACATAGTGAAAGTTTTGAAACATGAGGAGAATAAGTCTAAGATGCCTTCCCTGCTCAGTTTTTCAGAAGCATATTGGCATCAAGTGGGAATGGAGAGCAAACCAGAAGTAGATAAACATCAGGCAGCAACTGAATGTGCCAAAAAACAAAAGAAAGAATATAAGGTGAAGGATCAGATGAGAAGGCAAGAAATGTGGAAAATGCATAAATATAGTTGTAAGTATAGAAAACTCTTGGAACAACCTTGAAAAAATATATTTTTAGATTTACTCTCTTACTGCTTGCTGCTTCTTGCTGTGGGATGCATTTGAGGTGTTCTATAGACACTCAGTCTTGTTGGCTAGATTCTGCTAAAATTCAAAGTCTGGTTATATTTGCATTCACAGTCTGTTGCATACAAAAACTTGCAGAATATACACTGATGAGAGAATATACTTTGCAGCATCAACTTTAGAGAGCAGTAACAAATAACTTTTTATAATAAACCAAACGGAAACACGTTGCAGCTTAAAAGTACTGTTCCAACTTTACTTCTCATATAGTACAGATGATGTGAGAGATATAACATTTACCTCAGAACACCAAATGTGTTCCTACCATACCCCTAACCTAGCTGGATTTATACAGCTCTTTATATACAGTTTTAGTCCTGTAGAAACAATACTAAGCTTCCTTGTTTAACAATGTCTTGTAAGAGACCAGCTTTTCTGACAGTGTGAATATCCTGTAACAGTGTCCTAATGTCCATGTAGAAAAACATATTTTTGAGGAAACACATTGTCTGTATTCTATTTGGATCTGTGTATATGACCATATGTTCTTGTACCAATGCTGATAAGCATATCCTGTTTTTTATGAAGAAAAACATATTTTTGAGAAAACACATTGTCAGAGATCAGCTTTTCTGACAGTGTGAACATCCTGTATTTTATTTGGATCTTTGTATAAAAAAACATCTGTTCTTGTGTCATATCCTGTTTTTCCATGCAGAAAAACATGTCATTGTTCTTTAAAAGCAGATTTTGCATTTTTGTTCTTGCATACATCCTGTTTTGAGTCTGTAAGGGAATAATGTCCATTCTTTAAAAGCAGATTTTGTATTTTTGCTCTTGCATACATCCTGTTTTGAGTCTGTAAGGGAAGAATGTCCATTCAGCAGATTCCTTTTCCAAGCCATGGTCATTTAGTATGACTGCTGATCACATATTACTTAAACTTTGTTTCTGCATTTAAGCAAGTCTTTTCTTTCAGCATATTTACAACATAATTAATTTCAGATTTATATTCATAAAATCTAACAATTCCCTCTGTTTTTAAACATACTCAAAACATTTTATATAGAAAACACAAGAAACAAACCTTTAGTTTGATACAACAAATCAAAATGCAATTTTACATAGTTAACACAATGATATTAAAGTATTATTCCCAAAACTGAATGTATTTAACGACTTTTTCTTTTGCAGACCATTCTGTGAAAATATTTTATCAGTTATGAGCTGTGTCTGCTTTAATGTTATTATTATTTTTTTTTAACTTGATTAATTTATTCTTTTGCAATCACAGAATTTAATTTATGACTTAGAACTGTTTCATTAACTCTTTGCAACTGTTGAATTAACTATAAGAGACAGTAACCTTGTGCTACTGCAAGCATTTATACAATACTGAAAACACACAATTTCAATGTCATTTTAACCATAACATTGTGGTCATGTCTTTGAACTGCCCATTAACATCTTGGTAAAGTACTGAACTGGGCTTAGATAATAAATATTTGAAAGCAATTATTTTACTGGGGTAAACCAGTGATATTATAACTTGACAAATTACTTTTGAACTTATTACAATGTATCCTGTACAGTATGTATTTACACAGACTGTTTGCTATTTATGCATTTCAATTTACTAGGTATACTGGACCCATTTTTTTAAAACATGTTTTTTCACACATATTTATTACTAGACATTCATTTAATTTGTACTGAATTCTTCTGCATTTGTACATACAAAGACTATCATTTGTACTGAATTCTTCTGCATTTGTACATACAAAGACTATAAAATACATTTAGTCTAATCTTACAAATTTAATAACATTAATATTAAGCAAAATCTTGGAAAATGTTTGTCTTTTTAGAAATATCTAGTGGAACTGATACCATATCCATATGTCCTGTTATTTTAAACTACATACTCAGCAATTAAAAATATTCATGCTTTTTTATACCAACATTGTTTTGCCAAAAACATATTAAAAATAATGACCATTCTTGCTATTAGAAACATTTATGCATTTTTGCATATCTTTATTCTCTCTTGTATAGCTTTAATAAAGCAATTTTAAATCATCTCTTGTTTTTTCTAAACAATAAAATAATAACCATTATGATAGCTATTAACAACTTGTAAAATATCTTATCCTGTCAGGTTTAATCCAGTTTACCAGTATTTCTAATACACTAATACCTGTTTTTTCCTCCCCATAAAAATTGTATTGTCAAGAAGGAATGAGATATTTTTTCTTGTAGCTTTATTTTAGACCCTTATTATTTATTTTTATGTAGCTTTATTTCAGACCCTTGTCACAGTCTGTTTATACAGTCAGTGTAAAACTGAGAAAGTGCCCCTCCCTCTTATACAGTCAGTGTAAAACTGAGAAAGTACCCCTCCCCCTGTAGTACTTCAGCACTGTTTACCTGCCCTATGCTGTGAGAATAGAATGTATATCAGCCTAAGACTATGGTTATACATTATTATAGACCCCTGTCTGATTTGATAATTTTTTCTAAAGCTTTTGCTGTTTACTACCTCTACCTCTAGTAGGTATTTACACCCTCCTGCACAATTGATTTGAACTGTATATATACTATAGCCCATTTGCTGGCTGTACTTGATGCAACTGAGGTTTTTTCTTCTCTTAACATTTACTTGCAGATTATCAGTGACATCTATGCACAATTGTGGCATTTTATGACAATTATTAAATAGTGTTGCCTGTAAACATTTTAACAATTATGTTTTAATAACAATGATGCTTTAGAAAAACTCAAGCTACTTGCCTGGCAATCAGTCTTGTTGTTTATCTTATCTTTCCAGCATTTCCTGTAACTATTCATTCAGTCTAGGAAGGTCTGAGCTCACATTTTATACTCTGTAAACTATAGTTAATTCTTTTAGCATTTTTCCTTTAATGTGATTGTGATTTGCATAACTATGCATTTATACAACATAAATAGACATCATTTTACAATTACCTTACATGGATTTCAGTATTTTTTTTATTTATCTAACTATTTAACTGTCCTGCCATTAATTTTACAAAAACTGTTTGACTAATATCATCTGTGATTTTCTTTTTAAAATTCAGAACTTTAACTGTTTGGTGTTACTATATAATTATAAACAAATTGTAAAAAACAAAATAGATATTAGTTTAACCAACACATTTATAGTTATATTATTTATATTTGCTATTGTCTGCCTGTTATTTTGACTATGCTAATGAATGGCATTCATATGCTTTACTTTACTGTAGTACTGATAGATGTCTTGCTTTAACTGAATAAAAGTAAAACATTTAAGAATGATTTGTCCAGACATCAGATCCTACCATCCTACCATGTATGTTTAACCATTTTCAAAACATAAATATATTATAAAATATATTTCTTTTGCACAGATTAGCTGTGTATGCAGGAAGTTCCCAGTCTCTGTCAGTTCAGCTAATTTATTTTCTTTATCCTGGAACTTCTGTTGAATTTCCTGTGATGTTGCATGGTCTTTCTGACATTCTTTAGTAAGCTGTTCTGCTGAATTTGAAACTCCTATGCACTTTTGA
Organism: Protopterus annectens; assembly: GCF_019279795.1. Taxonomy (NCBI): domain Eukaryota; kingdom Metazoa; phylum Chordata; order Ceratodontiformes; family Protopteridae; genus Protopterus; species Protopterus annectens. The sequence continues at coordinate 1,379,103,384 of NC_056728.1, read as the reverse complement.
AAAGATGTATGTATAACTTGTCTAAGCTTCCTGAACTCATTGTGTCTGTCTTTTAGAAGTTTACTACATTCCTTTGTAACAAAATGTACTAGGGGTTCTATCAGTAACTGATATGACTCACATGTGGTGACAGGACATAACTGTTCAACATCAGAATGTAATTGAAACACTTTACCCTTAGTTAATTCTTCAGATCTGTCTTTACAGTCTATTTTTTTAGCAATATGATGCAATATTATTTTATGACATAATACACAAAATGCAGTTTTTGTTGAATCACACAATAAACATTTGTCATATTTCACATGATTTTCTTTGAGATACCAGTCAAATATTGTAATACATTTGCATAATGCCTTACCATCAACCTGCCCTAATAAGGTTTTACATTTACTAATGTGCTGTGTATACCAACATAGCATTTTTTTACATTTGCTTAAATTATGCATGAAAATATCCATACTGTCGAATAGCAACCATACTAAAAAATGTGACGTAGAAAAAAGTCTTACCAGTTAGCAAGAAAACAGGTGATCAGGCTGTTGTTGCAGATGGCTGGAAATTTTTCAAAGTCACTTGAAAAGCTGGGAAAGCACAACAGGCAGTGGACTGATGGGCTAGTGGATATCCCCCTTTTCTTGAAGAATTTATGGCACTGCGAATTTCTTGAACAAGTCTCACTCCGGATTGTAGACGTCTAAAAAACTTTACTACTGCAAGCTGCATAAACTGGAATACTTCTGTTTAGGATTTACACATACGTACAAATGTTAGTTACTGCAATTTGACTGAAGTGACCCTCTGCAGGGCTTACCATCACTCCTTCTGTGTTTGAATTGCAGATTGTAGGTTCAAATGCAGACTAGCTTGCCATTGAAAAAATTATATGGAGCTAGTCACTCAGCTGCCTCGCCATTGAAAAAATATATTTTTAGATTTACTCTCTTACTGCTTGCTGCTTCTTGCTGTGGGATGGATTTGAGGTGTTCTATAGACACTCAGTCTTGTTGGCTAGATTCTGCTAAAATTCAAAGTCTGGTTATATTTGCATTCACAGTCTGTTGCATACAGAAACTTGCAGAATATACACTGATGAGAGAATATACTTTGCAGCATCAACTTTAGAGAGCAGTAACAAATAACTTTTTATAATAAACCAAACGGAAACATGTTGCAGCTTAAAAGTACTGTTCCAACTTTAATTCTCATATAGTACAGATGATGTGAGAGATATAACATTTACCTCAGAACACCAAATGTGTTCATACCATACCCCTAACCTAGCTGGATTTATACAGCTCTTTATATACAGTTTTAGTCCTGTAGAAACAATACTAAGCTTCCTTGTTTAACAATGTCTTGTAAGAGACCAGCTTTTCTGACAGTGTGAATATCCTGTAACAGTGTCCTAATGTCCATGTAGAAAAACATATTTTTGAGGAAACACATTGTCTGTATTCTATTTGGATCTGTGTATATGACCATATGTTCTTGTACCAATGCTGATAAGCATATCCTGTTTTTTATGAAGAAAAACATATTTTTGAGAAAACACATTGTCAGAGATCAGCTTTTCTGACAGTGTGAACATCCTGTATTTTATTTGGATCTTTGTATAAAAAACATTTGTTCTTGTGTCATATCCTGTTTTTCCATGCAGAAAAACATGTCATTGTTCTTTAAAAGCAGATTTTGCATTTTTGTTCTTGCATACATCCTGTTTTGAGTCTGTAAGGGAATAATGTCCATTCTTTAAAAGCAGATTTTGTATTTTTGCTCTTGCATACATCCTGTTTTGAATCTGTAAGGGAAGAATGTCCATTCAGCAGATTCCTTTTCCAAGCCATGGTCATTTAGTATGACTGCTGATCACATATTACTTAAACTTTGTTTCTGCATTTAAGCAAGCCTTTTCTTTCAGCATATTTACAACATAATTAATTTCAGATTTATATTCATAAAATCTAACAAACCTCATGTTGATCAGGATCAAATGCAAGAATGGTTAAGGAGAGGTGAATTTAAACCAAAAGACGAAAGGTTAATATTTGCGACCCAAGATAGTGGACTACATACATGTTGGGTTACAAAGTCCATTGAACATGTTGGAGAAACAGACAAATGTAGGTTTTGTAAAACATAATTGCAAACAGTCTCACATCTTGTTGTTAGTTGTGACATACTAATGGCATAAGGACTGTATACTGAAAGGCAAAATAATGCGGCAAATCTGTTGCATTGGGGATTGTGCAAATATAATTATACTGCTTTAGCTGAAAAACACTGGAAACATGAGCCACAAAGCATCATAGAAAATGAAGTTTATATCACATGACCTCATTCATTACCAACAGTTCAAATACAGATGCTAGAAAACTAGATATAGGTGTACATGAAAAGAAGACAAAAGTAGAATTGATCACTGAAATTGCTACACCCACTAGCTATAGAGTCTTACAGACAGAGAGACACAACGTCATAAAGTACCAGGATCTGCAGGCAGAAATGAGGGCAATGTGGAAGAAAGATACAGAGACAGCTCCAGTAGTAGCAGGAGCAATAGGTCTTATAAAAAAGAATTTACAATCATACATAGATATGTTACTGATACATGTAACGCCATACAAATTGCAGAAGGAGACATTACTAGGCAAATTGTGGGTGCTGCAAAAAGCACTTCTGGCTAACAACAAAGATTGAAACAATACTAATTTCATGAACTTTAACCATACTTTGATTTAGGAATGGGGTCCATTCACATCATGGTATTAGAAACCCAAAAGACTTGGAGAAATTAAAAAAGAGAGAGGCTAAGTCATTTGATGGGCTACTTCCTCTTATTGTCCAGGAGACATCCCTAGAAGAATGATTTAAACTTCCCCAAAACAAACAGAGGATGTGGCATAAGACATAATTAGGTCTAACTAATGGGGCGGGCATTTACTGTGAGTTATTAAAAAAAAAAAAACAGTGAGTTTTTTTTATTTTTTGTTATTAAAAAAAATACTAAGAGCTGCATGCTTGCAAAAATTCCTTTGTTTTCAACAGAGCAACTCATTCACATACACTGCTACAATTTTACTACACTATATTTTAAATCATTAAAAATATTCAAATTTCCCTAAAAAAAATGGAAGTGCTGTAGCCATCCCTGAAAAAAACCCAAATGTGTATGTTGAATTATCACTTGTTTGCAAGAAGCCCCCGGCCTTAATGCAGTAACGGAGAAGCACCACCAGATGCTATAATGAGCTGTAGCATCAGATACTCCTGTATTAGTATGTTGACGTGCTAAGGGTTTGTACCATGTTCATACCACTCAGCAGTTCTGGACAAAGCCAGAAATCACAGGGACAAAGGCCCAAAATTGGGGAAAAGTATTACTCTTACTTATTTAAAAAGTTAGGATGACAGGTTTTCCATAAACATGCATCTTCAGAACAATAACAAATGGCAGCAACCCTCAGTGATTTACCAGAAAATCAAAAATTGTAAGAAAGATGGGGAAGACTATAAGGCAAAATCAGGGCTTTCTGCAAAATTCTGGGCATTTTTGAAGTATGATTGCATCCTTCATGGTTCCCTGCACCAAACTCACCACAAGGCCTAACTATGATGCATCTCAGGTGTTATACAGAAATCCCTTGCAAGTACATTTAGCAACTGTATTGATTGTCACTTGGTATGACAGCCTGTTGAACTCACCAATCAAAGCTGCACGGAAAGAATCATGGGGATTAATGCACTACCATTATGCACAACTATTCACACTCAAATGCAACTGCAGTGATTAAAAAATGGTTAGTAAAATCCACAAGTGCAGAGCCAGAGTTACAGCCAAACAAAAATATACAGAATGCTATTCATTTTAATTAAAATCAGCAAATGAATGTGCTTTCAGTGACTCCTCTGTGGAGCAGCATGTCTTGAGTTACCTCATTTAAAAGGCCTGAATTTCCCTAAACCAAAGAGGCAGTTATCTCACACTAGAGTACACAGCTCTGCCTTCATGTGACTTTGGCCCTTCAGTCTTGTGAAGCCTGAAAAAACTTATACTTCGGATCTATTCATCTTGTCTGGGTCGCTGTGGCCTGACCTCATTCGACTGATTATACCTGACAAAAATACATAGAGTCTGGAGATGTGTTTATCTTGGAAGGGTCACTATGGCCTGATCTCAGTGGACATTTTATCCTTTGTCTTGGTTTTCCCAGCAGCCATGACAGTCTGACTTCAGAACACATAGAAATATTTAGATGTAAGACTGACATAATTCAGACCATATTTCTTCACCTCTTTCTTACCACTCTTTCAGTATGGGTGAATGAAGGCTAAATCAGTTTGTTGTGATGGACATCAGGGCTGTGACACCAATAATACAGGGATGCTTATTACCACCCCCACCTTCAGTCCATTCCCAGTATCTGAAAGAAGAAGGTAATCTAGGAGGGTTTCTATCCTTCAAAGTGCAATAGAATACTCTCCAGAAATGAATGTTGTCTGTCTAACTTGCTACATTTCCTTGAAGACATATTCTGATCTTCCTGGGTAACATGTTTATGACTGATAAGAGTATACCTTCCTTACTGCCACTATACAATAATCTTAAGGCATGGAGGCAACCTACTCATAATTTAGGTAATTTAAAGAGCCATACATACAAGTAATATTCTGATTTACATCAGTTTCCAGGGGAAGTAAACCTGTTCTACTCATATATCTCATACAACTTATACAGGTTACCTTTTCTCCTGCACTGAATGCATGGCAATCCCATCAATAAGGGGGACTTTCTAGGCCTCACAGTGATCAGTATAACTTTTGAAGGTGTATATTTCATGATAAACTATTTCTATCCCTTCAGAGAACGGATTTTCTTTCCAGATTCCAAAATGTCAGACATTGGTTTACTTTAAGGAAAGGCGTGAATCTGATCTGACAAGGTCTTTCATTTCCTAATATTTTGGTTAAGGGTTAAACACTTAAATAATTTTGAAATTAAACTTAGTATTTCCAAACTCTGTTAAGACCAATTTCAGCAGAAGGTTTGTTTCTTCTCTCTCTTTGACCAGTCAACATTTACATTAAAGCATAAGAATAAAATCCATTCAATACACAAATTATGGAGGCCTGACAGCTCTGTCAAGGTTCTTTCAGCAACTGCAGTTTTTGAGAAGTAAATCAATGAAAATGCTTTAAGTGGTAATAGAATTTGCACTTTTCTCCACTGTTATCTGACCATGAAGTTGGCATATGTAAATTTGAGAGTGGTATCCGGTTAAAAAAAAGCTCAGATTTAGATTTGTTGGAAGTGGTTTTCAGTAATTTTAAATCACACAAACACCACTCACGTAATCGACTTTTAGTAATCTATATGAATGTCAAATTACTTATTAAAGTCATATGTAAGCCATAAAAACTGACCAGGATGGTTGATATATGACAAGAAGCTATTTCAGAATTGTCTATTGAGAAAAACATACAATCCATGTTGTGCTACTTTGCAGTGATGCAATACCACTGGACATTCTTGATGCTTTACCACACTAGATGAAGTTAATACCTTAGTAAACTGTTTCCAGTATGTGTGGGAGGGAAGGGTTAACTAGAAAGTCTGGGAAAAAAAGTTTGGTAGATTAATTCAGTGTACGGCTGCATTTGCACAACCAGAACAACTCTTCTCCAGTGCAGCATCTGTGTAAAATGTGTGCATGATAACTATCAAGGATCATTAGGGAGTGGCTATTGTATGCCAAACTGTAAATGAATGCATGTTTAAACTCTCAAAAAGCATATGAGAAAAATAAACAGATTCTTGAGACCAGTAAACATATTTCACTTATGTATGAATAGTTTGAACTTCAGTGCAAAGACCTAAGCTAATATTACATTTTCTCTAAACTGCCTAAATGCATAGAAACAATATCCGTTTTGCTTGTCCTGAAGCAAGTCTTAAGAACATGGGGTATGCATTACACAGATTTCACTATCAAGTCTTTGTTTTTTTGGGAGATAGCAGTACAAAGGGGTGAATACATTAAGTTGTTGGGCATGTACATAAGTTAGTATCAAATGCCTTGTTCTATTTATAAAATAAGAATCTGTATTCTCATGTATTTCACAGTTAAAATTATGCAGTTTAAGTTAATGAATCTGTATCTATTATATATATATATATATATATATATATATATATATATATATATAGTCTATATCACATTGTCGAAGTCTGACAATGTCGAATGGCGAAAATGTCAAAAGTGCCATTCATCAAAATTGTTCTTGTGGGGGACTGCTCTCCCCACCCCCCACCCGCTAATTATATATACCAAGTCCGAGATCACACTACAGTGAGGAAAGGGCAAATTTTCTGATCCTCACTGTATACTTTTCCCACACACCACTACGTAATATACCTAACCACAACAACTTCAAATCCATGCTTCTCTCCCATCTCTCCTCCAAATGGAAATGTCCTTCACATGCTCCCACCTGAAACTCCCACACTACTAACTCCACACCTAAATCATCATTTCTTTTCCTACTTTAACTTAATTCAGAGATCTTGCTCAGAACACCTTTTCATAAATCTTTTGCATGCATGCCTCTGGCCTACCTTACTCATATTCTCAAACTTTCATTGTTTGTTTTTCTTATCCATTGTACCCATAATATTGTTTCCTCTGTAATATTGTTAATTTGTCTCTATTCGTATGTATTTGTATGTCTGTTTGGGGCTTTTCCCCTCGGGTGTCCACTGAAAAAGGGTAATTCTTACCCAGCTGGACCAACCCGGTTAACAAATGCAAATAAATAAATAAATAAATAAAACACTTTTCGATAAACAGCACTTTCGACATTTTTGCCGTTCGACATTGTCAGAACTCGACAATGTGATATAGACCCTATACATATATATATATATATATATATATATATACAAATGTATATATATATATATATATATATATATATATATATATATATATATATATATATATTGATAAGGGTGATGTGCAGAGCAGTAGTAACTACAGAGGGATAAAACCGATTAGCCACAGCCTGAAGTTATGGAAAAGAGTAGTGGAAGCTAAGTTAAGAAGGGAGGTGATGATTAGTGATCAACAGTATGGTTTCATGCCAGGAAAGAGCACTACAGATGCAATGTTCAGTCTGACAGTGTTAATGGAGAACTCTACAGAAGCTCAGAAGGAGTTGCATTGTGTCTTTGTGGACTTGAGAAAGCCTAGAAAGGAGTTTTGGTATTGTATGAGAAAGTCGGGAGTGGCAGAGAAGTATGTAAGAGTGGTACAGGATATGTATGAGGGTAGTGATACAGTGGTGAGGTCTGAGGTAGGAGTGACAGAAGCATTTAAGGTGGAGGAGGGATTACATCAAGGATCAGCTCTGAGCCCTTTCTTATTTGCAATGGTGATGGACAGGTTGACAGACAAGATCAAACAGGAGTCCATGTGGACTATGATGTTTGCGGATGACATTATGATCTGTAGTGAGGGAGTAGGGAACAGGTTGAGGAGACCCCAGAGAGGTGGAGATATGCTCTAGGGAGGAGAGGAATGAAGGTCAGCAGGACTAAGACAGAATATATGTGCGTGAATGAAAGGGAGGATAGAGGAATGGTGAGTATGCAGGGAGTAGAGTTGGCAAAGGTGGATGAGTTTAAATACTTGGGATCAACAGTTCAGAGTAATGGTGAGTGTGGAAGAGAGATGCAGAAGAGAGTGCGGGCAGGGTGAAGTGGGTGGAAAAAGTGTCAGGAGTGATTTGAGACAGACAGGTACCAGTAAAAGTGAAAGGGAAGGTATACAAGAGGGTAGTAAAACCAGCTATGTTATATGGGTTGGAGATGGTAGCACTGACAAAAAGGCAGGAGTCAGAGCTGGACATGGCAGAGTTAAAGATGTTAAGATTTGCAATGGGTGTGATGAGGATGGACAGGATTAGGAAACAGTATATTAGAGGGTTAGCTCAGGTTGACAGTTTGAAACAGAGCCAGAGAGGTGAGATTGCATTGGTCTGGACATGTACTGAGGAGGAATGCTGGGTATATTGGGAAAAGGATGCTAAGGATGGAGCTGCCAGGTAAGAGGAAGCCCTAAGATAAGGTTTATGGATGTGGTGAGAGAGGACATGCAGGTGGTTTTTGTGACAGATGCAGAGGACAGAAAGAAATGGAAACAGATGATCCACTGTGGTGACCCCTAATGGGAACAGCTAAAAGAATAAGTTGATATAGGCATGCTGCATAACATAAAACATGTTGAATAAGAATGCTATATTCTTGAAATTTTACCAAGAAAAAGGCATTTTGTCCTTTGAAATCTTAATGTAGAAAAAATGTAAAAGTATCAGTGTGACCTCATTAGATGGAATGCTCCATCACAGCATTATCATTTCCAATATTTTTCTCCCATGTTTTAGATAATCCTCTAACCAAGGCTACTTAACAAAACTGCATTTGTAAACTAAACAGAAAAGTCTTTAAAAGATGATTCAAGTGTGATTGCAAAATGACATTTTAAAGAGAAAATGTAAGTGTTCAAAGTTAGGGGCCGAGTTGAAGTGCTGGTATCATATGAACATGACACTGAAAACCTGGGTACGAAATGTGCAATTTTCATGTTGTGAGGCATATGAGAAACGCCCAGTGAACTGCAATAAAAATGAAGATACCACTGAAATGCAGCGCAGCTGTTATATCATTTTAGGTGTGGCACCACAGGGTGAAGAAACGTACAAGTCTGTAGATTTAGGACAACTACCAATTTAATAAACATGTATACTTGAGAGATGGTGATGGGAATGCATGGATTGTTTATGATTTGGAGGTATAGCCATGGAAGGCGAAGAAGAAAATGATACTATACCTTTAAGGTGACATCTTATCTTTTTCATTTGCTTTATAAGAAATTGTGGAGAGGAGGATATGAACGTATCTTTTTAGGCAAACAATGCTGGCTGATTTTGCAAATGCCAATACCTTGTTGCAAAAGGACAGTTAGTGAGAGACTGGAATATGTTTATGTAGTTATTTTTTTTTAAGAAAAGAAAGGAAAAGGCAAACCATTTGCTGAGGACAGCTTGTAAAACTGCATTTTTTGTTCTGTCATTCTATATTTGAAAGTTAAGCTGCGTTCTACATCTCTTCAAAAGTCACAAACCAAAAAAAATAAAATAAAAGACAGAAAACAAATCAGTTCAGCACTTCTACATTAATCACTTTTATTTTTATTTATAGTAATGAGATATCTTCGGAATACAATTTTCAAAACTGCTTTTTGAGTAACCCACATGATGGAACTATCTCTTGACACTTTGTCAAAATATGTGAAATTTATGATTAAATATACACTATACATCAAATACCTACAAGCAAAAACCAATCAAAACATTAGTTTTAATAAAACAATAAGTAAACATTACATTTATTTAAAAAAATCAAACATATTTATTGCATGTGCTTCAGACTGTTCAATATAGAAATTCAATTACTGACAAATAGGTAGGCAGTTGCATTTAAATAAAGATGCTGCCATAGTTATTTCTCTTCCAATAGGACATTAACATTGCCCACTCTGATGTTCAACATCACATTATCAATAACAACAAAAAAAAAACTTTCTGAATGTATCCCATGCAACACTATGCCTGTACAAGGTAACTTCAGTGTCTTTCTCAAGAATAGAATAAATGTGTTCTCAAATAGGCATATTTTATTCCCTCAAAGTTTTACCAGCACAGTACCTTTGGCAGGTGCTACAACATACCAAGTATACTACCTCAGACAACTGACCATTGAAATGACCAGGTAAACATATTCTGTTAAATGAACTCATTATGTTAATGCCTTCATGAACACATCTAAATTGCACACAGTAAGCATACCTATAATTTCTGAGGATAGATATTGCTCTTGGTTGTATCAGCTACTAATATTTTTTCATATTGCCATTGTTTTTGTATATGAACAAGAACTCATTCCCCACAACAGTAAATAAATACAAACTACCTCTTATAACATCAAGTTGTTTATAATTATGGACCGGACATCATCATTATCAACATTATATCCGACTCCACTGAATTTGACCTATTTACCATGTGCTCTTAATTTCTTTTTGAATCAATATGTTTTACTAATATCAGAACATAATGAGTTATCCTCATACAAGTAACATCCTCTGTGATGGCCAGTATTATCACTGCTCTATAACCCCTTTCAATACACTTACTTTTTTAAGATGTCAATTTCTCAGGGGACAGAGGATTTAATAAAAATGCTTCTCATCTTCAAGGATACAGTCCTATAATTAAACCAGGATCTCCTGCTTTGAATCTGGATTGATCCCACTGTGTCTTGAAGCTGTCTACCATGACAACAGGTCTGTGCTGCACACCAGCAAAACTCAAACATACTGACCTAATAAGAAAGGCCAACAAAAAAAGGTACTATCATGGATGGGAAATTGGAAATACACTCTGGGTCTGACCCTGTGTCTCTGACAGAGGCAGACAGTAATGCCCAATCTAACATAATCCCCAGACACAACCACTAGAAACTTCTTAACTAACATACTTCCGCCTATTAAATGTCCTAGATACATAGGGGACACAATTGTGTTGGGTTGCACAGCTAGGCTTATAAAGTCCCTAGTGGTCATTAGGCTACTATATACCAATGAACCTGCTAAACAGACATTATTTTACCATTTTTCTTCCAAAAACAAAATGTATCACCAGGAGAGCTGGAGAGAAGGGAGACAAACCATGGCCAAGGAAGAACAAAGACAACTATGAAAGTTCATTACTGAGAAAGAAAGCTGATTCTTCAATCAGCAAGAAAAGAAAAGGAAACAGGGGTGACAGTTTAGTACTAAGAAATCACTGCATCATAAAGACATTCATTTTCTATAACAATATGCATCACATATCAAAGCAGAAAAGAAAGATGGCCTTAAGGAGTGAGAAATGGCATTTCATTGGTAAAATTAGTAATATTACTCATGTCACATTATGCACATTCATGCGTTGGGATTTGACATGTGTTTTTGGAAGGCAAGAGTGCAAACTTATGGAAAAAAGGGAAGTGAAAAACAGAATCAAGAAGGCTCTATGACCTAAACCTCATCTACACTACGTTTAGCAACTTAACCCTACTTCTATTCTCCAACAGTCATGATGCCTCTCTTTAATTACCCCCTTCAGTCTGTATCTCTTACCCCTTAACATCCTGTCCTTCACTTTAACACTCAAGCCCCCTTTCTTCCCCATTACATAGCTTTCTTGCTTGTACCTTTAAGTGCTCAGCTCAGTGTAATTACTTCACGAGTAGAGGGAAATGTACAGTAGGCAGATTTAATTACCTACCAACTGTGTAAATATTTTGAATCGTATGCGTGCATAAAATAACTATTTTTATGTTTGTTGTGTTTTTTATTGTTAGTTATTAATCCCAGACCAAGCCTGAAAATAGTCCATGGAGATCCGACTGTACAACAAATGTCCAAACAAATAAATAAATACAATCTACAGCTATGCAATCTATTTGAATTAACCTTAAGTTCTGAGAGAAACAAGCAGATGTTTTGAGCCTAGAAGTCTGATTATATCGAGAACTCCAAGAACAAAAGGACAGCAACTGACCTGCCTACAACTGCATGCAGTAGAAGCTGTGACTAAAATCATTCAAACGTAAATCACTCTCTCTCCAACCCAATGTGTTGGCATCTAAGCTGTTGTGCTTTCTTTTATGACAACAGTGCTGATGAAATGTCTGCTGGAATCACAGGCAGGCTTCAGGGTCATTGCTATAAATATAAAAATAAGTAAGTGAACTGGAGATTACCGGAACAAAGTGAGTAAAAGAAATGCTTCCTCACTTAACCCTTCAGTGGTTGATTCTGTGAGATGCACCTTACTGCATTAAATCCAAACCTCTCTCCCAATGATTTGCAAAGGACTAAAAATGTCAGCACTTACACCTGTTTAAGGAAATGGAATGCTGTTGTTAATGCAATTTTACACCTGCTGTCCGATCACCTTCTAAGTAGGAGACTTCAGTTAATGAGGTAAAGAGATAAGGTGGTCACATTCAAAATCTCAAAAAAAAAAAAAATATATATATATATATATATATATATATATATATATATATATATATATATATATATATATATAATATATATATATATATATATATATATATATATATTTAAAACCCAAAAATATAAGCCTGTATTTAATTTTGGAAATACATCCTCTTCATCTTTAACTATTTGTTTTGTCTAAAATATAAAAAAATATACATTTCCTCTGGGTATGTTACATTTCCATGGCAGTTGTCAGCTACAGGTCATACAGGCAAGGTATGCTGAGTTACATCTCAAAGAAAAAGAAAAATGAATGAAGGAAATATTTACAAAACAACACTCAATCTTAAAAGAAAAGAAGAAAAAGAAAGGTTAAGCCTTAGGTAGAGGTTAATACACATGTATGCATTCATATGTAAAATTATATTTATTTATTTAATGTATGCATTTTTACCGACAAAAAATGTATAAAGTGTAGTATGTCAGTCATGTACATACTGCAGGGACACTGATTTTTTACATAGGTTTGTCCATCAGCTCCAGTTTCCTGACATTCTTCTGGTTAAATAGGAACCTGATGGGTTTCTGCCACCTGGAACATGAGGTAGTGTTAAGACTGTGGAAGAACAGCAGACAAGAACCTGCAGTGGATACTTGCTAGACACGAACCATTCTGTTGGACAACAGAAACAAACCACAGCCAGTGCTATTCAGCCAAACAAGTGTTCTTGTATGATTAAGTAATGACAGGAACCATTAAAATGAGGTCAGCAGGCTAATGAAAGTTTTTTCAGCTGGAGTTCAAAAACACTGGAGATGATTAGTGAACTGAATCCCATATCCTGATGGAGGTATAATGTCCCTAATGTCAGCACTGAACAAGAATTTGTCGGTTAAACCAGCACAGTGGTATAGGGAGACAATGCCCTGACTACAAACCATGTGATCTAAGACCAAGAGGTAACTTGGATGTCTGACGGAACTGGCAGGTAACACGGGGTGTCCATCCTGGGGAAATATGGTTGTGTTGGGGGCAGAGCTCTCACTCAGCATTGGTTGAGACTGTATCTCAGGGAGATCACCAGGCTGGTTGAGGGAATGCTTGATAAGGCATGTCTGCTCTAGAACCCCAGAGCAGGCACCTCCTCACAGATCATGCCTCATTGCCCAACCACCTCAACATGCAGGTACATCAGCATGCTAGGTGAGGGAAGAGGATAGTGCTTAACAAAAAAAGTTGGTGCTCCAGTCAAAATACATGCTCCAGTTGGCTCTGCTCCACTCTGTACAGCTGTTTTGCTCCACCAACAACTTCCTGTTACTGTCAGTATTACCCCCAGCTGAAGTGAGGACTGAACCCCAGACCCTTGAGTTTTGAGGTAAAATTTCTTACCAGTGAGTTGCCATGTTTCCCCAGTTCACTTCCCTCCAATCCGGTGGTACCAGAAGGGGAAAAGTGGTATGGGAGTGAAAACTGAGCAGGCTATGGTCAGGCCAAGGAGCATCAGGGGAACAAAAAAAAATGAGTCAGCAAGAAAGTCTCAGTCCATAGATCATTTGAAACAAAACAGCTCACTGGCAGGACTCACTCCTGAAACAGAAACAGTGCATTTCTGACAAGGAATCATCCTTCACTGTAACCATTAATGCTGTTGATAGCATCACAATAAACAGGATAGGGTCAACTATCTTCTGATTTTTTTTAAGTCAATGGCCTAAGGTAAAGTTTAAGCAGGACACAACCAAAAAGGGAGTGTAAAGTAATGTGAATAAGATAGAAAGTACAGTTTTGTACCTACCATAAATGTAGATGTTCGAGTGTATACACTGCTGCAGTCATTACACTTGGGGTTATCCTGCCATCAGGCGGTTCCCCAGTTGGCCTGAGTTCCAAAGTCTTGGTCCGGCGTCGGTTGCTGTCACCTCCTTCCTGACGTCACTGCGACAGGGGTATATAAGATGCAGCTGATGTCATTTTCTTCACTTTTTCTTGCCCCAGATGTCAGGTGCTTCCAAATAGGTAGACAATTCCAATTGCTAATAAACATACATAAGAAAGGCAAAAAACAACTTGCAGCTACCAGCAAATACTCCCCACAGGTAGTAAGGGTAGAAGACGTAGGTACGTACCAGCCAGTAAGAGGGGAAGGAGGGAGGGTAACCTGGACTGCAGCAGAGTATGCACTCGAACATCTACATTTATGGTAAGTACAAAACTGTACTATGTTCATCATGTTACACTGCTGCAGTCATTACACTTGGGTAGAATTCCAAAGCTGAGGTAGGGTGGCTGGTTCTATAAGGCATTAGGGGTGGCTATAACGCCCTGCAGCACTGCAGTGGTGAAGCCAGCTCTGGATTTAGAGTATAGAGGCAGATGGTAATGCTTGGTGAAGGTATGTACAGAACTCCAAGTTGCTGCTTCCAAAATATCCTTGGTAGGTACTCCCCTGAGGTAGGCAGTTGAAGTGGCTGTTGCCCTGGTGGAGTGAGATCTAATGCTGCTAGGTACAGGTTTTCCATGGTATGTGTAGCAGAAACGTATACAATGTCCTATCCATTTTGAAATAGTCTGTTTTGAAATGGCTTTTCCCTGTGCTCCTGCAGCATATGCTACCAATAATTGCTCAAATTTTCTGAAAGCTTTGGTTTTGTCCAAGTAGAAGCATAACTGCCTGTGAATGTCCAAAGAGTGCAGTAGTCTCTCCCCTTTATTCTGTGGTTTAGGATAAAAAGTTGGCAGGTGAATAGTTTGGTTTAGAGCCACACTGGATACCACCTTTGGCATAAACATATGGTTAGTTATTAAAGACACCCTGTCCTGGTGGAAAATGAGGAAAGGTTCCACTGCCATTAGTGCCTATAATTCTGAAACTCTTCATGCTGATGTTATTGCCAGGAGCAGAGCAGTTTTCCAAGAGATATATTTTAATTTTGCTGTGTTAGCTGGCTCAAAAGGAGGTAAAGTTAGTTTTTCTAAAGCAAAGTTGAGGTCCCAAGTTGGAGTAGGTGCTCTACTGGGCAGTCTTATGTTTTAGCCCCATCTGAGGTACTGTTTTAACAGAGGATTAGAGAACATTGGTGGATCCATGTTGTAATGGGCAGAGATGGCAGAGGCATGGATTTTGATGGATGAGAAGGAGAGTCCTTTGTCCAGCATCTCAGTTAAGTATTGTAGTATCTGAGGAATGTTTGGGACAAGGGGGTCAAGGCTGTGAGCTTGGTTCCAGGCACAGAATCTCTTCCATTTATCCGAATAGGCTTTCCTGGTACTTGGCCTTCTGGCCTCCAGAATGACATCCATAACAGCTTTGGAGAGAGGCATTGCTTGCTTGACAAAGGAATCTTCCATGCAGCTAGGTTTAAGGTCTTTAGCTGGCTGTGTAGTATTTGATTGTTGTGCTGAGTCAGCAGATGTGGGATTTGAGGCAAAATCCAGGGTGGTTCTTGTGCTAAGCTCCTTAAGATTGGGTACCAGTGCTGGCGTGGCCAGTCTGGTGCAGTCAGGATCATCTTTGGCTCTTCTTGCCTGGCTTTTATGAGTACCGTTGGCAGGAGAGGTAGTGGTGGGAAAGCGTATACTTGTAGGTTCTCCCAGCTGAATGAGAGGGCATCCACTTTCCATGCTTGTGGATGGTAACTCCTTGTGCAGAAATTTTGTAGCTGGCAGTTTATTGGGGATGCAAACAGATCTATGTCCGGACTCCACCGTTTCTGTGTTATCATTCTGAATATTTGTGGATTCAATTCCCATTCATGGGGATTCATGATGTTTCTGCTTAAGTCGTATGCCAGTGTGTTTTTCTCCTGGCAGGAATTGTGCTTGCAGATGAACTTGAAGGTTTATAGCTGTGTTCCACAAGGTCATGGCTTGTCTGCATAGGTGGTAGGAGTGAGTGCCCCCTTGCTTGTTTATGTACCACATAACTGTGGTGTTGTCTGTCTTTATCAGTAGTTGTCCTGGATGCAGCAGGTCTTTGAAAGCTATAAGGGCATTCTGTACAGCTAGCATCTCTTTTTGATTGATGTGAAGATGCCTTTGTTCTGCAGGCCACGTGCCCTGAATACCTTTGCCTGCCACATGTGCTCCCCAGGTGTAATCCGATGCATCTGTTGTCAGCGTTTGTCTGGCTGTGGGTTGTGTACAAGGTTGCCCCTTGTTGAGGTGACAAGCTTGAGCCCACCATTGCAACTCCTGTTGAAGGCAAGGGATTAGTGGTATAACTGTTTCCAAACTTTGACAGTGTTGAGACCATACATTCTTTAGGTACCATTGTAGTTTCCTCATATGCAGTTTGACATATGGAATTAGTAGTATGCAGGATGCCATGTAACCCAAGGCCTGCAGAATTTTTCTTGCAGGGAGTTGGGTATTTGCTGCCATCAATTGAAAGTATTGAGAGTTGTCTTTGCTTGTATGGCGTGAGATAAGCCATCTGGGCCATTGTGTTCAATCTGGCACCCAGGAATATAATCTCTTGTGAGGGCACTAGTTTTGATTTCTTTTCGTTTACTGTGTACCCCAGGCAACTTAGTAACTTTCTTACAAATGCCAGATGCTTTAGAAGAATGTCCTTGCTCTCTGCTTGAATCAGGCAGTCGTCCAGGTATGGATAAATTTGAATTCCTTTCTGTCTGCAAAATGCAATTACTGGTGCCAGGCATTTTGTGAAGACCCTGGGTGCAGTAGATAAGCCAAAGGGCAGTGCAGAGAATTGGTAGTGCATTGAACCAGCTATGAATATGAGGTATCTTCTGCAGTTTTGTCTGATAGGGACATGGAGGTATGCCTCCTTGAGGTCCAAATTCACGAGCCAAGCTTTCTTGCCCAGCATGAGAAGAAGCTGCTGTAATGTCAACATTTTGAATTTCAGATCCAGAATGGGCCTCCAGGCTTTATCCTTTCCAGGTACCAGAAAGAGTCTTGAGTAAAATCCTTGTCCTTGCTCCTGTGGTGGTACCTTTGGAATAGCTCTCATATCCATGAGTGCTGTAATTTGTTTTTGAGCCTCTGCCCATTGATTTGGTGGCAGATCTGGCATTCCTTTTAACCTTGGCAGAGTGTGAAAGTGGAACCTGTAACCTTGAAATACAATGTTGAGAACCCATTTGTCTTTGGTGATCATTTGCCAATTGTGGTAGAAGAGGGCCAGTTTTCCTCCCAAGGGGGCTGCCAAGAGGGATTTGCTTGGCAGCTGTAGTGGGAAGTCATTGGAGCTGCTTTTTATATGGTTGGGGCCTGTCTTCCCCCTTCTTTCTGGCCTGATGCAACCCATTGTCGAGGCCTATAAGAACCTTGTGTTTGAACTCTACTTCTTGGACGTCTGTATCTTCCCCTTTGAGGTCTGTCTGTAATTGGAAAAGGACCAGTTCTTAGTTGGCCAGTTTCTGCTAAATCTAGGAGGCTGAACCTGTAAGAAATCCTTCACCATTTGCATAGATTTTGTCTTATCCTCCATTTTCTTTAATACCTCTTCTGCCTTAACTCCAAATAACACATCCTGCTGCAAAGGTGCATCCAATAATTTTGCTATAACATGATCTGGTAACGTATGTTCTTTTAACCAAGCATGTCTTCTAATGACAGAGCCTGTAACTGCTGCTCTGCAGGAGGCCTCTAGAGAATCAAAACCATATTGCAAAGTATGCTTTCCCACTTGTTCAGCTGCATGCAATAAAGCCTGCATTTCTTTAAACTTAGGAGGATCTGATTCTGGAAGCATTTTCTGTTTTAACTGAGACAGTAAAAATTGCTGATATTTTAGCATGTGAAACTGGTAATTTAAGGCTCTCATTGCTAAAGTTGCGGACATATATACTTTCTTTCCCCATCTGTCTAATGCTCTGGAATCTCTGTCAGAGGGGACTGGATTCTTGGCTGATGAGGCCTTAACTCCTTTGGGTCCCTGAGAAATAGTTTCAGGGTCAGCTACAGGGCTTTTATACAGAAATGTATGCGAGTCAGGGACTCTGTAGTATCTGTCAGGTTTAACAGGGGCTGGAGGTAAGGAATCAGGATTTAAGCTGGATTCAGTATACACATCATCCACAATATCTAACACGGGCAGAATAGCAAGGGATCTGTGTTGAGGTAATAAAAGGAAGTCTCTGAGCCTTTTTTTGGATTCTGAGTAATCCTGGCCTTCCCAGTGGAAATGCTCCCTCATGGTATGTAGTGTTTCCCCAAAGGAGTAGTCCTTAGGCGGAGAGGCTGATGGAATTGATTCCTCAGCATCAGAATCCTCATAAGGGGGTAAAGAGTATCTTAGGTCTGAGGATGAATCAGAAGAGATGGACACCTGGTCGGATGAGTCATAGTCTGCATCCTGTCTAGGCCTTTTATCAGGAGGAGGATGGGACCCCCTGATCAGAGTGATTAGGTTTTCGGCCATTTTGAGCATTTGTTTCTTAGGCATGGAGGCCTGTCCTGGAGAATGCTGTATTTGTTTCTTTGATTTTAAAGGAGGCTTAGACTTAGCTGAGGGTTTAATGCTTAACTGAGTAGGTCTGAAGACACCCTCTGAAGCTGTGCTTTGCTCAGCTACTCCGGATCCCTCTGAAAGGTTAGTCTCGGTAGGCTGAATAACTTGTGCATCCGAAGGCCCAGCCATCTCCACGTGGGAGTCACAGGCGACCTGTGGTTCTACAGAAGCGGTCGTCAGGGGCTGCGAAGGTGCCTCGCTGAAAACCGGAGAACCGGCAACTGGCCTAGAAGAGGCTTCGTCATCAGTTTTAGGCCTCGGATGCCTATCCTTGTCTTTGCGCTTTTTGTGTATTCCGGTCATGGGAAGTTCTGACGGCATGGTATAATTGAATTTTCTACCAAAGTAATGTCGGGCAAAATCAAACCGACGTTTAATAGTGTGCTTGTTAAACCTAGCACAAAACCGACAAGCAGTGACGTCGTGGTCTGGGCCTAGGCATGGGATACAATAGGAATGGAAATCCTTATGAGGTATTTGCTTCCCACAAGAAATACAGTTATTAACTTTTACTGACATCAGTCTGAGGCAAGAAAAAGTTTCCCCAACGGGGAACTTAGCTTTGTAGAAGACTTCGGTTCTGGATTTGGAGACGGCCGACCGGCACTTGTGAACTGCTTTTGCTTCAGGCACCGCACGGCAAGAAAGACTGAAGAAAATGGCGTTGGCTGCATCTTATATACCCCTGTCGCACTGACATCAGGGAGGAGGCAACAGCAACCGACGCCGGACCAAGACTTTGGAACTCAGGCCGACTGGGGAACTGCCTGACGGCAGGATAACCCCAAGTGTAATGACTGCAGCAGATGAACATCACACACACACACACACACACACACACACACACACACACACACACACACACACACACACACAAAAAAAAAAAAACACTTGAAAGACAGAGCAGGGATAACAGGAAGCTGTCCCAAAGACTCCTTCAAAGAACTAGATTAATTGTTAGACCGCATATAACTACTTTTTTTTTTCAGTTTTTGGTGATATCTCACTGAGTAGGCCATTTCCAAAAACAATAGTCTCAAGCAAATTAAAGCCCAGGTGACTGCAGCTTTAAAAAGTTAGGTTAGGAGGTTAAAGGTCTGCATGCAAACAACAGCCTGAGATGACAGGAATCTAGCATACGTTTTCCACAGACATGAGACAATTAATGTAAGCAACAGAATGACAATAAACTGAAGCACGAATGTGGTCTATATACTCAAAGCAAGAAGCCCCTTTGTCACCAACCTAAGGTGCCTTTACTTTGCAATATATCATACATAAAAATGGCTACAGCCTGAAGTAAGGAAATTGGTGTGGAGAAATGCAGTAATATTATTTATTTATTATTTATTATTGTTTGTTAACCTAGGTTAGTCCAGCTGGGCTTGCGGCCCATTTTCAGTGGAGACCCGAGGAGAAAAGCTCCTATACATAGTATAAAATCAGAGATTTGGAAAATTACAAATATAAAATTTAAAATACAGACATTTGCAACATTACAAAATATAAGTACAGAGTTGATATGATGTATTGAAATCCTAAAAGTTAAATTAACAGTGTTAAGTGTGTATTATGCCTGCATACCCTGTTGCTACAGCTTGCAAGCTTCAGAGTGAAACAGTACTTGAGAACAAAGATATTTCCTTTTTTTTTTTACAAAGGCAACATTCACTTTGGGATTTGTTCTTCTTTGCCACTAGGTCTCATGTACATTCATCAGTCTTATACAGCTACTTGGGTGCTTTCTGCTATTTAGTTCACAACACACATATATACATTTTCTATTACTTGGTGATTGCCAAGAAAGCTACAGACCACTTAATGCAACTTACTGATGTCTGGCTGGTTCCTTTAACTTTCACCACAGTCATTTTATTGAGGGCCAGAAAAGTGAGAGTCTACTGTGTTGTTTAAGTTATCCAGTCATCAATGATATCATCAAATGCATTCATACGTCAATGTTGCTGAGTTTTTAATTACACCCACAATGGTTGACTTTAATAATAAAAATAGTAAGAATGTAATTTCCTTATTTACATTCAGTGAATGTTCCTTTGATATGGAGTTTCATGAATTTTTAGACATTTTGCATAGGGAAAAGAATCTGCATTGTGAACATTTAGTTAAATATGCATCAGTTAATGTTAAGTCTAATGCTTTATTAAACAGTATGAAGATTTATTTTTTGGTTTGGGTTGTTTATCAGAAGCTTATCATATTCAGACAGATGATGCAATGTTGTATGTATCATATAGTGCAAGAAAAGTTTCAGTAGCTTTGCAACCTAGAATCAAGGTACAGTTACCTTATGGAGAAATTAACTGTGATTCGGAAACAGATCACACTGAATGGGTCAACAGTTTGGCTACTGTGCTAAAGCCAGACAAACAGCTTATTTTGATTCACTTTTTTATTTTTTATTTTATTTGTATTGGTTAATTGGAGAAGGACACTAATCCCAGTAACCGTTTATAGATTCAGGCCAGACAAACATACATACAAGTCATGAAATAATGAAAATAGTTAATACAAATCATGTAATGAAAGACAAATGAGCTACATAACAAGAATTGAGTAAATATTAAAAAAAACAGTAAGACATTGAAGCAATACAAGCAACAATTTGTTAAAACATTGGTGTAGCAAAAACATTGAAATAAATAAAATTGCAAGCTGTACAATGTCTTTACAGGTTTTAGGGTCTGCAGTAGTTTCAGCAGCACTTCAGTACCTGTACATGTCACCAAGTTTAATATAATAGCCAGTGTCCATTCCATCACAGTATGTAGCAACTTCAAGAGTTGTTATAGCAAAATGGGATTCATCGGGTGCAGCTGCCCTTCCCCCATATGGGGGAAGATGAAGATAAAAATTAAGATTTTACTATTTTGGTGAAAACAGTCTTAATTTTGGCAAGGTACTTCAATACTTTAATACATCAGTGACTGCTGCAAGCAAGTTTCTAATAATACTAAAATGTATTTAAGAAACAAGAAAGTTGCATTTATTTTAAACATTTATCACTTTACATCCATACGGTCTATACAATAAATTACTTGGAGACATCTTATTAGCCAGGGATGCTCTGATCTGTGGAATTCTTTTTCCTGTGAGTTTTTTTTTCTCCAAACTTCTTTGCTAAATTTTCACATATGACAAAGGCAATTTTACATTTACATAAATGAAAAACATAAAAAATAATACCACTTACATCACAGACACCATTGAAACAACTGTAGTTGCAAACATTATATATCACTTATAAACCATCCAGTCACTGGCAGTAAAGTATATGGCTCATTCAAATCCTGCCTCGTAAACCTCATTCCTGCTCTGCATATATTGTTCCCATAATTCCCTATCTCTGTTAATATATTCACGACTTCTAGTAAAGTTGGTCTAGACTTTGGATTTCCATTTTCTAGCAATTGCTTTTTTGGCAGCCACCATAATTAGGCTCAGCAAGGCATTACTATGTCTAGACAATTCCAATTCTGTAGCATAACTCAAAAAAATCATCTCTCCAGTCAGTCCAATCTGCTCACCCAGCATCTCCGACAGAGCAGTCTGCAGGGAATCCTTAAGTCTGCCAGCTCATTACACTCCCAGAAAATATGTTCCCAGCTATCTCTTTCTTGCCCGTCACACCTCCAACATTTGTTATCCACCTGAGGAAAAATTCTTGTGTTACAAAAATACTTGTGTAAACACTTCAAGGCAAAGATCCTAAATCTTCTAGACTCTGTTGTATATTTTGGAGATATACATATATTCCCCATTGTCTCTTTGTGAATTGCTTACCAAATCTCTCATCCCAATCCTTTCTAAGCTCCTCTGATTGATTCTTATAATTATCATGCAGTATTTTATATGCTTTACTAATTATTCCTTTTTTATAGGTTCATAGGTTCATACTAGGCTATCTGCCCTAGGGCATTTATAAGCCTAGCCAGAGTGTGTTTGGCTTTCGCCACCCATTTTAAATTAATTTTGCTATGCCCTTTTTCGAGGTTAGTATACTGT
Source organism: Protopterus annectens (assembly GCF_019279795.1). Lineage (NCBI taxonomy): Eukaryota > Metazoa > Chordata > Ceratodontiformes > Protopteridae > Protopterus > Protopterus annectens. The sequence continues at coordinate 1,379,080,769 of NC_056728.1, read as the reverse complement.
GCCTCTGTCTAACAGTGACACAGAAGTGATACCTGGGGTAAACCTACGATCTCCCATCCACTCATCAAGATTCCTCTTGAAGAGAGTCAATGAGGGTCTCTGCCTAACCTGGACTGGGATTTTATTCCAGAGTGAAGGGAGCCTCTGGGTTATGAATCTGTCCCTCCAGCATGTCCTATTTATTTCAGTGCTGAGGTTCATGTCTCTCGAGCGCGTAGCTCGATGGGATTTGGATTTTCTGAGGTGCAGCATGTCCATTAATTCCGGGTTGGACATGGCTTTATACGCCAGGCACAGATCGCCTCTGAGAAGGTGGTATGCCACTGAGTAGAGCTGGAGTTTCTTTAACCGGGCAGCATATGGCATCTGTTTGAGCCCTTTGATCCTCTTGGTGAGGTACTTTTGCGGTCTTTCCAGTTGCTGCAGGTGTCTGGTAAGGTACATCCCAAAAGGGGCATTGTACTCAATTATGGGCCTGATGAGGGATGAGTAAAGAGGCACGATGACCTCCCCTGATCTAGATGTGAATCCCTTTATGATTAGGTGGGCTATATAAAATGTTTTTCTAACCACTTTGGCCACGCGGTTGTCAAATGAGAGATTGTTATCAACTTGGGTCCCCAGGTCCCTAATTACTTCTTCTGTACTTAATGGATTACCACCTATGTGGTAATTTGTGGGCACTTTGTTTTTGCCAAAGGGGATGACTATACACTTTTTGGTGTTTAGCTTGAGGCCATGGCTCTGGCACCAGTTGTCTGTTTCTATGAGGCCCTTTTGGAGGATGCTTGTGTCGGCTGGAGAGTCTATTATGGCACCAAGTTTGCAGTCATCTGTGAACTTGGTCAGCCACAGTCCTTCCGTGTTGGCCTGTACCTCCGAGAAATATATACCGAACAAGAGAGGTCCCAGGACTGAGCCTTGTGGGATGCCACTTGTAACTGGTTTGGAGTCGGACATGGCTCCAGCAATTATAACCATGTGGGTTCTGTCCTTGAGCCAGTTTGCAACCCATCTAGTGACATAGGGGTTTATATTTAAGCTGGTGAGCTTATCTGTAATGCCAGAGTGGGGTATTGTATCGAAGGCTTTTGCGAGGTCCAGGTAGGCTGTGTGGACCACCTTCCCCTCGTCAATGTCCATGGTGACTGTTTCAAAGAAATCGACCAGGTTTAAGAGGCAGGATTCTGCCCTTAACAAAGCCGAACTGGGTAGGATCCAGTGTTTGTAGGTCTCCAATATCTTTATTTATGAGGTCCATGATGATCCTTTCCATAGATTTGCAGACCAAGCTAGTCAGGCTTATGGGGCGATAGTTTCCAGGATCCGTTGAGGCACCACCTTTGTGGAGAGGGACCACTGTTGCTGTACACCACTCTTTGGGTACATATCCTGTAGTAAGGCTGAGATTCAACAGTAGTTTTAGGTTTGGGTTTAGCTCTTCTTGGAGTTCATGTAGGACGCAGCCTGGGACACCATCTGGTCCCATTGATGCTGTGTTTTTTGCTTTGGAGAGGGCAGCTTTTACCTGAGCATCTGAGATGTCAGGGGGGCAGCACTCTGCTGGGATAGATATTTGCCCTTTTGGTGGGGAGGGGGGGGAGAAGTTTGCGCTGAACCTGTCAGCTAGGATGTTGGCAATGTATGTGGGTTCGGTGTAATTTTTGTCATTTTGGACTAATTCTGAGCATATCTGGGAATTCCCACCCAGGTTCCTTACATAACTAAAGAAAGCCTTGTGATTATCCTTAGTGTCCTGTGCAATTTTTCTCTCGAAGCTGGCCTTAGACAATTTTATGAGTGCCCGTAGTTTTTTGCTAATACTGATCAGAGATGCCTTCCCTTTTTGGGATTTTGCTCTGTCATGTAGTAGCTTCCTCCTTCTATTGTATAGTTTGTTTATGGCTGGGGTCCACCAGACAGGACGTCTACCTTTGGAGGATTGGGTCTTGGTTTTATTTGGGATTGCATGATTTTAATGGCAGTTCTGTTTTAGAGTCTATTGTAAACTCTACCAGTGCTGGTCTTTAATTTAGGAACCCCCTATTTCTTTCTCTTTGCCTCTACTCTGATATCAGTCCTTGATAGGGAAGGCCATCTCTAACCTGCAGTCCAAATAAATTCTTGGCCTCTTCCCATTCTATTACCTTTCCCTTTATAGATATTTGTTCCCAATACCTTGTGAGGTTTTTAATCAATTCTACTGGATGATTTGCATTGCTTTTAACTAATTTAGCTTTTTACCAATTATTTAACTGATCATACTACATAATGTGTATGCTTTTTTGGATGTCTTGTTTCTTACCACTGTAAAGAGAGCAACCAAGCCACCAAGATTAATATTGTGTACATTTGTCTGCTTGTCATATTTACTTATGTTTTAAGAAAACTGTACCCTGCTGCCATGGGTTACCCCAGAAATTACAGAGAAACAGGTTATAATGCTAGCCACTCAGCATGGGCTCCCCACATTGGCCAAAATCAGGTTTTGCATAAAAAGGATTCAAGCAATCCCATTTTTGGAAATCTTTCAGTGTATAAATGCTGCATAAGCAGATATGTCCCACCACCTGTAAAGGAAAATCCATATATTCTTTGTCCCCCTTAAATATACCCAGCTCTGAGGTCATAGCACCTCAGGGTAGAATGTCAGGTAGGTTAATGTGGGTATCTTTCATCATGAGCAAGATTCAAAGTAAAGAATTTGTACAATTCTGTGTCATCAAATCTTACTCTGGGAATCATTATCATTCCAGACAGTACACTTCCCATCAAAGAGGGTATGTGTGGTGATAAGCTTTTGCAATGACATATTTACATTCAAAAAATGACCACCCATGATGAAAGTTTTATGACATTAACAAGTCTAGAACATGTCTCTCTTTTTTTTGTATGACGATTTTTAAAATGCCAGGCATTTCTTGCATGACAGCATGTGTTAGGGTCATCCAAGAGTAATAAACAGGCCAGCTTTTGTAAGTCTTTGAATTTGAAGATGCAGATATGAGTTGTCTGGATGCTTCTGATTTCTTTCTTTTTTAAATTTGAGAAGACATCTTCAACCAGTAAAGAACAGGGTCAGAAAGGCCTGGGACATGAAGTAGACTGAACGGCAGGGAAGGATGTGGTGGAAATAGTGCGATATCTGGAGAACAAGTAGCGGTACATCCCCCAAATGTCCAAAGGCATTAAGGAGAATTAAGAACATGGAATGTGATGGTGGTCTCAATAGAGATGATATAAAGAAATGATTCTTTGTTTTGGGGTTTAACTTATGGCGCAATGGAAAGAAGAGGGCATGACTGGTTGCTGAAGATGCTGGAGAGGCTCTAAGGAAGATATATGATGGCACAGAAAGAATAGGACAGATGTGGCTGATACTGCAGAATGACAGGGGTGGTATAAGAGAGGAGCTAAAAGTAGGATTCTGAGATGAAAGTTAGCAGCAAACAGTGGTAAAGACAGCTTGCTCTGGTAGTGTAGGGTCACACCACCAGACCAGAGACCAGACAGACAGCAGTATGACTGCTGTCTGGGAGTGGTGGGTCATCTTGCTGATGTCAAGGCCCTTGCATAAGTAAGGGGACAGGCAGTGCCGATACCCACCATAAGTCACACTACCACCTATGTGCAGGGGGGAGGAGAAATAAAGCAAAATATGTGCCAGTAACACTATGATGTCAAAACTGATGACTCAGCTCTCCTCACCAACCCTGAACATGGGGTGTAGATAATCCACTGATGCAACTGGAAATTTAATTGACCCAGTGGATAAGGAAAGGAGCAAACGATAGCTAAGAAAATTGTAAAGAGAAGATGCATTAGCATGGTGGAAAAGATGCAGTAAATTATGGGTAAAGGCAGCATTAGATGCTGAAGACAGTTGAATATACACTATTCAGCTGCATCAGATAAAGCAAGGAAAAGGCCCAGATGATCATTTATATACATTCTTGATGGACCTTTACAAAAGGGGTGGGCAAGCCAATCTCAGAGAGTCTTTGCCATGTGTGTATCAGTGAAGGAACACAGTTATTAATATGGCACCAGTGAATTTTGTTTGATAAGGAACCTGCAGGGAAGGCTTCAGTACAAAGGCCACACTGTACAATGGAATCAGCAGATCTCCAGGGATTGGTTATCTCAAACATCAGTATTAACTTGCTACTGTGCAGGAAATCAACTAAGGAACAGGAGATAAAGTGTAAAGGGGGCGTGTTAAGTTAAGGGTGCCATCAAACATGCACTTCTGACATGGGACAGAAGGGAATGGACAGAAAATAACAGAAGACTGGACAAAAAGGAAAGTAGGGGACAGCAGCACTGCCAGTGCAAGAAGTCATAATGACAACAATTGTTTCAGTTAGTACGATGTGCTATTTCCTAGTAGCAATGCATTGTATCACTCTTCTGACAAAAGAATTCATATTACCCCAGGTACATACTTATTTAGGAGAAAACCCATTACGAAGTGTTGGTCTGTGTACTCCCAACTACTGTATATGTCACTTCATATCCACTCTGGTTATTATAACATGGCTAACACACTACATGTCTTATGTGAAGTTATCATCCTTGGGGCAGTCAGCTGTCACTATGTTCACCAACATCCTCGACTGAAAGACAATCACCCTTTCTGTGAAATGCTTCCATAAGAAAAACTGTCAGAAACTTCAAATAAAAACGTGTGTTCATTAATACAACTGATTTGTGAAAAACATTATAAAGACCAAGAAACTTTGATCTGTTTGGAAAAAGAAGCATCTGAGGAAGTGCAAAAATATAAACAACAAAACCTAGAGATATTTGAAAAGCATAAAAAAGAAATATGGGCATGGAAAAGAAAGAAAGATTTGATATGGTGCAATATTTATGCAAAGTCGAAAGCCGAATGAATCAATTCAAAAAAGGTGGCCCCAAAGATATTCGAAGAGAAATACAGGCAAAGGCATCCAAATATAGAAAATTTCACAATAAAAAATAATATCACAAAGAGGGAATGTAGAGAAGAAGAGCAGTAAAGTAGAAGTTAAAAAATAGAAGCTGAAGTTTATGGAATGCCTGAGAAGTGAAGGATTTGGTGTAGAAGGTCTAACACAGGTTATATTACAGTATGATGGAACGAGTCCCCAAAGTAAGGAGAAACAGGAAGCTCAAGAGAGATCTGAAGAAGAGATATCGACATGGGAAAGAAATAGAAATTTAATATGGTGTAATATTTATGCAAATGAGAAAGCAAAACTAAGCAATACAAAAAAAGCAGCACCAGTGATATTTGAAGAAAAATACAGGCAAAGGAATGCGGACATGGAAAACTTTACAATACAGAAAATAAGAAGACAAAGAGGAAAGGTAGAAAAGGAGATTAGTAATGCAGAAGTTAAATAAATAGAAAGTGAAGTTAGGAAGTACCTGCAAAGTGAAGGATTCAGTGCATAAAATCTAACTCAGAAAGCACCACAGCAGGATAGAGCAATGGACATCCAAATTAAGGGGAAACCAGTGGAACGGGAAGCAACTGGGCAGTTTCCATAAAAAGATTTGAAGCTGGACAGCAAGGCTAGTGAGTTCCCATATGACAGAGCAGAGGACAACACAGGATAAAACTGAACAGAATGTGCCACAGGAAGATGTTATAGAACTTTCTATAGAATGCCAGCAAGAAATGAAGAACAAAAAATGTGTCCTCAGTTTAGAAAAAAATGAGCTAAGAGAAGAGTTGCTTGACTTAATAGAGATAAATAGACATATTAAGATCAATGAAAGATATAGACTGCAGAAGGTCAATAAAACCCCAAAAGTCAGAATTTTGATAAAACAAGTGAACACAGTAATTAGGACTGTTCATAGAGATCCATGCGATATAACAGAAGTAAACAAGATATATTACTGTGCAGCTAAATTAATAACTGATAAAATTCTACCACAAGAACACAGGGTAGTGAGGGAAAGGAAGAGGAAAATCGAATACCATCATGGAAGTACTGAATAGAGAAAACTATACAGCAATTAATACAAAAAGTGTCACTGTTAGAAGAGTATAGAAGAGGGAACAGATCAACAAAATTGCTAAGAAAGCTAGACGTGATAAAAGCAATGCGCACTATTATAACGGATCAGGATTTATCATGCACTATCGCAAATAATAATCTAAAAATATCAGCACAGGCAGAAAAACTTAGAAGATACACAGACAAATATAAAGGAAAAGTACAAAATAAGCAATTTATTGATGACCCAAAAAAGTTTTATTGAGAACTGGGAAACAAGGTTGAAAAAACACCAAAAAAGAAGAAACAGATACATTTTGGAGAAGTATGTATGAAGATCCTGTGGAACATAACAAACATGCTAAATGGATAGAAGAAATAAAAGAAAGAATAAGAAGTTCAAAGAGACAGGATATGAAATGGGATGAAGTAACAGCCACAGAGATTGAAACAAAGTTAAGATTAAGAAAAGCCTCTAACTAGAAAACCCCAGGCCCAAATGCAACACCTAACTTCTGGTTAAAAGTATTAACATAGTTGCATAAGGATTTAGCCATGAGTAAGAGCTATTTATATGCAGACCCCGAAAAGACACCAACCTGGCTAACAACAGGACAAACAATGCTCTTGTTTAAGAGTAAACCTGCAAGATACCCTAAAAATTATAGACCAGTAACTTGTCTTCCAATGACTGGAATTGATGCCAAAAGAGTTTATAGTCATTTAGAAGAAAACTCAATTATGGCAATAGAACAAAAGGGCAATGAAAGAAAGCAATATGGAACAAAGGATCATTTGTTGTTAAATAAAATCAGCGGAGAACTGTAAAAAGGGGAAGAATCTAAGTATGGCATGGATTGACTACAAAAAAGCATTTGATAGTATCCCACATTCATGTATAAAAAAGTGCTTAAAAATGTATAAGATACACCCTACACTGATAAATTACATGACAGTGACTATGAAACAGTGGCAAACCATTTTGCAGTTAAGCCATGTTAAAGGACAAATTATTATTCCAGGGATAAAAATCCAAAAGTGGATATTCCAGGGTGACTCTGTCACCGATGCTCTTTTAACTTGCTTAAACCATTAAGCTGTCTGCTTAACAGATTAGGTCATGGCTATAATGTGGCTCCCTGAAAACAACAAAATGTAAAGACTTCTCATCTTCTCTTTGTCAATGATTTAAAACTGTATAGCTCATCAGATGAGGAACTGAAAGCACAACTGCAAGTGGTCAAAACTTTTTCAGATGATTTAAGAATGTCATTTGGTCTTTATAAATGTGCAAAAGCAACCTTTAAAGCAGAAAAGCTGCAGCACCAAGAAAACATCAATCTGGGACAAGAATGTGATATAAAAGAACTTGAGCAAGAGAGAGTGTATAAATGTTTGGGAATTGATGAAGGATCAACAATAAAACATGAACAAATGTGAATAAAACTCAGTAAGGAAATTTTTAGAAGACTAAAATTAATCCTGAAAGCAGCATGGATATCTAGGAACAAAATTCAAGCTACAAACCAATTTGCTCTTCCTGTCCTAACTTATAGTTTTGGAGTGATTGACTGGCCCCTAAAGGTGTTGGACAGATTAGACAAGAAAGCAAGAAGGATGCTTCATGCTCATCAAATGATTTACATCATCAGTGCATACCAAGATTATATATTCCCTGTTCCAACGGAGGTATGGGCCTCCTTTAAATTGATTACATGTATAGATCTGCAGTTGTGAGACTGCATGCATATCTTCTGACCTCACAAGACCAAAACATAGTGAAAGTTTTGAAACATGAGGAGAATAAATCAAAGATGACTCCCTTTATAAGTCTAGCAGAAGCATATCGGTGTCAAGCGGGAATGGAAATCAAACCAGAAGTAGATAAAAATCAGACAGCAACTGAATGTGCCAAAAAAAGAACAAATATAAGGTGAAGAATCAGATGAGAAAGCAAGAAATGTTGAAAATGCATAAATGTAGTTGCAAGTATAGAAAACTCTTGGAAGAACCTCATGTTGATCAGGCTCAAACACAGAAGGTGTAAAGGAGAGATTGGGATTTTGGATGCAAACTCTTAGGAGAACAACAAAAATCATAGAGTATTACACTCATAAAATAGCAGAAGTATTCTAAAAACTAAACCAGTACAAGAACGGAGAAGAGTAATTCTGCCATTAGGGATGGCTGTGGTTAAGGATACAGACAATAGGCAAGAGAGGGCTGGAATTTATTGGAGAAAACAGGCAAAGGAATGAAGGCATTGGGAGCAAATAACTAGAAAGGGAAAGGTAATAGAATGTGAAGAGGCCAATAATTTACTTGGACTGCAGTCCCTACCAAGGATAGATTATAAGCAAAGAGAAAGAAATGGGGGGGGGTCTTAAAATGAAAGACCAGCACTGGTAGAGTTTTAATAGAATCTTGAACAGAAGCTGCTGTTAAAAAGGAATAACTAGTAAAGCACATAAAATACTACATGATAATTATAAGAATCGATCAGAGGAGCTTAGAAAGGATTGGGAAGAGAGACTGGATAAGCAGTTCACAAACAGACAATGGGGGGGATATATGTTATATAACATGAAATGCAGATGAACAAAACCTATGCAGGTCAGGCATAAACAATACCGTTATTAAAAGTATGAGCCCTTTCACAGTATCAAACACACTGCTTCATCAGATAGTAAAACATTGTGTCTAAATACACCCCTATACTTAAACAGCTAGCCAATCAAAAATACCTGCAGTTAAAACATTCACACTCTTAAAGTATTAGTTCCACTGAAATTGCTATACTATATTCTATCCAAAGAGCAACTAACCTGCAGCTAAAACATTAACATTGTCAAGGTGTTGATTCCACAAAAGCCAATATTAACAAAAACTAATATTTAAAATACATCAACATATGCATAATGAAATACATTTTAGTTCCTACTAAAACAGTATAAACCATACATTTTCCAACAGTCTATAATACATGCTTGTGTAACCTACATTTAAAAACTATGTTTATTAATAAATTATGTAACTATTGCCTATAGCCCCTAGCTTTTATAAAAGGCTGTACAGGGACTTTATCATGGAGACAGTGTCCTATATCAGCACACGTGAATAATCCATCTTGCTTCTGACAATTCAGTCCTGTTCAGGAAGTTACCTCCTCTGAGGCTTGTTACCCATCTCTCTACCACTAAGAACATAAATGTATATGAGGAGTCATGATGTGCAACATGCTTAGCTGGGGCACTAATATTGCTGGTATTCTTAATGTTACTTCACACCATTAATACCAATGGGTACCTGTATACAAACTTCGCTTTTACATTCACAAAATGAGTACAACTATTTAACATTTACATACAATACACAGGGCTGCATTCATGTTGCAATACACAGAGTAGAATTCTTATTACATCTGTGGCAGACTTCACTTTTAAATTGATGATATTGGCTGTGTGAAGAAATATTCTGTAATAATACAGCAAAGGACGCTAATAATTACAATAATATATTTGCATCAGCAAGAATTAGTTTACAGATTTTAGTCCATAGAAGAAAAGTAGGAAGATGTATGGCAGAGGTCACCTGTAGTAAGTTGTGCAGTACGGAGGTTCCAGAAGATAACATTAACAACCAGGAAAAAAGTAGAGGTCCCCATGCAGACCCTTATGGAACACTTGTTGTTAAGGTTCAAGTTTAGCAGCTACTCTCCCAAATGGCATGTTAGGTTTTTTGATAACCTTTTTATGGTCAGAAGTGGGAAACATTTTATAGCAGGGAGATTTTCCCTCTTATTATAGCTTTTATAGCAGGGAGATTTTCCCTCTTATTATAGACCTTCTTTATTCTGGAATTCCACCACAGAGGTTTCTTTATGGTGAATAAGGACAGAGTTTTCTCTTCATTGGTTTAGATGGGCATCACATGCAGCCTTAGTGACTGGCTCACTGAAAGGGTGCTTTTGAATTACTTCTGAACTTTACACAGGGACATATTCTAATTGAATTGTCGGAATGGTACTAGCTTTGAGGACGAAGATGGCAGTTTGGTGATCAGATTTGATGAGGTATGTAACAATGTTAATAAGGGTGCAGGTAAAAACAATATTTTTTAGGATGAAGTCAAGAAAGTTGTCACTTCTGGTGGGAACTGGGACTTTTGATATAGATTGCTGGTAAAGAAAACACAGGGAACCACTGACTGTGATTATTTGCTGTATAAGATTTATAGTGAATGTTGTTAGTTAAAGACTAGCATTTTGAAATTAACGGGTATAGAATTCATCTTACCAAGGCAGTTATTATGTTCATCATGAAACATTGAGGGAGAAGTCCAGTTGATAATGTGGTAACTGGATTTATTTAGTGCGACTCAGAACTGTATGGAGTTCTATACTGGGGTCACAAGGGATATGGTGCAAGATAAAGGGGGAGCAATACCCCACACACCTCTCATAGAGGGTCTGAAGAGGGGAGGTGAAATACCCTGCTATGGAAGTGTTATCAGTGCACTGAAACCAAGTTTCCCTAAATACACATATGTGTTCAAATGTGGAAAGCATTAAGATTAGGCAGTGTTTTGTCCAGATCTGGCCTAGTAATGGAATTATGTGGGCAGAAAATGTCTTAGCCAAAATGTGGAAGTCCCAAGGAGAGGGATGCAGGTCATCCATGGGGAAACAAGCTAATCTGTCAGTCATCACCTCCCATATTGACACATATTAGCTGTTCTTACAATAAAACCAGTTAATTTGCTAATTGTTGAAGTCAGAGTTATTTTAGCTACTGCTTAAAACAGATGTCCGTCCTGCCTCAGAATCAAGTATGGAGAGCTCAATCATGTCTCCTTACATCTCATCTACATTGGTGCGGCTGCAGTCCTTCATGGAGATGGGGAACGTATGAAGTCATACTCACATTTGGGGTGAAGGGACCTAAGGACTCTAATTGGCTTATGACAGTTGGCCCCAGAGAGACAGCTGACCAGGACCCTAGTTAATGGAACATTACAATGTCCAATTATGGATCTATTACTAACATATTGTTATGCATGCTCACTACCTCGGGGGAATTAGGCATGGGTAAAGGTATGTAGCAGAGAGTATTTGTGGGTATTGTGTCTAGGTGGCTTAAACAGCTTTCTAATGACTAGTAAATTTCACTTGACCAGTAAAAGCAGCCTTAAAGTTTTAAGTTATTAATATTTTACATAGAAATTACAACACGTAAATTCTTATCAGCAATTCATACAATGGCATTAGGTCCCATTTTTTTATTCTGACAAATGTTTTGTATTAGCAACATTAAATCATGGTGCATTGCAAACATCACTTTGGAGATGGCAAATGCCTCTTTATTCTTCTTTTGTTGCACTGCACTTTTAAGACAGTTCTACACTAAAATGAAGACAGCAACACCCATCCTAATGTTTGGTTTCACAGCTTCAGATTGAAAAGCAGGCTGACATCTGCAGCACTGTTACTCATTTTATTACCTAAATACCTTGTACTGCCTGGGATAAACCAAATGATGCGATCATCCTGTTTAAAACTTTTCATCAGTACAAGTGCAGCCATTAAGTTATAATAATATGTTACCAAAAGAATAATATTAAGTTTTCCTTTGAATGTTCAGTTTTTTTACAACTTAGAATATGTGTGAAAAAGTATTCCAGTTACCAAGTGAAACTGAGAAAATATTTTTGCCATGGATTTACATTTTTAGGATTCTCAGATTCCTCTGCTCAACAAGTCCTAATGAAAAACTTACTGCTGCAGATTTACTGAAAGTGTTGTAAACTTGTCAGTTCAAAACAACAAGCAGCTAACTGGTACACTCTTAACTCTACATTTCACCATAGCATACTTCTGTGCAGATTTCAGCTTTTTGGTACTACACCTATTGCCTTTCACTATCAACTGATGCTTCATTGGAGCCACGCAGTGAGCCTGTCAGACTGGCATACTATGGATGGCTCATTTGACTATGGTTCTGTCAGGGTTCTTGCTTTAAGCTTTGAAGCTCTCTTTGTATATTAGCTCCATTTGCATATTTTGACTGTTAAGCATTGTTGCAACTTAGCAGCTGCTTAGAAATCTCCTGCAGTCAGTTTGACGTCCTTACTAATGTCACACATTCAGCTTGTAATGAGCACACATAAGTACCTCCTGTGGTGAAACCACCTACACAGTTAGAGGAAAATGAATACATGTATACAGATGATGCTCACATAGAAATGATCAGAGAAAATGCACACCTTTCAGGCCTTCTAGATATGGTTTACCCACTGCTATCTAGAGGCTTCAGCTCTATTTCTTTCCTTTAAGTTCTGCCTATCCCACTTACACACACACACACACACACACACACACACACACACACACACACACACACACACACACACACACACTGCTAATTCTTTACTTACTTTATTTCTTGCCCTCATGCTTTACAAAAAAAAGTTCTGATATATATGCCCATCTGAGATCCTATCTACACTTCACTTACCCATTCCTGGACAAAGTATACAAGAGCAATATTTAAATGCAATCATAAATACTAATTAATATTTAAAATCATGTCCTGCAGCTTTACAATTTTATAAGAGCAATAGTTAAAATTGTTAATTGATTTATGGGCTTTGTCATCCCCATGCCCATTAACATTTACAATTTTTGTTAGCAATACATGCCAGATCAAATAATGCAATCTTCCAACACTGACAGGATGTCAGCATGTTCACATGAAGCTATGCACTTCTAGTGGACGACAGACCGAGGGTGGCACAACTTATGCTAGGAAAAGAGAAAATGAAAAATACAACAAATGATGAAAACATGGCACTGCAGCACAGAAATAGAAGGTAAGAGTAACTGCCAGGAGCCATTGTGAGGTGTGAACACACAAGTCTACTTCAATGTCGTACACGATCTTTAACCAAGTTGCTGCAAAGACTCAGACTACTAGTAATACAGAACACAGTCTCTGCAACAAACTATTATTATGTATACTACACACGTCTCTTTCTTGGCACTTACTGCGATTCTTAAACTACTTATAAACATGCCTGGCTCCATGCTGCGGAAAGATTGAGCCCTGACTGTGACCCACATGACTGGTGTTCAACTAGCAGCACCAGCAATGGAAGCTCCAAGCAGTGGGAGGGAGCAGCAAAGAGGCATGGTCCACTCACCTCACCTTGGAGAGAATGGTGTTTGTGTGCACCTGGAGGCACACACGGCACTGCAATCTCTCCACTAGGGACCAGAGAGACCACCCATCTTGCCGTACAGGATGGCCAGAATGCTTGGAGGAGAAAGTGCCTTCTGGAAGTAGAGGGACGTCCTATTCAGACAGCCCATTAAACAAGCACCCCCAGCACTTTGGTGGGTGTGCACACAGTTAGGGCCAGGGAGAAAAATATAAAATCCTCAAAGCAATCCTGATGGTTGCCTGGATGACATTCTCTCTCTGCAAGCTCCCATCCACTAGAGAGCAAATGGCATAATTGACCGAAAGAGTGTCAGATATTCAGCAGGCAGCAGAAGCAAATAGTTGGCAAAAAACTAACCAGATGGCTATTCAGTTTATGCTGTTCAAGTATATACATACATATATATATATATATATATATATATATATATACATATTATATATGTAGCAAATTGAAGGTTTGAAAACTTTAACATACAAATTCCATGCTGAATCTCATAAAGCTGCATTTAACCTTGTGCCATACTTTCAGCTCAGATAACATACTGTGACCCTGTACATCAGTTATACTGATGATGATATAAGGTGGTCACCGTGCATTTCATATTTCCTGCTTTTATTTTATCTACTTATTTATTTTTATTTGTTTACTGGGATAGTCTGACTGGACAACAAAACCTCTTTTCAGCAAAGGCCGAAGGAGAAAAGCTCCAATACAAAAAAGTTAAAAATAGTTAGAGTGCAACATACTGTAGCAGGTTACTATAATAATACACACAAACTATATGAGCAAATGTAAAAAGTAATGAAATAACTATAAATAAGAACCACAGACACAGAGAGTATCATAAAGTCATGAACTATGTTGACATAAAAAGAAGGAGATTATGAAGATCAACAGCAGGTAAAACATTGTGCAAAATACAGTATTCTTAAGGTCACAGTAAATATGTATAGCTACAGCAGTCAAAAATAAAATAATCTAAAGATAACGTTCTATGCTGATGGAGATAGGAGGTGAAAGTACAGGTAGTGTAGCATTGTGGGTGAAAGGGTAAGTGAGATGGGTGTTAAGATACAAAAAGAGAAAAGTAGATAGAGGAAAGCATAATAAGCTGGGGAAGGAGGTATTTAGAAAAATCGTCCTTGTCACAAGCATAATAATAATAAAGCATTAATTGAGCATTAACCAACTGATAGCAAGATGTGATAAGACGTTTTGTGTAAATAAGGGTTAGCCAGATATAAGTATGTAAATAGACATGAGTTTGTTACGTAAATTTGCAATTGCTATTCGATGACAGTTTGGTCACTCACAAAGTGTTGAAAAGAATGAGCACTATGAATCTTCCTTTACACCTTGTGGTATATGTATTTGAGAGGAAATGTGAAAAAGAGATACGTGGTACTATCGGGGGTAGAGTGCAACAAATTTTACAACTTCTCTGCACATGAAAGCAAACTACTGCATGAGTTTATGAACAACAAAGAAATTAGATACATGAAACCTGATGGGGGGGTTAGTGTTCATATACTACTTAGACTATGTTGGCCATTTACTTGGACATCTACAAAATGATGATGTATATTCACTCGTGTCTATTAATGAAATTAACATCTCAAATTGTGGTATCAAGGTGATACTTGAGGAGTTGTTGCTTTTTGACAGGATTTCACAGGGCCTGTATGACTACTTAAGAGTAGACTTTCCAGTAATTCCTAGGATTTTTGGAAGCCCCAAGAATCACGCAGACCTCTACAACCCCCCCTCCCACATCTTACTGTTGCAGCAAGAAGTTTGGTTACTGAGCCCTTAGCCAAATTATGTGGACACAACAAGTTAAAACATTTACTTAAGGGCTTTCCCCTATATTCTTAAAGATTCATGGGACTTGCTGGACAAATTGAGAAAAGTGACATTAACTCAGGAGGTATGATGGTTACCTGTGATGTGCAGAGCTTGTTTACTGTTATCCCGCACAAGGTGGGGTTACAATGGTTGAACGAGACTGTCAATAAATATGGACAGATTCCTGACTCACAAAAATCTATTGTTGGTGACTTTATGGACCTTAATCTTGGTTGTAATTTTTTGTTGTTTTGGGGGGGGGGGTTGTTTATAAGCAAAACACCGGTGTAGCCATGGGGGCAGCCCGTGCCCCCTTATTTGTCAGCACTGTGATGCTGTGGTGAGAATTGAACATTTTATTTCTCCACTCACTGTACAAGTACTGTAAAGCACATTATTGATTTCTGGGCGATCTTCTGATTATTTGGGAAGGTACATTTTACCAGTTTGTGGTATTTTATGAGTCCATGCAAACAAGTACTGATTCTCTGTCTTTTACTTACCACTACGACTATCAAACAATGGCAGCATGTTTTCTACCTCAGTATATATAAACTCTACCTGCTGCAATTATTTTCTTTTACACTAGCTGTCATCTCATGCACCAAAAAAGAGGCATTGTTAACAGCCAACTTATTCGGGTGTCAAGATTGACCTTTGAGGACAATATTTGTTTGTCGGAGTTCAACAAAGTTACAAGGATGTCTGCTGAGAGGGGTTACCCTAATGACTTCATGGAGCAAGTAAGTCAGAAGGTTTGGCTTGGAAGGCAAAGTAAATTTGCACCGATTATTTTGCATGGACCTGAGGGTATTAGAGACTGTAAAGACACCACTCCCCTCAACCTACAGACTAACATGGTCATACGATGCACTCTTGACGTTAAACAAATAAAGAAAATTATTAGAAGAAGCTGGTGTAGTTTTGAATGTGACAATGCTACTAAGGCATTGTTTGACAAAAGTGTTAGTTTCACTTACAGAAACAAATCTAACATGAAAATGTTACTTGAAAAGTCTGGTAGTAAGACCAAAGGAGTGCCATTTACTAGAAGGTGTGGGTCATGTCACTTTTGTCCTTATATTAACACCAATTATTCTGGTTTCTTAAGGGGAACATTGGGACAAACTGATGTTACCAATGTTTGTACTTGCAAGACACTCCTTGATCTGTGAGGGATTTACAAAATTTACCTTTTTTGTATTGGAACAAGTGCAGAGATCTATTTACTGTAATGACTGGGAAAACAGACTTCTGCACAGAGAATGTGTTGGTAACTGAAACTTGATGCTTCAAACTTTCCAGAACTTAATGACAGTGTTTCTGTTATTAGTGAATTACGAATGAGAGCTTCTGTTGTTTAAGCTTTAGATACACTTCTTTAAGGCATTAATTGAAGTTTGTCTTTTATTGGTTGATGCTGGTGGGGGTGGGGAAGGTTCACTTGCTTCTTAGTCTTGTTCTCCACAGTTCTGAAGAAATCTGGTTAAGACGAAAGCGCTTAACTGTGGAGTTAATGGTGTTTACATTAAAGAGTGCTTTGGTTCTGGCAGTCAACCAGTGATTTTTTGTTTTTTATTCGATTTGTATCTACTGGTCCTGGTTTTGGTCCATGTTTTACTTTGGTTGACAGTTTGCAACAAGCTGTCTACTTGATTTGAATATACCACAAAAAATGTCTTGCTGCTAGCTGTCATCAGTGATATTACCAAGCAGTGCCCTAAAAATGTGTGAAATACAGTATATCAAATGTGTGCCACAAAACTTTGTTTGGATGTATTCCTAATCTCCATAAATGGTGGAGACCACCACATTCCCATAGTACTTATAATCTAGGCTGACATCATAGCACCTCAGAGTAAGTTATATTTTGGGAGGAAAGGAGACTGCCTGTTTGATGAATCAGATTGGATGAATTGTGTTGCCAAACTCCTACTTCACCATTTGCTATTTTGCCTTTCTTGGCCAAAGCATTTAAGAAATGCAGTTGTAAGTACCATATAAAAGCCTCTAACAAACTAGATGCCTTACAATGTACACTGAATGCACTAGGAGTATTAAAAGATGGTGCACCAACCATAAGTACTACAGCCTGTGAGAAGAAGACACTACAAAATACTGCCAGTATTATTAGCTGCACAGTATTAATTTCTTAAAAAATATAGTACAGTGTCTACAGAAACATCTGAACTTGGGGACAGGCCAATAAAGTTGCTCCTCAACTATCTAAGAGAATGACAATGGTCATAGTTAGTGTTGTCTCACGTCAGGAGGATTTTAACAAATACTTTACAACTCTCTGGTACCATGTAAGTTAAGGAGACTTAATGAATACACAGTGAAAGGAGATAAGGTTGGGCCTAAATGATGGCTTTAAAGTCAAATCTCTGTAAGTGAATTGTGTGCCACATGGCATGCAGATCACTTCTACTAGCTCATTAGCCTTAAAGCTATCCACCTATATAGGAAAGATTTCAGACTTTTAAAATCTGTAACAAGTACCTTTAGAGTTACCCAAGGCTATAAATTCAGTGTATAATGGCTTCCCTTTTTACATCGATTTTCTTGCATTATATGCCTGGATTATAATACATGCTGTATACAAGATGATATGACTATTCCTACCTTTTCAGTTATATAACATACAACATCTGCAGTCAGACCTTAAAGAATCTTGGAAATGATTTCATGTCAACACTGGGAAAATAAACTGTGGGATTTTCTGTAAGCCACAAAACTAGGTGATACTAACCACAGTTCTTTCTACATCTAAAAGGCAAATGCTGCAGCATGTTCAAGGTCCAGTATAAGCCATCCTTTTATTTCTGTCATTCTCCCATTATGCCAAATGCGTGACCAACATGGCAGAAGGACAACTAAAATGTCTTACAAACTTACATGACTACTTAAGCCTGAAACCAAACAAACCATAAGAAAAAAATATATGCATCATCTTGAACACAACTTACATCTTCCTCACTGTTCATCATCATTCACTAGGGTACTATGGACTGTTCTAAGCATAGTCTGAAGGTTTGCCTCTATGTGATCCTGCCCCCTTGGGGACGCTACTATATTTCATATAATAATACTGTTAGGCTCCCCCATTACTAACAGGAAATGTTTACTACTAAGATTAGTACACCACATATGCTTTGATGAAGAATACTGCACAGTGCTTTCTTAGTCCTCACAACTCTGTACACACTGTGGTCCCGTAGGTCTCAGAGACTAGAAACTTTTAAGGATCTGGAGGAAGCATTTTATGTTCTTTTACATTGAGTAGTCTCCCATATCTTTTTTTCAAGATGTGGGGAGCACCTATTTTATTTTTCCTGGATTTCCTGCTTGTTTGAGGTGACTGACTGCTTTTGCAGGCAATTAGAAGCTGACCTGGGATATTAAATACATCTATCTCGAGCAGACATGAGACAAGTGGATGTTTCACTGCTTGCTAGGCCTTTATAACTTATAATTTATTTTCCTAACTTTTATCTCTATATCTAACTAGAACTGTGTCATATTCCTACAGAGATTTTTCTTATACCACAGATTTGGTTAATTTTCTTTGTTTTCAAGACTTGTATTGATTTTAGAAGCTGCTTCTAGTGACCCTGTACTTTGTAATTGTTTGCATTTTAAACAAGCCTAGCAATGCTATTTTTGTTTAGGATATTTAACATAGCATCATATGAGAATATGGTACTTGACCACGCTTTTGTGCTTTTCAGGTGGGATAAAACCACAGCTTGTTATTATTTAAAGTTTAATGCGCTTTTGGGTTTTTTTCTACTTTTTTTTCCTAACAAAGTGCCTTGGCCTTATAATATTTTTTACCAGGAAATGTTGAGATTTTTTTTTTAATTGACATGAAGTAAGATTGTGAAAGTATTTGGTTGTGTACAATTATAGTTAATAATTGTTAGCAAATCTTCCGGTTTACTACATTATTGTATTATCAATTTCTGTTTCGATTTCTGTATTTTGGTGATTATTACTCCAAGTTTACCACTACAGTTTATATCACACCTGGATAAATTAATAGCTTTTGAGTTATTATTTCTGCTTGGAATCTTGAATTTGGATTTATTGTGCATAGTAAACAGTATTGATTTTAGGAGAATTTATTTTAAAATGATAATCCCATAACATCTTGTGTACTTTTATAAGTTGTTAGCTACATATACAATAGACACATTCAATATTTATACTCTTCAAGATTTAACAAAGTATACTTTTAATAAAAGAATGTATAAGATTTAAAATATATAAAAAGCAATAGGTGTTCTAATAACAAATATACTTATAGTAAATTATGGAGGAATTAATGGGAATAGTTAAAGGAAAAACAATTGACTCGTCAATTGAATGAAATCAATCAATGTCAGTCTAAAAACACCAATCACTGCTCACCATTATTGTTTTTTTAACTAACTGGCATGAAGTAATCCATTTATCAGCTAATGAAGTAAATGATAAATAGTCTTGTATTGATGGTTCAAGAGAATAAAATGACACTGGTAAATCACCTGTAGACAATATGGGAGAAAAACAGTAATACAGTTATAAATGATATTGAAGACAAAACTAGATACACACAATAAAGGAAAAGAAAAAAAAAACATTTGGAAAACAAAAAATACAGAAATCAAACTGAACATTATCTAATCTTTGTGAAAGCGACCTAGTATTAGAAAATGATTCCTCTGGTAGTTTAGCCTTGTTAGATAATAAATGGGTTGCATCTCAATTAAGTTTAAAATATTCTAGGTTAAAAACTATGGTATATGATGTAAAAATGGATGAAATTGTGGATACATATATAGAGATGATAAAGATAAAGTATCTGTGTTACCTAAAAAAATGAATTAGAAATAGCAGCATTGGGGGACAGGGTCCAAGACTGATTATAGTTGAGAGAAAAAATAAAAAAGAGCCCTTGGGGAGTTCATAATTAAAATTTGTAGCTGAAGTATATTCTAATGATGTTATTGTTAATAATGAAGATGTGATAAGGATCTTAGGTAGGGGGTTATGTGTCATTAATATGAAAAGAGTTACGTCATCTCTACCTGGTCTTAAATTGACTGATTTGCCAAATAATAACTGATACATGAATCAGAGTTAAAATTAAATATACCACAACATTAATACATTCAGGGCCTAATGACTTGAAATGTACTTCAATTAAACATGTGAAGTGGTTGATATTAAGAACTATTGAAAAACTGGAAACAAATTTGATCAAGATAATCTTTAGTGAAATCACTTAGTGTCTTAGATGGAATGATTACCCATACACAAAAGCCCATCAGTCTGACAACTGGTTGCAACAATTATATACTGTTAATGCTCTAAGTTAGTTTAAAACTGTGAAGAATTTGTAAATTATTTAAGAATGTACTCCGCAGATTTACTTAATTTATGTCAGTATGGGTTGGAGTACATTTTAGGAAAAAAATTCAAACAGATTTGTTCCTTTTTTAGGAGAGTAGTCAAGTGAAGTGTTAGAATCAGAAGATTTGATAGTATTATGAAAGTATAGTTCTATAATGCTCAGAGCACAAGGAATAAACATGAGTTGAAGTGAATACTTCAGCATGAAGATTATAACTCAATAGTAATAGTTGTATGTTAGAATTTGTCTAATTTTGTACTGGATATACTAAATATGATTGTTTGAAGAACAGTTTAAGAGGGAGTGGTGTAATGATGTTAGTTAAAGATATAATAAATAGTAAAAGGATATTAAGGAACAATGACATGGAAACAATTATAGTAAATATTAGATTCCCAGGACATCATTAGAGTTGTTATATGTTACAAATGCCCTAATAAGGATAAGGCACAACATTATGAGTTTTCAGATTAACTTGATAAAATACATGATAATAATAAAGTTATTATTTTGGGATATTTTAACTATCCTGATATCAGTTAGAATGTGTTACCAGTGACAGTAATTTCTGCAAGTCTGTAATATTCTTGCCATTTATGGTATGACACAACTGACAGAAGACAACACATGAAACCATAAAATATTAGATTTCATAATAATAAATTATGTGAATCTGGTATCTAATGTTAAAATAGGTATGCCTTTGGGTCAGTCTGATGATAATTCTATAAGTTTTAACATAAAGAAATGTGATAGACTCATGAAGTCTTGTATTATCTAATGAGTTTAATTTTTAACAGGTTCAAAAATGAGCAAGACAAAGAAATCAGGCAATAGACACCTTATTGTTTTGTGTCTTTCGGCTTTTCCCGGTTAGGGGTCGCCACAGCGGAACTCCGGTCCGCTAATGATTGGTAGTGGATTTTTACATACCGGGTTACCAGCCCTGACGCATAACCTTCAATGAAGGTACGCCCCATTCACGTATGCCTCCACACAGAAGACGCTCTAGCTGAGAATCGAATGGGACAACGTCTTGCTATGAGGCGACAACGCTACCGCAGCACCACCACCGCAGTACACAATAGACACCTTATTACAGTAGTAAAATTAGACATTTATATATATATATATATATATATATATATATATATATATATATATATATATAAAACAACATAGTATAACATAATAAAGCAAATCATCATAGTATATCATGAAATAACAGAATTAATACATCACCGATAACGTTAAAAGCTTCATCCTTGCCAAAGCTTCATCCTTGCCAACACTTCGACTGGGAAGCCCCCTTTCAGCCAGACAGGAGCCTCTATCAGGAAAGTTCCTGGGCAGTGCATCTACTCCAAGGTGAGGATTCTGTCTCACTGAGCAGAAAAGTCCCATCTTTTAAAGGCTAAGCATGTTGACACACACAGGATTAGCAAAGATTATGTTGAAACAAAACATAGGCGTTGGCTTATGTTGACTGGACGCCCAGGAATGCTTCAAGCTTGCTAGTGTCTGCGGTTAACTGAAAACATAAAGGAATGTGCAAAACAAGTCTCAGGGTCACAGAGCATGTGCAAAAAGTACTCTCAAAAATAAGAAGGAATGTAAAAACAAGTCATAAGTAGTGTCAAATACAAGAATGAATGTGAAAAACGAGTCATAAAGTAGTCTCTAAAAAGAAGGAATGTGAAAAACAAGTCAAAAGGTCACCTCATTCCCATAGTTCCATAGAAAACATAGAGGAAACCACAGCATAAAGAATATTAACCCTTTACTGCATCAGGTTTACTATACCAAGTCAGCAGTCAATTCACTTACACTCAAGGTATACCACTGAAGTTGTTCCAGGTGACAATTGTGATTATGACTCATCAGTCACAGGTGTCTGAACTATGTTCTCATGTAACATAGCCACCCCTCCTGCACCTGTTTTAGCCCCATCCTGAATGTACCATTTCCATTTAATTACACTGGCTTCTTGTGGGTGTCCTACTCTGTGTGTTTTGGGTGAACTCATTGCCCCACAGTCATTTATTCAGTAGCTACAAGAGCCCAGTAACAAGCTAGTAGCTGTTTTTCAAAGGCAGTATACCTACTCTCAGTTTTAGCTAATTTTCTAGTCCAAAATCCCAAAGGCATTAACTTTGCACCTTGCTTTTGCAATAAGCTTCAGTTAGCATATTGATCATGTACTGACACATGCAACTGTACTTCA
Source organism: Protopterus annectens (assembly GCF_019279795.1). Taxonomy (NCBI): domain Eukaryota; kingdom Metazoa; phylum Chordata; order Ceratodontiformes; family Protopteridae; genus Protopterus; species Protopterus annectens. Next base: position 1,379,058,091 of record NC_056728.1, on the reverse strand, counting down.
TCTTTTTGCAAGGGCCATAAATAAAGAGCCTTTTGTATAGCTTGCTTAGCCCTTTCAATTGCCTGCAGTTGTTCATCTCCCCAGCTAAATTCATACTTTTTACTTGTTACTTTGCACAAAGGAGAAAGTATTTGACTCAAATGAGGGAAATGAGAGAAACTGAACTACTTGAGTCCCTAACTGATTTCCCCCTTTCCTTTCCTACCGCTCGCACTTCTTGTTTACCAACATTCTTGTTCCCATCATTCTTTTTATTTAATCCTGTCCTTTTATAGAGATCCCACATACTCTGAGTATCTATCCCATCAATGTTATGCCTACTCACTCCATCCCTAAGTAGGGCAGATAAACATATCTTTCCTTGGCACTTGATTTGACACTTGATTTGAGGCCCCCTTTTGATCATACTGCTTGTTTTCTCTCCTATCTCCAGTGGTATTCCTGGTCCCCAATCTCCCAATTCGCCTAATGGCTTCAATGACATCTGAGGTTACCTGTTTGATTGATTAATAATGTCATCTTTACATCTTTGTAAGCTGGAGGAGCTAGTCTGATGATTTTATTTCTTGTCAATACAGACAGTGCACATTGCATTAATGCATCTTTCTGTCCTATAAAAATAACAGTTTTCAATCCATCTTCCTTGATACACTGAATTGCAGCCCTCAAACTGTACCAAGGTTTACCATTAGGAGGCCGATCAACCTCTGTGGGTTATTTTGCATTGCACCCTTCCACTACAAGCTGCAACAATGTAGTCATATTTGGGTTAGCATTACTTCTAAAATGATCCTGTATCATTGGCTCAGAACTTATAAGACAAAACTTCTGCGAATCACGAGCGTCCAGATTTCATATAACTTAATCACCCAAGCTATCAAAGTTTCTCCTGGTTTGTGTTTGAATTTGTCATATATGTCACCTGTTTCTTGCTGAGTAACATCTTCCAATGTATTTAACAGCTCAACATAAGGGTTATTAGTCATGGACTGCAATTTTCTCCTCAGTATTGGTTTAGCTGTGTAATTATCAGGAGCATTCTCATGTTCATCAGAATCAGAATGATCAGAGTGATCTGAAGGAAACCAAATGTGCCCATCTACCCCTGCTTTAGCAATACTCATTTGCACTTTTGTTTTATTAATTTTACCCTTTCTTTTCTGATATTTGTACTGCGCTACACATACTGCAGGTTTTTCAGCCACATTTTGGTACACGTCCTCTTTATCAGTTAACAATCGATTTTGACACTAACATTACAATCTGATTTTGCAATTCACATATCTGTTTTTCTAGCTGTACCATTTGATTTACTTTAGATAACTTTTCCTAATGTTTTCTGTAAGCAGCTAACAAAATCCAACCTCACCTACCAATTGCATTAAGTTCTTTTCCTTTCCTTATCGGAACCTTTTGCAAGCATGTTAATACAGACTGAGGTTCCACATTTTTTAAACACAAAGTAAATGTGGTACAAAATCATAGAAATAATTAATCAAAAATTAATAAATTGTATGTAGTATCTTATGAATGCCCTAAAATTACAATAAGAAATACAGAAATGTATTGCAGAAACTTCAAGTCAAGACATTAATGGGTCCTGATAAAATTCCATCTATAGTATTAAAAACAGTTACAGATGAACTGAAAGTACCTTTCACGTGTATTTTTAACTTTTTATTTAAAATGGTACTGTACCATTAGCTTGAAAAAATCTGTTGTCATTCCCTTAAACAAAAAAGGAAAGAAATCCAGTATTAACAACTATTGTCCAATTAGTTTGATTTCTATTTTAGGTAAATGTTTTAAAAGGCATTTGTTAGAATTAATAGAAAATAATAAAATAAATAATGATTTATATGACATAAGACTACACAGATTTTTTTTTTTTTTTTGAAGGGGAGGTCAACCTAAACTAATTTAATTGAATTCTATGCTCAAATCACATAAATTATGGACCAAGAGATGTCAGCTGTAGTTATATTTTTGGATCTATATAAGGCATTTCATATTCTGCCATGCAAAAGTATTTATGATGTTTTTAATTATGGATAAACACAATCCAATTTTGATTGACTGGATTACTGAATGGTTGCCAGGGAGGAAACAAATTGTTACTGTACAGGGACAGAATTCTGTGCCTCATAATGTGACAACTGGCATTTCTCAAGACTCAGGTTTGGGTCCCTTGCTATTTAATATTGTCTTCTCATCAGTTCCCAATATTAAAACAGTTGCTAGATAAACACGTATACTGACAATTGCAAGCTTGGTTGATATTAATAGACACTTGTCTGATTTATCAAACTTGGCATATGAATCTGGTATCAGATTCAGTCTTCATAAATGTAATAAATAAATTCATAAATAAAGAATACAAGAGTATTACCTTAACATTCATAGTCTAATATCTTACTATTTTAAAACTAACTGAGGTATTCTTAACAAAATACCAATTAACTTTTAAATACACATCCACAGTCCTCTACTTACTTAATTCTTTTTCAGTAATACAGCACCCAGCCACTTCGACTTACCTCATGCCCACCCCCCCCCCATAAATTTATATTCAAGCCTTTCTCTAAGTTTGTCATTATCCACATAATATTTCATATACCAGATACATTCTCTGTAAAAAATCTTTCTGGTTATTAGTTTGTTCTATACAATTTTGCTATCCACTGCTATTATATATATTCTGTCTCCCACTGTGTTTCAATTACATAAATTTGTCAGTTGAATGTACTGTCTTTGGATACTATAAATTACTGCTACTATTTTTTTTTTTTGTATTCCTTTTCAAATTGTCCTTTCAGTTTTGGTGGTTTATAACCCTGGACTGAAACTGTTTGAATCGCTGCACTCCACTGTTGCATACACACATATATACAGATATGGAAATAGATAGACAGACATGGTAAAAATAATTTATTTTAGCAAGGAGGCAATGATAAACCAGTTTCACTTATGCTTTGTCAATGCCTGGTACAATGTTGCCACTTTGCAGGAATATTTTTTTTTTTTTTGCATGTCTGGGTGCTGGTGCCTTTTTGTGTTTTGTTGATTTCACACTGAGCACCACCAAATATAGTGGTGCAAGTTCCCTGCACAGAAATGTGATATACATACAAATATATATATATATATATATATATATATATATATATATATATATATATATATATTTATATTAGTGAGAGCGAGAGATGTATGTATGCATGTGGTCAGTACTGTTAATGTAACAATGTCCATACTAAAACTTCCTAGAAACATGTCCAGCAAAGTAGTCAACAGAAATGCCCTTAACACACGTCCAGTGTCAAAAGTTAGTGAACAGTGCAATACACACAAGCACACACGTATACATATATAAATATACAGAGGATTCAGTCAAATTAGTGTTTGGTTGAAACATGCATATGTGTTTACTGATTAGCTATTTCACCATTTAGTGCTATAGCTGGCTGTTGTTTTAGTTGAGTACTGCACTTATTTGGCGGTTTCATTTGGTCATGATTTTGTGACTGTGGAGTTTACAAATGTAAGTATACGTTTTATGATGTTTGTATTTGTTTAATAGCGTAGTGGTTCATTCTAAGAGTTAAGTGTTGTGACTGTTTTTAAGTGTAAAGGAAAAATTTGATTTTTATTTTCTTTAAAATACCTGTTTTGTCTGGTGCTGATCATGTGTAACTGACCACTAGTATAAATGATATCCTGAATGATGTTTAATTAGCTTTGGCATGATGTATGGCAGTCAAAGTTCACAGGGCAGTTGGAGCAGTGTTTACTTACTGTATAAGAAGGATTTGACCAGAGAAACTCCAAAATGTCTGACAGGAAATATGTTCATACTAATATAATGCAAGTTTAGTCGTGTAGTATGGTTTGCTAGGCATAGTAAATAAAAATAATTTAAGGTTCTTGTTGTGTACAGTATCAAAGTTGTTAAGTGAGAGCCAAGGTAGCTTAGACTCTGAATGCTGCTCAACTAGCCGAGCAGTGATAGCCATATTAGCAGTGCTGCTTAGTCTCCAGATTAGTAGGTTGTGTAAGATGAACTTTAAAAAATCAGATTTGGAAAGAAATATATATACATATATATATATATATATATATATATATATATATATATATTTAGTATGCGTTTAATTTCAAAGGTTCTTAGATTCATATGTTCTTACTGCAAGAGGTCTGGTCAATTATATAGGTCCTATCCATGCAACCAAGTGAAATGTGCAGGGAAATTTGTTGCACATTCAATGAGTGCCGTACTGCTTACCCCCAGATTGTACTTTGTAACACCCGTCTTAACTATTAAGGCAAAACTTGAAGGATCCCAAGGTTTTGCTTTGTTTGACATGCAAAGAGAGTTTGTTCTTCTATAGGCAGTTGATTCATTTGGTGAGGAACTTATATTTTCAAGGAGTGAGGTTTCTGTTGTGATGACAGCTTTGGCCATTGAAAGAAGCATTTTCAGTATTATCAGTACTTTGAGGGGGAGAAGATTTAGTAAAACACTATCTTTTTATTGCCCAACAGGCACGGAAAAGATCACCACATAGGAGCCAGCATGAGATTGAGAAATACAAAACAGTTTTAGTCTATCTGGTTAGCTAAGGGAACTTAGTACTTTGATTTTTTTAAGTTATAAAATGTAATGGCAAAGTTTTTGGAGGGATGTATTCCAGTTGTTGAGATGCACTCTGTGACTGGCCTGTTTACAATAAAATGCCATCCTTGAACCTGGAGGATATACCTTTGATAATTACCCAGTCAAGGTAGAAAGATTTTTCAACTGTAACTGATACACGCAGATTGAATGATAGATTGTTGTCAACCAAAATACCCAGAGCTCTAACAAGTTTGTTTCAGTCCTATTTAGGGTCCTATCTATGAGGCAATAGGTAGAATAGACTTGCATTCCAAAGGCAACTATAGCACATTTTTTCATGTTAAACTTAGTCTTGGTTGGTGCATCAAGTGCTGGCTCTTGCAAGCCCCTCATGAAGGATGAGTGTCTGTTGGGGAGTCAGTAACAGCACACAGTTTACAGTTATTGTGAAATTTGCTTAGTCATAGACATTTACAATCTGCTTTCATGATTTGGAATGAGAAATCACGTCAGACTGTTAATATAAGCATTTGATGAGCGAGTCAGTTTGTAACCCAACAGGTGACACAGGTATTTATTTTTAGATGAGCGAGTTTGTTAATAAGGCCAGCATGCAGAATCATATCAAAATCTTTAGCAAGCTTACAACAGACAGTCTGGACAACATGGCCATTGCTGACTACATCTATTATATCTTCAAAGAAATCTGCTAAATTAAAAAGTCAGGCTCTACCTCTTGGGAAGCTGAACTCATTAATGTGGAGGGTTTATAGGCTACCATTTTCATTGTTTACAATGTCGACAGAGATATGTTCCATGATTTTACAGCTGATGAAAGCAAAATTGATAGGATGATAGTTGTAGGAGCTATGTCAGAGCCACCATTTTTAATGGTCACCACAACAGCTATTCTCCAGAGACAAGTACATAACCCATGGAGTGACTAAGTTTTAAAGATTTTAGGAGGGGTTCAACATTGTTGAACTTTCTACTAACTAGGAGACAGCCTAGTATAATGTCTGGGCCCATAAAGCTATTTTTTGTTTGTTTTAGATAGAGCTTCTAGGATATGGTCCACATTGACTTAGACAAATTTAGTGAATTATGTAAGAAAACATGGGGGGTGAGCAGCTGTGATGAAATGGAATTAATTTATCATCTAGAACACTTGCCTTGGGATCAGAATGGGTAGTACTCTTTGGTTACAGCTTGAAGTGCTGTTGGGTATTTTTTCAATACTCCTAATACAGTTGAAAACCTTATGGAAAAATAAAACAGCTCACACCACCAGTCATTATAAAATAATGCTGTTCAGATAAACACATAAAACAATGCAGGTTATTCAGAGCCAAAGCAAAGTCTTGTGGTTTAACTAAATGTATAGCAGATACAGTTATACTGTAGGAAAAGGGTTTCATTTAGTAGCTTTTTCTGAACTCATCTTGTATGAACAAATTTCCAGCTTCCTTTCAAGGACTTTCTTCACTGTGATTGATTCTCCATCCCACAAGAACTGCTTTGGGCAAAAATTCCCTGCCACAAAAGGGAAATACTCTACGGCTATCTCAGCTCTCTTTTTAGATTACATTCCACAGCTCAATAAATAAACCTCTCAGTAAAATAGCCAAGAAACAAGTGCAACTTATCAAAATCCCTTACTTCATTTAAAGAACTATCACTCTATTTGAATGGACTCTTCAACTACTGGTTGACAGTCAGTGCAGAAGATTAAAGCTTTGCACTAGTAATGAGCTGCCTTCTGTATTCCAGGGTACAGAGTTTGACTCCTTCAACATCTGTTCGCTTACTATGTAACTCTGGGCAAAGTATGTAACCAAACGTGCACCACATCACCATTGAAAAGGGACGCTTGACTCCAGTGTGCTGACCCTATCAACATATGTATACAATAAAAATAAATCAAACTATTTATAAATTTTGACTCCAAAGAGAAAAGCAGTGACACCACCACAGATGACTGGCAAACCTGTTAAAATCCAACAAAAAAGATGAACACAAATCTTTTACTGAAAACATGAGACATAAAACGTGGCAAGACAAAAATAAAATCCCTTTCAAATGATAAGAGCTTTTCGGAAATACCCTCTTCAGATCATAAAGGGAAACAGGAACAACTTGATTTTAAAAGATATACACAACCAATCGGCTTCAGCTGGTTCTGCCAAAGAACCAATTGGAAAACAGTCAATCAACAAGCTTGAAGAGAAGTACTTATTTGCAAAGAATGGCTGTTCTCCTATGCTTTATGCCATTGGTTGATGTGAAGGTGTGTTTTCTTTTAAGTGCTCTGACTGGCAAGTTTTCTGACTGGAGCTCAAGGATGATATCTGGCTGTGGTTGACTTATGATACTCTGACTGATGATTGGTTTATGCAAATAAGTACTTGGATTCTTCTGGCAGAAACAATTTCCAGCTTCTTCTTCAAATCCTTCAGTCACTGTGATTGATTCTCTCTCTCTCTCTCAGCTGCTACTCTGGACACAAAGCTCTGCTCCACAAAAGACAAGCACTATCTGACTGGGTTTCTGTCAGCGATTATTTTGTATTACATCCTGTAGCTCATAAACAAATGTGTTCTGTCATATACAGCCAGTATGGTATAATGTAGACATTTTTGGGTCACTGGCACACTTCCAAATACTGAGAACCACCACAGTATATTAGTGAGTGTGTGTGTGTGTGTGTGTGTGTGTGTGTGTGTGTGTGTGTGTGTGTGTGTGTGTGTGTGTGTGTGTGTGTGTGTGTGTGTGTGTGTTTATTTTTCCTGTGTGAAGATCTTTTCAAATTAGTCAATGTGTTTTAGTTACCTAAACTGCTGCAGTGCGTCACAACAGGAAAGTAGAACATGAGAATTCTCCTTTTCTCTACTAGTGTGAGACTGTTTGAGATAGTATATATAGATTTGCAAAGGCAGGTGTGTGTCGGGGGGTGGGGGTGGGGTTGCCCACCAATAAAAGCATTTTGTTCTAAATATTATCTCCGGTTTCAGTAGGTATAAATTTTTGTCTTGCAATCCGTAGAATAAACTCTAGTTAAAGTGTCTGTCAATTACTTGTTACAGCGTATACCTCTATCTACATATCTACATATACATAAGTATGTATGCATATTGTGTATACATAGGTATTTGTTTGATGCACGTGTATACGTATACATATATGTGCCTGTATGTGTGTGTGTGTGTGTGTGTGTGTGTGTGTGTGTGTGTGTGTGTGTGTGTGTGTGTGTGTGTGTGTGTGTGTGGTGTATATGGATTCACTTTATAATCTCAAAATACTGAAAAGTCGAATTTCAGTATTTCGAGACCATAAAGTCGAATCCACAAAACACCAACAGCCCAAAACCATGAAACGTCAGATTATGAACACACATCATACACCACACCACACATACACCACAATACCCACACTACAAAAAAAAAACACACAAACATAACACCATGTATCTACAAACCTACACTACATATAAGCTGGTGGGCAAGCCCCCCCTGCACCCCCCATGTGGGGGAATGCACCCCCACACACCCCCACTTATATATACTAACTCCAAGATTGCACAAACAGAAAAAGATAGTAAACTCACACCCAGACATTCTACAGTCCCTCACACACACACACACACACACACATAGACACACACACACATATACAAACACCGCCACATCCAACACTTAAACACTCATACTTTTACCTGCCTACCCTAACCCACACGTACAAATTACAAACACACTCACATACACTCAAACACCTACCCAAAACACTCACTTAGCTTAAATTCCACCTAAATCCACACACTACACCAGACACCATCCACACAATTCATTACACGTCACGTAATGCAAAGCCATAACCACAAATTTGATTTAGCCTGATTCACTATTATGCACTTTCGCTACTTTGAGGATTCGACTTTATGGCCTCAAGATACTGAAATTCGACCTTTCAGTATTTCGAGATTATAAAGTGTGTGTGTATATATATATATATATATATATATATATATATATATATATATATATAGTTATTCTTTTCAGTTATTTGAATTATGGGACTAACACTCGTCAAAAGAGGCCTTCTGTTTATTTTTCAAATAAAAAACTGACACTACTATTATTTAAGATGTTAAAGTAGCCTGAAAATTCATCAGCCATAAGTAGTAAAAGAAAGAGCCGCCTTGTTGTTAAAAAGATATCCTAGTTATAGGTTCACAGGTTCACAGGTGTGAACTAGGCTAATGGCCCTGGGGCCTTTAGAAGCCTAGCCCATAGAGCTGCTCTGGCATTGTGCCACCCGATGTTAGTTCCCAGTGTCTCTATCAAGTACAGCCACTGGAGTGATCCCCAGGGTGAACTTTCTATTTCCCATCCGCTCATCAAGATTTCTCTTGAAGAGGGACAGCGAGGTGTTCTTCTTGACATGTATGGGAAGTCTATTCCAGAGCATGGGCAGTCTCTGGGTGAGGAATCTGCCCCTTCAGCATGTTCTGTTGATTGCGGTAATGAGGTTGAGGTCTCTGGAGCATGTGGTGTGGAGGGATTTCTTTAGATGCAGCATTTCTATCAGAGCTGGGTCAGACATGGCTTTGTAAGTCAAGCAAAGATTGCCTCTAAGCAGGTGATATGAGACAGAGAATAGCTAGAGTCTTTTGAGTCTGTCCATGCAGGACATGTGTTTAATGCCTAGGATCCTCTTCATGAGGTACTTCTGTTGTCTCTCCAGCTGTTGCAGGGGTCTAGTGAGGTACATGCCGAATGGGGCATTACGCTCAATGATTGGTCTAATGAGAAGAGTAGAGAGAGAGATGATGACCTCTTTCTTGCTGGATGCAAAACCCTTGGTAATGAGATGTGCCTCATGGAAGAACTTTCTAACCACAGTGGCAATATGGTGGTCAAAGGAGGGGTTGCTGCCAACCTGCGTCCCCAGATCTCTTATAATGCATTCAGTGTTCAGTGGGCTCCCATCTGTGTGGCTAAAACCAGAAATCCACAATAACGAAATTACAGCCCCAGGATATAATATTATTCGCAGAGACAGAGTACACAAAAGGGGTGGGGGGTAGCCATAATGTACAAAGGCCACCTCATCCTAAAGCAACTTGATATTACCCTACCCGAACTCAATAATGCAGAACTTCTTGCCAAATTTCAATTAAACCCAAACAAACATATTAATATCATTGGCTGCTACATCCCCCCAGGAAATAATATCACAATCTTAAAAAACCTACTTGAATACATCTCTGCCTCCCTACTCCAAGAAAGTACCCTGGTTGTTGACCTTAATATAGACTGGCTCAATTGTTCTAGCCAAAATCCACTCACCCACATCAACCTCCATGGCTTTACCCCAAGTTATCACTTCCCCCACCAGAAATGACAAAAAATCCAAATGCCAGTCCATACTGGACTGGACACTCCTATCACACCCACCCCTTGCATCCCTAACTGGATGTCTACCCGACATTCTCAGTGACCACTAACCAACATATCTGCTAAAAGCCAAAACTCCCCAAATAAGCCAAGTAACTAAAAGAGATGTCAGAAATAAAAGGAACTTTAACCCTAATGACTTCATCAATGACTTAAGATGTTGCAACTGGACCACTCTAAACCAATTAACCCTAGAAGATGCAGTAATGTACTTTAATATAAACTTCATAAAAATTCTTAACCATCATGCCCCCTCTAGAACCACAAGAATAAAAGCTAAATATGCACCCTGGCTTACTAAACCCACCAAATCGATTCTCCTAGAAAGGGGCAAAGCATAGATCCAACTTCACAAAAACAAAACCCAACTAGACAAACAAAAATACTTAGTATTATGGAATAAACCCAAGAAATGCATCAAAATAGACAAAATCAGCTATTACCAAAATCTACAAGAAAAACATGAAAAAAACCCTCAGAAGTTCTGGGCTGCAATCAACTCTGTATTGGAACCTGGGAAAACTACAGCCCCCTCACCTACAAATGAGAATAACCATGATAACATCCCCACCCAGTTTAATAAATATTTTACTGAGACAATCCAAGCTCTAGCAAATAACCAGCTGAACAACAGACACCCCCCCACCTTAACAAACACACCAACTACAACAGAACAACTAGAACAACAAACTAATAATTCCCACTTCACTTTTCAGCCAATATCAAAACTATTCAAAAACTTCTCCAAAAACTCAAACCCACTACTCTGACTGCCGATAACCTACCCTCAGAATACCTCCAAATAGCTGCACCAGCTATATCCTACCCTGTTGCAATCCTCATCAATAGGTCCATCTCCGAGTGCAAAGTACCCCACATATGGAAAACCTCCCATATTATACCATTACACAAAGGAGGTAACTCCTTTGAATTCAACATCTATTGTCCTATTGCTATTTTATCACCCTTATCTAAAATCTTAGAATGGGTCATACACACACAACTCATGGATTACCTTCAGAAAAACAATTTGCTATCCAAAAACCAGCATGGACAACATAGACCCTTTCATAATACCACCACCACACTAATAGCATTCCCTAGTAGCATTAATCAGCACAGAAACAATGGACAACTGTGTATCTCTCAAAAAACTGAACTGGTTGGAGTTCCCTTAGCTACTTCAACTCAATCAATTGTCACTAGCACACAAGTTATACTATCACTCAGATGAAATCCCAGCCCTTCATAATCTAATACATCTTCACACACCAGCAAGAACCTTGAGATCAAGCACCCTTAATCTCCTTGAAGTTACCAAACATAACAATGAGGCAGGAAAATCTCTCTTTAGCTGCTACATTTCCATACCCTGGAATGCCCTACCTACCCACCTAACATCAAATAACTCCACAACACAATTCAAAAAACTACTAAAAGCCCACCTCAAAAACAACTGGCTATGCTCTTGCCTCACCCCTGGGTAAAGACTGAATTACAAGAAATATCTACATTCATCGGTAATGTCAAGTCCACTTTCTCACATGTAACTGTCTGCCTTTATAAGCAAGAAATATCTGTACTCATGGATAATCTCAAGTCTAGTTCACACATTTTAACTGTCCGCTTTTATAAGCCAAGACAACATTATAAAACTATCTACAAATCTGCTAAGTACTGTATATATTCTAAGTCTGCAATATACTGCATGTGTTGAATGTGTATAAAATGTAATATACTGTATGATGAGAGGACTATGATACCTCTGACTGCTATCCTACAATGAGCCTGTGCTAACTGGTCATATTTACCTAGGTTTGCAAACCTGTTTTGTACGTGTGTACCACCATCCTTTTTAACTTGTTGATATATATTGATGCACCTTTTGTTCTCATATGTAAATGGAGCTTTTCTCCCCGGGCTTCCACTGAAAATGGACATGTGTCCAGTCGGACTTTCCCAGTCAACAAATGTAAAATAAATAAATAAAAATAATTAGTGGGAACTGAGATTTTACCAAAGGGGATGATGACACATTTTTTGGCATTAAGCTTAAGGCCATGGTTTCGACACCGGTCATTGGTTTCAGTGAGGCCTTTCTGTAGGATGTCTGCATCACTTGGGGAGTTAATAATGGCTCCCAGCTTGCAGTCATCTGTGAACTTGGTCAGCCAGAGTCCCTTTGTGTTGGCATGGACTTCTGAGAAGTAGATGCTGAACAGGAGATGATCCAGGACTGTTCCCTGTGGGACTCCAATCTTGATTGGTCAGCAGTCTGACTTGGAGTCTACTACTTTCACACTGTGTGTTCTACCTGTGAGCCAGTTTGCAACCCACCTAGTGATATAGGGGTTGATGCCTAGTTTGGTGAGTTTATTAATAATTCCCAAGTGAGGAATGGTATCAAAGCCTTGGCCAGATCGAGGTAGGCTGTATGCACTGCCTTACCTTCATCCATAGCCCTGTTGACTGACTCAAAGAAGTCAACCAGGTTGAACAGGCATGATCTCCCTTTCACAAACCCAAACTGTGTAGGGTCTAGAGTTTGGAGATTTCCTGTATCTTTGTTAATCAGGTCCATGATGATGTACTCCATAGCTTTACATATCAGACTTGTCAGGCTAATGGGGCAATAATTCCCAGGGTCTGTATTTGTTCACCCTTTATGGGGAGGAATGACTGTAGCAGTGCACCATTCTGTAGGGACAAAGCCTGAGGTGAGGTTGTGACTGAACAGGGCACACAGTTGTTGTGCCAGTTTGCTTTGTAGTTCATGTAGAACACAGCCAGGGATATTATTGGGTCCCATGGAAGCTGTACTCTTGGCCTTGGACAATGCAGCTTTAACCTGTGCTGCAGTAATGCTGGGTGCCTGGCATTCTTCTGGTATTGTGATTGGTCCTTTGTGGTGAAGAGTGGGGTAAAGTTGGCACTGAATCTGTCAGCCAGTATGTTGGCAATATCTGTTGGCTCAGTATACGAGGTACCATTGTGCAGTAACTCAGAGAAAATCTGGGTACTGCTGTGGAGGTTCTTGATACAACTATAAAAGGCTTTGTGATTGTTTTTAGTGACTGCTGCAATTCTGCCTTCATAGCTGGCTTTAGAGGATTTGATGAGGGATCTCAATGTTTTGTTGAGGCTAATAAGGGAGTTTTTCTAGTCTTGTGACTTCACCTTTTTCTGCATTAGTTTTTTTCCTTCTGTTGTAGAGTTTATTACTTGCAGGGGATCACCAGATTGGCTTCCTTTTTTGGAGGAGAGTGTCTTTGTTTTGTTGGGTATGGGTAGTTCCATGCATTTATGTACATGTTCATACAGTGCACTGGTGTATGATTCGGCAGTCATGCAGCTATTTTCCATTGGCATGGGTGCCGTGAAGTTAGCCACCTCTGTTTTTAAGAGCCCAAAATCAGCTTTGGAGAAGTTTTTCAAGGTGGTTACCTTTGTGGGGAGTGTGGATGAGATGTGGATTTCCATGGTGATTAGTTTATGGTCAGATCTGACCAGGGAGGGACTGACTACTGGTACAGAGCAACAGTTGCCCATGTTAGTAATAACCAGGTCAAGGATGTTGCTTCCTCTAGTGGGGGTCAGAATGAGCTGGTCCAGTGTATTGGAATTGATGAATTCCAGGAAGCATTGAACCAGTGCATTGGTGCTTGAGTAATTTTCCCAGTTGATGGAGGGGTAGTTGAAGTTTCCTAGTATGAGAGTGTTGGGTTGGACCTTGATAGATTCCAGAGTGCTTAGGAAAATGGAATGAGAGTCTAGGGACATGGTTGGGGACCTATAGCAAGTTATGACCTGGATCGCCATCTTACCCAATGTTAGGTGTACCTGAAGTATCTCAGATGCGTTATGCTGGGCTACTAGTCTGGAGGTGTGCATATCCTTTATGAATATGGAGATACTACCACCTTTGGAGCTACGGTCCATGTATCAGGGCCAAAAGGTGTGGAATGAGTTATAGCCTGGTAGTGCAGGAGTGCTTTCTGCTGCTTTAAACCAGGTCTCCGTTACAGCACAAATGTCAATGTTCTCCATTTTGAGGAGTGCTTTAAGTGAGTGCATCTTGAGATTTAGACTTCTAGCATTGAGCAGCATGACCCTCAAAGTGCATTTATTTATAGCTGCTATGGTGGTAATTTGTTCTTTGGAACACCACCAAAAAAAAAGGCACTATAGGAGTGTAAGAGCCTTAGCTAGTACCCGAAAACCCATGAGTGACAGATGCAGGCCATCTGTGGCAAAACATCGAGGTCTGTCAATCATGTCGTCCCAAGCAGACAGATACTGGATCCCCTTAGAATGACACCAGAAACTTAGCCAATTGTTGAAGTCAATCATTTTTTGTTTGTACTGCGGTGTCATTCTGGGTGATGGTAGGATACTGCTCAGGGCTAGGGTCATACCTGCCTAGGACACAAAATCCGAGAGCTCCACCATGTCTCTTTTCATGTAGTCCAGAGAGGTGCATCTCAGGTCATTCACACCCACATGGACAATGACAGAGTCATACTTGCACTTGTTCTGGACTGACCTGAGTGCGTGTGTTATGTGATTCTGGCACCGGATAGACAGCTGACAGTTACCTTCTCCTTATTCAACCTAGTGAGTGGGACATCTGTGTGCCTCACTATTGAGTCACCTATGATTAGTGTATTGGGCAAGGTGTTTAGCCTTAGGGGCTTAGGTTGAGGGGCACACAGTGGAGGCGAGCTATGTGTTCCGTGGTTTGTGCTGTGTTGTGGTGGTCAAGTGTGTTTCTGTCTTGGAGGTCTCTGCTGTTTGGATAAATTTCTATTGAGAGCCTCTGCGAAGGTGGGTGTGGGGTTTGTGTTTTTATGTGAGAGATGTGATGATTGGTTTTCTGGAGGGCTACGTGTTCCATGTGGTGTGGTGCAGGTGTTGACCTTCTCCTCTTGACCAGCTAGTCTGGTCTTGGCTGGAGAATGCGTAGCTTCCAATTTGGTGATATAACTGCATCTCTCACAATTCTGAGTTATCTTGTACTGAATCATCTGAATCCCCACCGATTAATAGAATTCTGTGTGAGGAATGGAAAAACATTAGAGCTAAGATTACCTAACCATGCTCAGCTGTTAAATGTTACTACATTATATCATGGCAAAGCTGATCATCTCTGAGAAATACAACATACAAAGTAAGATATGGATTCAGTCTTAATATGACCTATTTCACACTATACAACTATTGGCATCACTCTGGAAGGACAGTTATTAAGTACTGTTTCAGAGACACAGAATGCTGAAGAATCTTGGACAGAAGGAAATAATAAATGTTCTTCCATTCATATTAAAATTTAAAAAGATGTATTCAGTACGTAAGATTTAAAATGTTTATCAGCAATAAACGCAACTAGGTTAACTACTGATGAAGCTTTGAGCCCATACATAAATCTTGAGTTAGAAAGCCAAACACAAACGAAAACCAACCTTCACACAAAATAACACAGGCTGAAATCCACTGATCCAAACATGAGATTGTATTTAAAACATGAAACGAAGTAAGCACTTAAAATCTTGAGTTAGGTTTAAGGGCTTCCGGTAAGTGAAAGTACAACTTACTACATAGAATTCATTATAAAAACTCCTGGCTTACATTAAATCATACCTTTGAATTTATTGGGCAACTTTATCTATATATAATACTGAGTATCAGTGAAAGCAAGTAGAACAGAAATGAATGCAAAACTGTTCTTGGATTACTCCTCCTATTTTAAGGGAATGTATTACGTATGTTGTGACTGTTGAAATTAGGATCCAGATTCCAAAAGACTTGTTCTTGGATTAAGTTACTTAAACCGACAGCAAGTATTCTGGAATATGGTCTCAGGTTTAAGCCTGCTGTATAGATATACCTTACACTAAACTAAGTCACTTTTACTCTAAACAAGTCTTTCAGAAATGGAGCAGGCTTACATTTTAGTACATCACTTACAGTCTTTAGGGATCTGGCCCTAAATGTTACTTTTTTGTTGGCTGTGTGTACATGAGAAACAAATGTATAAAAATATATATTCTTATTAACTGGTAGAATAAATATCTCATAAATCTTACATTCACCTAAAAATATAAGCAAAAGGCAGAATTTCTAGTTATTGCATTAATAAGCACGCAAATACAGTAGATGAGGATGCAAGCATTTAGGTAGTGTGCAATCAAGAAATCAGTGTTACATGCAGAGAATTCAAAACAGGCTTGTACCTTATAAGCAGTCTGATAAAAAAAACTCAAATCACAAGTAAAGGCATTATTTCTATTAGAAATGATAGAATTACACATAGAAAACTATAAGCCAGAAAAACAAATCACTGAAAAATAAAGTAATTCACCTTGGCATGCAAACAATCCTTTAAAAAGGCAGGAATAATATATGTCTCAGAATATAGTAGTGTTACACAAAAATAAAAAAAAATTACAGCTTACTATTGTTGGAATAACATGATAGCAAGAAATGACATGTTAAGCAAATTACTAAATTCAGGGAGGCCATATTTAAATATAAAGTAACATATTACCAGACCAGTAGAGGAAGTGTAAAGTCTATCTAATTACAAAGTGACTTGGGAAACATTTACAGACCTGGATTTAACAGAATAACAAGAAACAGCAAACAATGTCATTTGTTGTACAGATGCGTATGTGCTTCACATATGGTGGCTGTACTTTGAGATCCATGAAACAGAAAATTCCAGAAAGTAGGTGCTAAACTGATAAGAGAAGGAAAAATAGGGAGATATATATTATTAGATAATATATAAGAAGTTTAGAAAGTAATTTTTGCCTTCTGAGGTATGCCATTGCAAAGCAAGATATGTGATACTATGGCTAATATACAACTGACAGAAATATTTTGGGGGGGCTTTATAATTTGATAGACATAAAACTAGACATTAACAACATGTAGAATTTAAAAAAAAATCTAAGCAAAATGATATGGATATTGACATTATAGAGATAAAGTTGTAAAATGCTGTTTTATTGATCTTTCTAGTCAGTACTGAAAAACATCAGAAATAAATTGCATTCCGATTCTGTACACAGAGAGCTTGCTGTGACTTATTATGGACGTAAAAGATTAAGCAGATATGCAGGCAAACAAACTGTTTCTGTCTCTCTGTGAGCTGAGCAGCTCAATGAGCTATTTTTAAAATCGAGCCAAATTCTAGTGTTTATTTTACAATAATAAAAATAAAAACTATTTCTATGAACTAACAGACTGCCCAAAAACCAAATTAAAATGTAGGCATGACACATTCTTAGTATGGAAAATTAACTACAAACATCTGCCCTATATGGTAGGGTTAGAACCTCGGAATATTATTGTTAACCAGCTAGCAGCATTTTTGTACTCAGTTAACAGAACGAAAATTCAGAAAGTGCCATTTCAACAAACACAATATGTTAAAATGGCACTTTGTTGAACATATTGTTGGAGGATCTATAAAGGTGAAACATTGCTGGTTCACCTAGCAGTAAAAGCTACAGAAGCAAGTAAACAGGGAAAGAGCAAATGCAGTGGAAATGACCATCAGGACATATACTCAGCTGTGGTGTCTGCAGTCTTACAGACTTTCCTACTTTATCAGTGGAACAGACTGTGCTGCCTTACAGACTCTGTCACTATATGCAAACAAAGCAAGCACTTTCAGTTAAGCAGGACAGACTGCTGCAATGGAAATCAGCAAAGCAAAGGACGGAATAGCAAAGTCAGAGCACTGCAAACCAAAATGTAAGGGCAGCCAGAAAGTGTGCATCATGTGAATAGCACACATTAAAAACAATCAGTAACAGTGCTATAAAACTTTAAAATGAAACATATAACACATAGATCTGATAGTGGACAGAGTCCTGCAGCAGTTAACATTGCTGGCTTACAGGTCTTAGTTTTCCAGTTCACTTCTTCACTGCTTTGCTTTCTGTACACAGTTTGTATATTCTCCCTTTGTACATGCTTTTGGCTGGATGACTGCGTTCATCAAACATCTTAAAGATATATTAAAACGTAAATTAGCAATAGGATAATTAACCCGTAAATGTGTGTGTGTGTGTGTGTGTGTGTGTGTGTGTGTGTGTGTGTGTGTGTGTGTGTGTGTGTGTGTGTGTGTGTATCCTGTCATCTCACCCAGAATCTCTGCCTTATCCCCAGTGCTTACAAGGACAGCCTCTGGCTTCCCTGCAACCGTGAAAAGAATAAAGCAGGTATCAGAAACTGAATAAATTACTTCATCATCATCTTCTTTTGGCTGTTCCCATTAGGGGTCGCCACAGCAGATCACCTGTTTCCATTTCTTCCTGTCCTCTGCATTTTGCTCCGTCACACCAACCACCTGCATGTCCTCTCTCACCACATCCATAAACCTTACCTTAGGCCTTCCTCTTTTCCTGTTACCTGGTAGCTTCATCCTTAGCATCTTTTTCCCAATATACTCTGCATCCCTTCTCAGCACATGTCCAGACCAATGTAATCTTGCCTCTCTGGCTTTGTCTCCAAACCTTCCAACCTGGGCTGACCCTCTAATATACTTATTCCTAATCCTATCCACCCTCGTCACACCCAGTGCAAATCTTAACATCTTTAACTCTGCCACATCCAGCTCAAACGCCTGCCTTTTTGTCAATGCCACTGTCACCAACCCATATAACATAGCTGGTCTCACTACCCTCTTGTAGACCTTCCCTTTCACTCTTACAGGTACTCGTCTGTCACAAATCACTCCTGACACTCTTCTCCACCCACTCCATCCTGCCTGTACTCTCTTCTTCACCTCTCTTCCACACTCACCGTGACTCTGAACTATTGACCCCAAGTATTTAAACTCATCCACCTTCGCTACCTCTTCTCCTTGCATCCTCACCATTCCTCTATCCTCCCTCTCATTCACACACACATATTCTGTCTTAGTCCTGCTGACCTTCATTCCTCTTCTCTCTAGAGCATATCTCCATCTCTCCAGGGTCTCTTCCACCTATTGCCTACTCTCATTACAGATCACAATGTCATCTGCAAACATCATAGTCCATGGGGACTCCTGTCTGATCTCGTCTGTCAACTTGTCCATCACCATTGCAAATAAGAAAGGGCTCAGAGCTGATCCTTGATGTAACCCCACCTCCACCTTAAACGCATCCATCACTCCCACCGCAGACCTCACCACTGTCACACTACCCTTGTACATATCCTGTACCACTCTTACATACTTGTCAGACACTCCTGATTTCCTCATACAATACCACAACTCCTCTCTAGGCACCCTGTCATATGCTTTCTCTAAGTCTACAAAAACACAATGCAACTCCTTCTGACATTCTCTGTACTTCTCCATCAACACTCTCGGAGCAAACATCGCATCTGTAGTGCTCTTTCCCGGCATGAAACCATACTGCTGTTCACTAATCATCACATCCCTTCTTAACCTAGCTTCCACTACTCTTTCCCATAATTTCATGCTGTGACTGATCAATTTAATCCCTCTGTACTTACTACAGCTCTGCACATCACCCTTATTCTTAAAAATTGGTACCAAAACACTTTTTCTCCATTCCTCAGACATCCTCTCACTTTCTAAGATTTCATTAAACAATCTGGTTAAAAATTACACTGCCATTTCACCTAAACACCTCCATGCTTCCACAGGTATGTCATCTGGGCCAACAGCCTTTCCATTCTTCATTCTCTTCATAGCTATCCTTACTTCCTCCTTGCTAATCCATTGTACTTCATGATTCACTATCCCTACATCATCCAACCTTCTCTCTCTCTCATTCTCTTCATTGTTCAACCCCTCAAAGTACTCTTTCCATCTCAACACACTCTCCTCGCTTGTGAGTATGTTTCCCTCATTATCCTTTATCACCTTTACCTGCTGTACATCTTTCCTAGCTCGGTCCCTCTGTCTAGCCAATATGTACAGGTCCTTTTCTCCCTCCTTAGTGTCCAACCTTTCATACAACTCTTCATATGCCTTATCCTTAGCCTTCACCACCTCTCTCTTTGCTATGCACCTCATCTCCTTATACTCCTGTCTACTTTCTTCATCTCTCTGACAATCCCACTTCTTCGTTGCCAACCTCTTTGCCTGTATACTCTTCTGTACTTCCTCATTCCA
Organism: Protopterus annectens; assembly: GCF_019279795.1. Taxonomy (NCBI): domain Eukaryota; kingdom Metazoa; phylum Chordata; order Ceratodontiformes; family Protopteridae; genus Protopterus; species Protopterus annectens. The sequence goes on along the minus strand of NC_056728.1, from coordinate 1,379,037,888 downwards.
CCACCATGTCTCCTTGTCATCCTTCCTCTGTCCCGATGCGATACCAAACACCTTTCTAGCAGTCTCCCTTACTAGCTCTGCTGTAGTTACCCAGCTATTTGGTAACTCTTCACTGCCACCCAGTGCCTGTCTTAACTCATCCCTGAACTCCACCTCACAATTACCCTTTTTCAATTTCCACCATTTGATCCGTGGTGCTGCCCGTACCCTCCTCCTCCTTTTCTTGATCACCAACGTCATCCTACAAACCACCATCCTATGCTGCCTAACTACACTTTCTCCGGCCACCACTTTACAGTCTCCAATCTCCTTCAAACTGGCCCTCCTACATAAGATATAATCACCTGTGTGCATCTTCCTCCACTCTTGTATGTCATCCTATGCTCCTCCCTCTTGTTAAAATATGCATTCACCACAGCCATATCCATCCTTTTCACAAAATCCACTACCATCTGGCCTTCTGCATTCCTTTAACACCATACCTACCCATCACTTCCTCATCCTCACTGTTCCCTTCACCAACATGCCCATTTAAATCTGCTCCAATCACCACTCTCTCACCCTTGGGTACAGTCATCACCATTTCATCCAATTCACTCCAAAATGTTTCTTTCTCATCCATTGCACACCCAACTTGTGGAGCATATGCACTAACAACATTAATCATTACACCATCAATTTCTAGCGTCATAAACATCACTCTATCCAACATCCTTTTCACCTCCAAAACACTCTTCGCATACTGTTCCTTCAGAATAACTCCTACGCCACTTCTCCTCCCATCCACACCATGATAAAACAATTTGAACCCACCTCCGATAACCTAGCCTTACATAGATTTTGTATTAATCCTCTCTGTATGTTGGATGCATAGAAATTAGTCACAAAGAGTTAAGGCATGTACACACACACACACACACACACACACACACACACACACACACACACACACACACACACACACACACAATGTCTGCTGCAACTTCTTGACCAGGTTTTCCAGTTTTGTGCATCTGTAACTGCCATTATACTTTTTTTTTAATATTTTATTTTAAACTGAATTTGCTGGTGGTGTATTGTGAATTATTTTGAATGAGTATCTTGACATCAGACTTTGTTACACCGGTTTGATTTAAACCATGACTGTCACTGCACTATTTTATTTTTGCTTAACAATTCATTTTAAACTGCACTCGTTGGTGCTCTACCAGGAAGTGTATGACCAAGTGTCCTGGCCCAAGGATGATAAATATATTAACTCTTGTGAATGGTCGTAAACAGTGAGTGGTCTTGAGAATCGCTCATATGCAGAAGACACTAATGCAAGTCTTGGTGTCGATGTGTGATAAGCAGGACACATCAAACCAGCAGAAGTTGTACACAAGCTATATTATGTAAATATTATTTTTTAACAATAATATTTGACGCAGAGTTTCACAAAGCTGCCACACAATTAACTGTTTAGTACTGCTTACTTTAGTGTGAACTTCCATACTACAGTTACATTTCTTTTCCCCCTGTTGCTGATCGATATACTACAAATCACTGCTTGCATTCAAGGACATCTATGCTTTTATGTTTAGAAAGTTAGGTCAGCTATTCTCCATCTTTCTAGTTAAAGGTATATTTTGTACACTAGTAAAATTTGTACTGTTGTAACTCTGAGCTATTGTAATGAGTATTCCAGCGTAATATTTAAATAATTTCTTTGAATTACAGCAATGCAAATTTATGTTTAAGTATTTCAAAGCTATATTTGCCTTCTCTCTTATATGTTCACTTGCCCCCATACACATCTTTCTCTGTTTAGTACGTTTCACTTTCCCAGCTACTTGGGTGTTTTCTTGGAATGTCTCCTTTTTTAATGAGTATAACGTGTCATAGATTTGCAAATGTAATATTATAGAAAACTGTGACTATTGCACTGCTATAGGTAGGTGTTCACCTAATGTACAGACGATGGACAGTTTGCCTAATTATGTATTGATATTGCTTTTGGAGTTGAAAGACGTTTTCAAATGTCATAAATAAATTGTCAATGAAGACCTGTTTCTGTGTTGTTACTGCAACTATAGTGACGCTCTTGAATAACAACTTGTTGAAGAATGGAAGTGGTAAATGACAATGTCACGGATTTGATCAGAATATCAGTACTTTCACAGTGGCAAGGACTGACATATGGTTACATAATAAGGTACAAAGATATGCTCATGTCAGAGTTCTCAAAATACAAATCTGCAAGATGCAGAGCTTGCCAGGGTACTGTCCTGGGAGATCATCTTATCTAATTATGCCTTTCATTCTTTCCTAAGGGTTTATGGTTAATCGCCAAAGGGAATAGATATTGAACAGCACATCATCGAATGCAAAGCATCGAAACTCCATCCATCAAAAGCACACTTCATAGAACCTGTGAGACAGGGCAAGTGACTACTTGGCCAACACTTCCCCATCTCACACATTGCAGTATTTCAAACCCACCCAGGTGGGGGTAATTTTAATGTGTACTCAGAAGTAAAAGGTGCTAAGAGGTACTTACTGTATACTCAGAAGTAAAAGGTGCTAAGAGGTACTTACTGTATACTCAGAAGTAAAAGGTTATAGGAGGTACTAACTCATAATGCCATTCATGATACTATGCTCACGGCTGACACTGAAAGCAAATTCTAGAACTTACCATTTTACTTCTTTGGCATATAAGTTAACACTTCGTATCATAATTAGAGGGATCTATTTCTCACTCAATTAATCCCTAAATTAGGGAATAGACTTCCACTGAGTGTTAGACACACTAACCCTTTCTGGTCATTCAAAGCATAGCTTGATAACTGATTGGGACCACAAATACACTTTCTGCCTTAAGGACTTTTCAATTCCCTAATGGTTTTCAAACCTGAATGGCGGTATTAGACACTATAAAACTATGAAAACTGCAAACATTAAACAGTCATTAAAATACTACAACATAGTTTTTAATGCTATCAAGCGTTGCACACCTGTGGGTATAAAATATACTTCACTTATAGGACTGATATGTAAAAATCTACACACATTGGCTGATACTGACACAGTTAACAGAGATTATGGGTAAAAAAGGGCAACCAAGGCTGTGTTGGACCTTCAAGGTAAGGCATACCAGGAAAACACAATGCAGACTTACTGAAATATATATATTTGATAAAGAAGAAGGGGAATGGAGAAGTGCTTTACTACAGAGACACAGAATATTAAATGACATTTAATTCAAATGTGTATTGCACTAGAAATCTAATATGTAGAGCATTTTACATCACACAACTAACGTATCATACTGAATACAAAAAGGTAGTATTACTTAACAATAAAAATATACTTCTTTACATAAAAATCATTCTTAAATCTAGATTTTATAACAGGGAAAACAGGGACTTTACAGATCAAATATGGGAATTACATTTCAAATACCTGGTGTCTCAGGCTTGTCCAGAGTCTTTCTTTCAGCATTCACAGAATAACCTAAATCAAAATTAAAGAAAATCCCGTTCTGGAAATGGAAATTTTCTGATTCTGCAGATGGCGATCAGAGGTGCAGCTGGGAAAAGAATTCTTCTAGTATACCTAAAGTATGACTTTCCTTTTACTGCATCCATGCTACAAAAAAAAAATCCACACAAAACTACAGCTACCAAACCTGCAAGTGTATTAGTTAATCCTCTCGATTTGCACATGACAGCTCAGTCCTCAAAAGTAGGGTTGCCACCTTTTCAAATGCCCAAAGTGGGACATTTTTGGTACAAACGTCAGATTTTGCAGGCCGAAACATACCCATGGCCAGTACAAAGGACAAAACTTCACTTTTTTGCCTAAATAAAATCTTATTCTTGTAGCATTTTAGTTGCTTATTTTGTTTTGTATAACATTTAGGTGTTTCAGATACAGAATAACTGTTTTATGCACCTATTACATAAAATATAGGAAATAATTTTGTCCTAAAATCTCAGGACATTTGCCATTTTTACAATTTTTTTGCAGGACACAACTGCCCAAAGAGGGACTGTCCATCGCAAAGTGAGACAGGTGGTAACCCTATTCAAAAGAGCTAAATGACTTTGCACCAAATACTGCGCATGCCATCTGCTTAGTACCTTTCTTTCCACACAACTGAAATTACAAACTTGTCCATCTCTAACAAGTACATTTGTCCTCAAATGTCCCAATATCTTTTAAGAAGACAGATTATGTATGCACCACTATATAACCCAAAACCTGAAGCTCACTTTGGCCTTCACTGATGTCCCCAAATGACTACAGAACATGTACTAATTATGCTCTTATTGCCTGTCTGACACAAACATGGATAACAGTTATTTTCTGAGCTCTGCATTCAGGCGATGTCAGCAACAGCCCTCTTGTAAATCAATAGAGTACCTTGGTACACAATTTATAAAAAATATCTTCTCTTCAAAATGACATTTCTTTAAGTCCATAGAAAGCCAAATGGAAAGAAAAATAAAACTGATGGCAGAAATACTCGACCAAACCAATCTAACAAAAACGCAAATAAAATGTGCCATCCATAAGCTGTCATTTTAGTCCATTTACGTACAGACGTAGTGGAAGCTCTCAATGTACGTTCCTAAAAATGAAAGCCTTTGTTTCCACTAAAATATATGCATTCAGGATAAAGCATCAGTCAGAGCTAATGAAACTGTGAGTAGTATGGCAGTAACTTAATATTCACTCACACCTTCAACATCAATATCACAAATAAAACAAATGGAAAGAAAAAAATGCCCTTTTTGTATGGAACAGGAGACCTAGCTTAGTTACAATGTTTGTGTTATCTAGAGTAATATCTTCCCACAATATAAAATCAAATCTGCTTCATTATTCTAAAGCTTGCTTACCTCACTCAGGTTCATAGGTAATTTTGAGGCTAATGACCCTAGGGGAGTCTTGTTAAGCCTAGCCGTACTTCCCAAGATGAGAATCCAAACGTTTGCCTTGTGACTACAAGATAAACACCTTGACCATTATGCCAGCCCCAACTTCCACGAAGAATAGCTGTGGAGCCTTGTATGAATGCAAATGTAAAACAAAGAAGCAGTGTGCAGATTTACATAACCTTGTTAGACTAATCAAGCTGATTGCTGTGAAATTCTAGTTTAAAATTCAAGATTCAAGTTTAAAATTCAAGATTCTGCTTTAATGGACATGCAAGCTAACATAAAATCTAGCAAAGGAAGATCCCACACCACAGTGCTAGTTTCATTCCTTATTAGATGCTAATGTTTGGAGGAGTTCTTTTGTGCTTACATTAAAACATTACTCGAAATAGGAGACCTTTACCTAGCTCCAGCTTACTGTAACTGTCTATGACAGGTACAACAATCTTATTATATAAATATGAGGCCACTGTAAGCAAAAGTCTTTAAACATGCCTCAATTTTAAATATGGGGTATTAAAAAACTGCAAAAATGAAGAGCGGAATTGACTTTGACATACTAGTACCTAATCTGACCACATCCTAGTTCACTGATTGCATTATCCCACTGGCCCATCTGATGACTGCAGGAAACAAAATAATATAAAAATGAGGGGTGTATTGTATACCCACTCCAGTGTTGTGATAGACTGTATAAGTTTGTGTAACCTGCAGTGGTGCAATAGGTGGTGGGATTGTTGCAGTCAGTTAACTAGACACAGGAAACTTAGGTGAGAAAGTACACATGAAAACACCGCTACCCAAAAAATTGAAAGTGGGAAGGCATGGTATTAAACCTTTTGTCTGTACAGTGGAACTGATTTTCTCTGTTGCAATGACTGAACTAGGAGGGTAGCAAAAGCACAATAAAGAAGAAAAGGTGGTTGGAAGAGTTAAATGATGCCTTTAAGATGGTCACAGGAAATAACCCATTTATGGATTTGTCTATTTTTAAGTTGCTGCAAAATGAGGAATGGAGGCAAGTAAGTGGTTTTCATGAAGTTAAAATATTTCTTAACCAGTATTACTCTTATTTCTAAGTAATAAAATAAGTGGATAGGGGTAGCCACCAAATTTAGCATAGGTCTACAATACAGACAGAAGGCCACATTAGTCCACATTAAGAAGCTGCTACCACATTAACAACCATTCTGGTTATAATGACTAAAAATGGGATCCCAGGCTTTGACCAGAAATCCCACTGTGTTTTTGCTAGGAAGTTCCCGATGATGCAGTGGTTTATACCACAGATATGATGTTTAAGACATTCTTAGGACAAGGTAGTACTTCATAGTACAGAATGTGAGGAGCAAAATACTTCAATCTAAGTGGTCCATTCAGTTTTTGGGGAAAGGGAAAATTCAGGTGTTTCTGAGAAGAAATGGAAGTTTAATAACAAACACAACATTCTCAAATGGACTGTTTAAAAATACAGTTCTAGATAGGGTGCACCTACCCCCCCCCCCTATTTCTAGATGGTATTTTGGTTTACTTCAAATTCAGTGTCTCTTTATGTTTAAGTCTCTAACCACCAGTGGCCTGGCTGAAAGGTCCACTGTGAGCCACATATAGTAATGCAGACGTACGGTACTGTAGGAAGACTCTTCACTTTAATGAAGTGTACTGTCTGTATCTTGCTAAGAATAAACACTGACCATGACTTTATTGGTTTGCAACATGGCTGAAGCCTAGTTTTAGAATTTCTTAGAATGTACTCTGTAGTGAGTGGGTAAGACTGGCACCAGGTATTCAACTGATAATCTATTCCTATTAATGTTTAAAGAACAAATGAAAGAATCTGTAGAACAGAAAATAAATCAGTCTTCAGTATCACACTATGGTCAAGGCTGACGTCATATCTAGACATCTCTCCAAACTGTTTGTAGTGATAACAGCATGCAGAAGTCATCAGGGGTGCAGGAGAGAAACACCAAGACATCATATGCAAAAAGTGATACTATCTTATTCTCTGTTGTGAATGAAGCCTGCACAGATGCCACATGAATACCCTCTTAAAGGATTCCAGTATTGTGTGGAAAGGAAGTGGACTAGAGGGCAATACTGCCTTTTGTCCTCTTGAAAGCAGGAAATGGATAAGACATGACCCTGTATATTAACTTGGGCAGTGATTACAATTTGCTGCAAGAATGATCATTTGATCCTACCCAAGGATTGTTCTTTATCGTGATTTAAAGCTTTCTCTAGGATACACATTTTTCATCTGCATGGATAAGAAACCATCTTTTTTGATGCTGCCCAGTTTTGTTCAAATAGGTACGACTCCACACTTATCCAAATGGATCAGGTTTACAAGAAAGGGAGACAGTCATGTCGTTCAGGTGGTTGGAAAAGTCATACTATTATGAGAAATGAGGACTGACATGGGTCTGTAAGACACATGCACAGCTGGTTCCTTACTGGGTTTCAAAACTACCAAAATCAAGGCATCTGAGCAGGACAGCTGCTCTGAAATTATACTATACCACTGATATAACAGTGGAAGACACAACCAATAAGGATTTTATAGAGCACAAATGGAAGACCATCCAGTCATTCTATTCTTTAACTGTCAATTTAAGTTTCTCTTGTATTACTGCAGTCAGAAGATTCTCAAAGTGTGCTCAAATCAGGCCTGGGAGGTGTAACACATTAAGGAGATCCACTTTTTTCACCTGTGTCTGCAAATGAGTATAGGTTCCTACGGGAGCTGGTAAAGTCTTACAGAATATACAGTTGTTGTGGGATGCATTTTGGGTTACTGGCAAAAGTCTGGCAGCAATCTCCAGATGTACCTCGGCAATGGCTGACTTCAGAGATTTACACAGCCAATCAAAATGTTTGGCCTGAACAGTCTGAAGTAGAAAGTTGTTTTTCTTAATCAAACAGTCCTAGTTTTTTATTAATAATATCAACAACATCAAGTGCTAGTTTCTGAAGCTAAAGGAAATGTACCTTTGAGTTATCCTGAGTTTCATTACAGCATGCTCGCTATGACCACTACTTGGAAGTACTCTTCAGGTGACCACAGAATATAACCTAAAAGGTATGAGAAAAAGAGGTACAGAACATCTTGGATGGCCTAAGGAGTACTATCCCTGAGGTAGGTTCTGAAGTGCTCAACCATTCAGAAGTATGAGTTAAGCATCCACTATCTGAGGAATGTATCAGTGGCTACAGGTGAGTATTAGTGAAGCACAGCCAGTTAAGCAAACTAAAAGTGGCCCAAAAAATCTATGACTCCATCATAACAGCAGTCATATCTATTGAGGAGGTGAATAATAGATGAAATGATCCTGGCCTTTCTTGGTAGGTATGCTCATGTCTTCTCTTCCTACGTGATAAAAGAGTGTCATGGAACTAGCAGTGCACACTTTTTGGCAAACTGCTGAATCAAAGTGTAAGAAAGAGGATAGAGTGGTCATGTTACCTTCCTAACAAGATAAACAGAAGTAAAATGTTTTGTAGGAGCTTACAATTTTACCCGTATACAAACTCTCACATCTCTTACAGGTAGCCATATATACCAAAATAGTTTGTTTTGCAATACCAGTGTGCATAGACGGCAATCATATTACAAACATTTTAAGAAATAATTGGACAATTATGACAGCTGATCTGGATTTAACTGAGGTTATGGGGGGCGCTTTGTTAGACAGGAAGAAACTTATGAATTATATAAGAAAAAAGATCACGGTGGATTTTTTACCATTACTACTACAAACCCAATGGCAACTACTGCTGTGGCACCTGCAAGTGGTGCTGATATATTAAAATGGTCCCATGTTAAGTCTATCACATCTTAACAAAAGCATTGGTGTTAGATGTCACCATACTTGTAATGGCACGGGTGTGGCATATTTAGCTACCTTTATAAACTGTGAGGGTTTTATGTGAAAAAAATCACCGACAAGCTCTTGCAGCACATTTATAATAAGACAACCACAATGACAGTGTTTGTTACACGAGCAATTTGGACTGTAAAAGCTTTACATTTACATTTGTTTAGGTTCAGGGGAAAAGGAACATTTTCAGTCTATTGGAAGAGAGTGAGTTAAAATGGCAGTTGTTTACTGCTGCTGACAAAGAAACTAGATTGAAAACTGTTTAGTTATCAGGTAATTTTCTGGTAGCAATGTGGTTTTAGTATGGGTGCCGTTTGTTGTTTCAGCTGTCCTCAGAAGAGTAGCAATATATGCTAAGTCTTAGGCCATCGTATCTCAGAATACTCCCCTAATCCAAGGTACTAAAGTCATAGAATATGTAATAGCACAGGTGTGGGGAGAGCCATGCTACAAAAACACCATAAAAAATACTAGTTACTTTTGAATTTCAGTTCATTTATTCAAGTCAAAATGTGTTTTTGGCATGTTCATATCAGTCCTCTCATTGGGAAGGGAAGGCATCTTTTTATCTATTATGTCTTGACAAATAACTAGTGTGGGAGTTTAAAACCACTCACCTGTTCCATGTTGCATTCTTTACTTGAAGTATCTAAATAACCTCTTCATGGTTGGTTCACTGTTTGGTAAAAAGGTGCTTCAAAGAGTCACATCCATATTTGTTAAGCTTGTAGTTTCCAGATTTCCCATGTTATTAAATGTAACACTAATATCAGAACCAACCATAAGTGACTGTCCTGTGTAAAAACGACTGCCCTGAATCTGCCAATGATGATAAACTGTGCTATCTAGACAAATATACATACACAAAACTTTTCAAGCACTGAATAATCTGCCTCCAGTTCATTTAATATACAACTCTAAACTAAACCAATAGCATAATTTTTTTTTACTTTCTACTCCACATTGTGTTTCTCTACTCTGCAGTATTTGCCATTGCTGAAATAAAATCAAGACTAAAAAGATAATCTTCAGAAAATGTGTTCTAAAACAACTCTTCCAATGGAGTTTCTAGCTCAAGCCATTTAACCCATTAATTTGAAGCTGCTTTCTAGGCTTCTAGGATAAGACCAACGATTCTCCATAACAGTTATGTCCTGCTGAAATATACAGAGATATAAATAGGTCACACATAGTTTCATAGTTTCATAGTATAGTACTAGGCTATCTGCCCTGGGGCATTTGTAAGCCTAGCCATAGTGATGTGGCTTTTGCCACCCCATGAAATGGTACAAAAGTGTACAGAATAAATCTAGAATACTGTGCCTCTGTCTAGTAGTGACTCAATGAAGGTCCCCTTATATAATAGAATTAGTTTACTGTGCCCCTGTCTAGCAGTGACACAGATGTGACCCCTGGGGTAAACTTACGATCTCCCATCCACTCATCAAGATTTCTCTTGAAGAGAGTCAGTGAGGGGCTCTGCCTAATACGAACTGGGATCCTGTTCCAAAGCATGGGAAGCCTCTGGGTTATGAATCTATCCCTCCAGCATGTCCTATTCATGTACATGTACAAGCCTGCATGCTTTTTCACTATAGCTTGATTTAGAGCATACCAGGGTCCTTTGTGTGTGTGTGTGTGTGGGGGGGGGTGCGTGTGTGTTTAAAATTATCGATTAAATCAAATTTCTGTTGTGACACACTTAAGTAATTGCTCCACCCCCATACACAAGTACCTCAAACAATGACTTCTGCATCAGGATGCTTTCCATCTGTGGCCTGTTCCCACACCAGCAGCAAGTACACCAATAATGTAGTGCTAGCAGATTAGCTGTTAAAGTCCATTTCCTGAATCTGCCTGTCTTTGATGACTACATTAAGACATCCTATTCCAATAAACAGAATGGTGTGACAATGACTTTTGACCAGCTGACAGCATCAGAAATAATAATAAATAAATAAATAAATAAATAAATAAATAAAATAAAAAAGAAACTGATCTAGACAAACCCAGTTTGTAAGTCCTGTATTCACAGATAACACCACTGCCACTCTTTGCACATCTAATATTGGGAGGGATGGAGGCATAAACTCTGTAAATGTTTTTAAATTGGTTAACTGTGAAAAACAGACTGATGATGGTAAACTTTCAGTGCAGGCCCAAAAAGAAAAGCTCCATAGCTAAATAATCCAGTACTAACAGGATAATTAACATAAGGCATATCCAAACTCTTTTCATATAGGTCCATGTATCTGCCTAATCTGCAGAAGTTAACTATTTTAAATAACACTGACTGGCCTGTTTTTTTTTATGATGGGGAGGGGTGGTTCTGTGACAGGCCATTCCTGTTCTTCCTTCAGCCTTCATTCCATCTTTAAATTGTCAGATTGGCTTATGTTGTGACGCTGAGAGCTGGAAACAGGCAGAGATGATCCACTGTGGCTCCATGAACAGTGAGAAAGGGGGAACCTAATTCTCACTAGAGTTACTTAGCCTGGGGTGAAATTCTCTTAGACTGAATAGGCCACCATGTCTATATAACATGCCCAGGAAAATATTATATAGTATTATATATATAATATTATATATATATTATGTATAGGTATATACTCTTCTATCAGTCTGCAGGCTATTACAAGCCTAGCTGATAACCAGAGGTCAGAGTGAAACCCTGTAATTTGTATCTGTGAGGTTAAGACATTATGACAGTCCTCCTCCCAATGACGACCCTTGCCATCACAGACCAGTAGCTTGAACTAACATCCACTGGTACCACACAGAAAGTTCTATTCCACTGCCAGGATATTCTGCAAAACAGAAATGGCACTATTTTGGATTTGCTGTGATATACATATAATATGGGATATTCAGAAACCTAAATACCACAAGCCAGTTTTTCTTTTCTTTATTCACTTAATTTGAAACAATACAGCTAAATTAGTTATGTAGAAACTAATATTTGTATTGCAGATTAAGCCACAGTCTATGAATTACGTGAAAAAATAGCATTTATTTCCCAGAAGTGCTACGTGGCATGTGTTTTTTGAATTTACTACAGACTTGGAGATTGATTTGAACTGATTTCCATCGGGCCGCTTTGGTGCCCCCCCCCCCAGTGTTTCTGTTAGTACCATATAAGTAACAGTATCTGGGGGAGTAACATTATGTGGGGGTAGCATTATGTTTAAAACAGGAGTTATCAGTAACCCAAGCTTCAGGTAAAGACAACAGCATCTCTGAGTGTTACATGGCAGCAGGAACAAACTGCAGAGCTGTAGATTTCTTCTTGTTTTTATCCACCTAGGAACATTAAGACAAGAGTTCTAGGATATCCTGAACATGATATTGATTCAGCTTAACTGATTAATTAAGGTAACTTCAATGTCAGTTGACAAGTCTGTGACTTGCATTAAAGAGTTTTTTATGTATTGTAGAAGGTTTAAGATTGTCCAAGGGAATAAACCTGCTACCCATCAATATGGCCATTCTTTGACCAGGATATTTCTGTCTGGTCTACACAGTTTTGACTTGGAGGTAGAACCATTTTCATGGTCAGTCCACCACCTTGTCTATTTTAATCTGTGATATCCCCCACCCCCCAGTGTTGACACAAGTAAGTACAGGAACTCAATATCAGTCATGACTTCCTGTTTCCTGTCCTCAGCCAGCACCATGTGCTACAGCATTGCTGTGTGCATGATCCTGATACGATGGTGGCAGTGTATAATAACACTATGACTGCTGCTCATTATCATTTTAGCTTGCTCATGTCCATCCTGCTGTAATAAGGATAACTTATCCGTGCTAAGATCTTGAGCTCTGCGCTCTTTGCATGCAGGGACAATGGCTGCAATGCTGGAGGAGGCAAGCATGCTCTGGACCCTTATTATTTCAAATGACAGTCAGACATCTCCATTAGTAGGCATTTTATTTACCCAGGGAGATCTCTAAAATGGGAAATCAGTGTACCAAATGTTTTAGTTTTTTTGTGGACACAGAGAGACTTTAAACAGACCTGGCACTACCCCATTTACATCCACTGAGCTTACAGTTTGTTAAGAGGGAGGTATGTTGGATGTGGCATGCTGCAGTTTTGATGATGTTGATTTTATCAGGCTTATGCATCTGGTCTCAAGCCTAGATTCATCCATTTATAGTATCCAGGACTAAACAAGATTTTTCCATCATGTCGCTATGTTCTTGAACTTTTTTATCCTCATGACTTTACATTCATCTGAGAGAATTGGTGTTTTTCTTTTTCTATCTGCATTATAGGAGGCCATGGTTAGATCTTTCCATTAAAAAATTCACTCCACCTCAAACCTTCTCTTTGTTGAGAAGATTACTAAGAAGGTGGCATGTAAACAGTGTGATTTTTAGCTCCACTAAATTCAAGTTTTCAAGCATGTCATAGCACTGAAACAACATTCATACACATGGCTCATGACATGACAAGAGACTACAGAGCAATAATTATACTCCAAATTGGTCCTCTTTAATCTCACTGCTACATATGACAGTGGTGATCATGAGTACATTCATAGTAATGGACTTGTTTGCCATCTACCTTTCTTTCCAAACATATTTTGAGGGTTGTTTCTCAGATGAATACCAAATGGATTCCTCATGGACTGCTTTTATGACCATTTTCTGTTCACTGTGCATGTGTTGCCATTTTGTGGTATTATCAGAAGGAGAGGACTCCAATACCATCTTTAGGCAGAGAACATCAGATTTACCCCACCACCACCACATTTTCCTTATAAGCAACTGCCTTCCTTTGATTTCTTAGGAACGTAGCTGAAAGCCATCATAGAATGGAAGACACATAATCACCTCAAGTTCATTCCTGCCAAGACCATATGCATGGTTTTCCACTCCATGTATAAGCATCTTCAGCTCCTGGTCTCAAATTGTATATCATATATTAGGTTTATCATTTGGAGTATCCAGGGTGAGAATTCTTTGGGTGATCATCAACAACCAGATGACTTTTCACAACCAGTTGTCAGCCACTGCAAGATATTGCTGTTAACCACATGAGGAATATCACCTGAATTAAGCACCTGATTCATGCTTGGTTGCCCCTAACACAGATTACTGCAGTGTTCACTACCAGAGTTTTCCAAGCAGTGAATGCAACTGGTTATAGCTAGTGTAAAATTTGTGGCTAAATGATTTACATGATCTCCAATCCATCTCACAGTGGTGCAGTAGATAGTGTTGTCACCTTACAGCAAGAGGCTCCCTGGTTTAATCCTCATCTGGGGTGCCTTCTCTGCAGAGTCTGCATATCCTTCCTGTGTTTGCATGGGTTTCCTTTGGGTGCTCTGGTTTCTTCCCACATTCCAAAGACATGCAGTAGGTGGATTGGACACACTAAACTGGCCATAGGTGTGAGTGTACATGTGATCGAGTTTATGTGGTGTGGAAGAATTACTGCGGCACGGCTAGCCACCAGGTGGTATAAACCTTGACCCTAGATGATTGTCACTGTTTAAGTGACACCATGAACCCATGTGCAAAAATTGGAAAAGGGGTTATGGATAGATCTCCAACTGCTCCCATATTTTTCTTGTTCTGTGCTCTTTGCAATGACTTTCTGTGAAAGAAAGGATAACCCGGAAGGTTTGTCTCCCAGCTTTTATAGCGCTAAGTGACCAGAGTCCTTATTAACTTGTGCAGTTTTTTGTGCCTCATTCTAGTGATCCAAAGATGCTTAATGACTCAGGTTTACTCCTTCTGTTACCAAACTGCAGGTATACGGGATTTATTAGTTTGCAAGAAGTGGAATGATAAATTTGTCAGGGTATATTAAGATGCAGTTGCAGTGGGATTATACAACTGTTGGGTTATGTTAAGATCCACTTGCTCCATAAGGCCTATGAGAAACCTTTTGGATTTTTTAACTTTATAAACGTAGCAGAGAAAATTGTCAGACTATATTACATTGTATTTGTGTGGTTGTATTTTATTGTCTTACTTGTGATGTGCTAAGTCCAGAAAGCATAATGAATGAAAACTAACTGGTAACACAGTCAACAACGTAGAATCCTCTTTAAAAACCACAATGTAGCTCCCACATCATGGTAGCCAGTACAGCTCAAGCAAGATTCATAAAATATACCCTCACTTAAGCCATTAAAGTAAGGCAGACTAGGTGAGTAGATGGATCTGGTTCTAACGATGAATGTATACATTACTTTAAAAGAGCTCTGACTCCTTGGTTTACTGCCAAAATGTAAAACTTTTAGTAGATGTTATTATTATACATTATTATGGCATCAGAAAACAGCTGCCTCAGCGGCCTTATAATTATTTTCAATCAGCGGCTCTCTTGCTTCCTACAAATTAATTATTCAGTTCAAGGCAGCACAGACTAAAGCATTTCCTGTAGAATGCATTAAGCTCAGCAGAAACAACAACGGCTCAGAGACACTGATGAGCTCAAGGGACACTGTTTCCAAGACAGTTGTCTCTTCATTCAATCTCATAATCACAGCTAAACACATAACAAACCCTCATTTCAGATGCTTTGGAGCTTGCTTCTCACCATGGCAGTTGAGGTATATTAAGTGGAGCATCGTGCTTATCGTGAGAACATACTTTCCCTTCCTCATTCTCAGTGGTATCCAGCTTACTGCCACACTAAATGCAGCCAATTCCATTCTGAAGTCTACAATATAAGCGTTGTACTCTTTTATACATGTATCACCATTCCAAGACATATAAAACAATTCCATAGTCCCAGGCGACTAACATCAAACCTAATAAATATAACAAATGTATGTCTGAAATGACTGTATGGTGCTGTGGAGGACAGCTTGTTCTTAACAGTCAAATACAAAAAGGGGATCCCTGACAGAAGGTCAGACATTCACATCAGCAAACATTGAAGCACCGAACACACATCACAGAAAACTTGGAAAGTCGAACATCGTGGGCTGTCACTGTGCAGGATAGCTGTACAGTGGGGACTAGGGTTTTGCCCATTTCCCCACTGTAGTGTGATCTCAGAGCTTCTATATGTAATTAGCAGGGGGTTTGAGGTTGCAGTCTCCACATGGGGGGGTGCAAGGGGGCTTGCCCCCCTGTAAAAAAAAAAAAACGCTTTTGTGATTCTGGCATTTCTTTTGACTTTCCAGGTTTTCAGTGATGTGGACTTGGATCGGTGTTTCAAGGTTCACTGTTGCGAATGTCAGAGATTCCAAAAAGGATATGTATTTCAAACTGTAACAGAATCTCCTTTGCTAACACATTTAAAATAGCAATACATATTTAATACCGACATATGTACGTATTCCACAGAGCATACTGGACACATGGTTTATCTAACTGTAATTCCAGTTCAGAACTAAAAAAAGTAAGGCTGGTAATGAATTATCATAGCTGTAAGAGCTGAGCCACTACACAGACTGTGCCAGCAGAACATACAGGCTAACTACTTTATACAGCTAGCTCCCAGCAGTTACCCGCACCCCCATTTCACCTATTTTATACCCCCATAAGTGCTCCTGTAATCTAATTTTTCTACCCTTCCATCAATCTTAGTTAGTACCATTACTACTATTCTGTAGTAATGTTTTGAGATTTAAGTTAGTATTAACTAGTGCAGATTATTTTCTGCCTTGTATGTTTGCATTCCTTATCCATTTGCTAATATACTGCAAGTGTAGATCTTCAGTTCTGAACTGTGTCGGTTTTCCATGTTAGAGTACGTTTAGCATCCTAATGGTATAGCACTTTTGTATTTTGCTCTTATTTCTCTTGTAGTAAAATGTTTGTTAACTTGTGTTAGTATACGAAGGTCTTGGCTGAAAATGGGTCCCCATGGTCCAGTTCCCTCAACATCTCACAATAAAATAAAATAAATATTCTACAAGCTGACAGGGAATTGAAGTCACTTTAATGCCAGATCATGACACCTTCCTGCCTGCCATATAGTTTCTAACTTAATCTCTGCATTCCTGACTGACCACTTTGTAGACTCAAAATCATGCCCCCACCCCCAAGCAGCCAGTGAGTTTAGGTTATTGGTTCTCACATACTCTTCCCTTAAAAATCCCTTTACCATTTCTTGCCTTTATCTTCACTTTTTCTATCACTCTGCTTATATATTGTCAGTGTTTACCTCCTTAGTTAAGGACAAAGCAAAAAAAGGTTAGGTAAAAGGCCCAATTTAGGAACACTTTTTAAATGCTTGTGCTATAAGCTTATGACTTGTCAGAATAATTTCCAGTTTTCGGATGGATGTAGCAAATGTTTGAAGAACAATTTGGGGGGGGGGGGCTCCAAAATCAGGACAGTTGAGAGATATGTGATACTAGGCCTCTGTCTGAAGGGTCATTAAATGGGACAAAGTAAGTAGTAAGTACTCATAGCATTCTATTGGCTTTACCTGTTCCCCTTTTATACTGTTCCTGTTACTTTAAAGCCACAGAAATCATCACCTACCAAGTCATTTTCCAGTTCTGAGTTTTGCAGTGTGACCCACTCTAAGCTCATATTTTCTTCAAAGACTATCCATTGCTAGGATTATGTAGTATCCATCATTTATCCAGGCTGAACAAAAGCTGCCGCCTTCCTGATCAAACATGTAGTTTGTACTTGTACCTCTTCGTAGTCCTATCTGCATCTTATGATGCACCCTTCAAAATGGTGACATCTTTAATGTGGTATAATGGGTTTCCATACCCAGTGATCCAGCTGATATGCATGTGCCAACTGAACACAGCTGTCCCCAGAAATGGCACCCATAGCATGCTGCTTGATGCAATCTTTTCTTCTGATACTTCTTCACTACCATTGTCCTTGCCCTACCCTTCAGTCACTTCTCTACCTACCTACACATTCTGTCTCCAACTCTATGCCCCTGCCCTCTTTAATAGTCACCAGTGCGCTACAGGATAAAAGACCTCACTCAGGTCCAGGTATATCACACCCAGTTGGCTGCCTCCATATACTGCCATTGTAAGTCACTAAGACAGGTACATCAGGATGGTTTGTCAGAATTTCTTGGTCATGAGCTTTGTTGACTTTAACTCTGTAGGTTGTTCTTTCCCAATGAACCATTAAGCCTTGTCTTTGTTCTATTACCTTCCTTACTGTTGATGTTAAGCTACTGGCTTGCAATTACCTGGTGCATTCCTTAAGGTAACTTTGTATACAGCTATAACTATTATCTACCACAGGTCACCTAGTGAACAGATCTCAGAGATATTCTCTCACAAATTTGAATATCTTCTTTAGTATACAGGGCCATCTTTTCATGACCTTCTGCCTTGTTCTCTACTGTTTGTTAAATTGCCATTCTTCCACTTGCATTCATCACAATACCTCCTTCCAACCCAAGCTTGGACTTTGCCCCTCCGTTTCTCTGCTGTATACTGAGGAGATCGACTCATTTCCTTATACCATTTCCCCTCACTCACTAGTTTTGTTAGTTTCCTTTCTGCCATTTTCCTTATCGCTATGTGTCCATATAAGGCATTTCCACATTTTATTCACACTGCTAGCCTGCTTTCTATTTGTGCCCCTACCCTCCTCACGCCACTCTCACATCTCCTTGCCTCAGTGCAGCATTTCCTATAACTATCAGCCTTGGGTTTCCACTCCTTATGTACCCCTCACTGGCACTTAGTGCCTTGCTTACATTACGTGACTAAGCTCTCTGTTCACCCGTTATCTCTCCAAGCTTGTCCTTTTCAGCATTGCTGTTCTTCCTTCATCTGCTGCCTGTAGTCTCGAATCCCTGTTCTCTTTCCTGCACTCTTCATTTTGCTGTATTGTAAAACAAACCACAGTAAGGCTGCTCTACACCTGCAATGGTCTTTATTCTCACCTCTTCTGCTTCTTAGACATGGTAGTGTACATGAATGAAGGACCTCAGGTTTCTGATTCAAATATGCTCTCCCTGGGTGAACCCTACTGTTCTCTTACCCATATGACATCATTCCCTCTCTGCTGAGCTTTCATGCAAGGATACTCCAATCAATTACAGGGATACACCAATATCTCTTTGTCTCTCTCGCAGACTGAACTTACCCATCATGCTCTTCTTGCACTTCCCTCATAGCTCTTCTTTTTATTCATTACAGTATGATTTTATACAGGATCTATGATGCTGCTGAACCAGCCTTCACTATCATTCCCTTCTATCTTTATTGTTTATTCATACTTCCTTCCCATTTCCTGACTTCTACAGCTCTAATATTAATCTTCCATCATGCTGCATTTGGTTTTTAAATATTCTGTAGTTCCCACCCCACCCTTTCCCATTCCTACCCTGTTGTATATGCCAAAAGCAGGAATCACCATCTCCCAGTCTCCTTCTTATGGTTAGCTCCCCCTCTGCCTAATTCCATCCACACCCCTCTTCTTTCTGCAATCACTGCTGCATCTCTGCTACTTCTCTCACTACACTTTTGACATTACTTAGTAGATCCTGCCATCCCTCTCTTGCAATGCTGCCCTACATCTCTTTGTCATCCCATTCTCTCACTGTACATGCTTTATCATTGTCCCCAGACATTATACTGCTCTATTCTTTCCTCCCACTACTGTTTCTCTCTTTAATATTTGCTCCAATGTCCCTTCCTTGCTTACACCTCATTTGAAAGGCACTAGTGACTTATTGCTTTCTTCAAGCCCCTCCTTCATTGTTTAATCCTCTGGAAACTTGGGATGGAGCTTGTTTCTGCAGACTCCTCATCTTCCCAGATCAACCCCCCACCCCCCGAGGCAAACACACGCACACTATATTATACTACAGTCTGATCCCTTCCCCACACCCTAAGCCAGTAGATGTACTAACTAATCTTCTCTTTCCTTACACCTCTGGTTCTTGGCATACGCACCTCTTTCTGTAAGCCTACCATGCTTATCTGTTCCCTGTACCTTGTGGCTAGCTCACTACTCCTCTCTGCTGCTTCTATAGAGGAACTTTTGGACAGCTCACTGACGCCCTCATGAACCACTTGCTGTAGACACACACACTAATGTTACTACTTACTTTCTAATTATTATATATTTAGTGTCTGGTGAACATGAGGTATGTTTATTTTCAGATGACTCACAAGATAGCAATACAACAACAAACTAATAAACATCACAGCAGAGGACGGCATGAATTATAGCAGACACAAACATGTCATGAATATAATGCTTTATAAAAAACAGATACCCTACACAACATTCCATGTGGCTCCCTATTCCACAACATCTCCTAATACATTTGAGACGTGTCTTACACTGTAAAGTTCTTCACATATAAATATCCATTTAGTATTGTCCACTTAAGACCATACAATCACATCCATATGCACAAATCTGCAGCAGAATGCTGGTCTTCAGCCTAAGCAGTGTTTCACTGATTCTACCTTATCAACATCTTTCATGCCTTACTGACTAAAAAAAGACAATGTAGAATCCTCAGGACATGAAAATGTTCCTACAACAGGGTAGTCCCCTTGTTGTTGAAGAAAGTAGTAGTCACAAAAGCCATAAAAACTGACAGGCCAAAAAAAGAACCATGAAGATGACAGAGTGGACTATTGAGGATAAGGAAAAAATTATGCTTTATTATGCAAGATGCCCAGAATTTCCAGATGGAAGATATTTAGAAAGATTAAGAGAGAGAAATTAAAGGAAAGAAACATTCGTGCAATTGAAAAACTGTCAAAGACTTCAAAGGGAAATTTGAATTCATTAATATAACACACTTAAGAAATACATTACATAGACAAAGGAACCTGGACAAAGAAGCAACAGAGGATATGCAAAAATATAAAGAACAAAATGTACAGATTTTTGAAAGGTATAGGCAAGAAATGTGGACACGGGAAAGAAAAAGAAATCTGGTATGCTGTTATATTTATGCAAAGGAGAAAGACAAGCTAATCAATACAAAAAGCAGCTTCAAAGCCATTTGACGAAAAATACAAGCAAAGGAATCCCAATACTGAGCATTTCACAATATAAAAAATAAACAAGAAAACAAAGCGGTAAGTAGAAAACAGGACTAGTAAAACAGAAATTGAACAGACAGAAATTAAAGTTATGGATTATCTAGGAACTGAAGGATTTATTGTGGAGAATCCAACACAGTCAGTGTCATAGCATGATGGAATTACAGGTCCCCAGCAGCAGGTATCCGAAGAAAATTTGCAACATGATGATGCTCCAGAACTTTCTTTAGAAAACCAGTATGAAAGTGCAGTTGAAGCTGCACAACAAGGGAAGGAGCAGCAAACAATGGTAACTCTTACACAGGCAATGTTTCAGAGTTAAGGATCAAAGGGCTCCCACACGAAGAAGAATATGAAGCAAGGTACATCTGAAGAGGATATTATTTATTTATTTATTTATTTACATTTGTTGACCGGGAGAGTCTGACTGGACACAGGTCCGTTTTCAGAGGAGGCCCGAGGAGAAAAGCTCCACATTAAGTATTACTTGCATTATACAGTTAAAAAACATAGCATTTAAATATAGACATTAGTCCAGCTGAGGACATAAGACAAGAATAAAACATAGATGTAAAACAGCTGTAAAACATAGTACAATTTTAAAATATGGTGACTTATACTAAACATGGTTACAAATGTAGTTGAGATTCATCAGTGAACAATTGATACAATCTGTTTTTGAGGTACATAACAGCCATTAGCAGTTGTTGCTACAAGAAGTTAGTATTATGTGGTAGGTAGCTGGGGACATGAGTAGCCAAGCTTGCTAAGAGTAGGCTGTTAGGGGGCTGAGGGAGGTAGTGGGTGGGTGGATAGTATTGGGGGGTTGCTAGGGCATATCTGGCAAGTTTTTAAGTGTGATTTTAGTAAGGATTTGAAGTGGGTACAAGAAGTTACAGAGGTAATTGAGGATGGGAGGGAGTTCCAGAGTTTGGCTATAGTGCAGGAGAATAATGCTTCTCCAGCAGAGTTAATGGCTCTTGTGACCTGTAGGAGGTTTTTGTAGCTGGATCTTAGTGGTCTCGTGGTTATGTAGGGTTGGAGTAGATTCTGGAGGGATGGGACTTTTAGTGGTTGGTTTATTAGTTTGTGGGTGAGTGTGAGTTAGTACCATTGAAGGAGGTGGAGGAGCTCTAGCCAGCCCAGTTCTGCTAGTGAGAGACAGTGGTGAGTACGGTAGGAAGCCCCTGTGGTGAATCTGGCGATTTTGTTGTAGCAGGTTTCGAGCTTATTTAGGTCGCATTGTCTAAGGTTAGTAAATATTGGAGAGGCGTAGAGTAGAGATAAGATGAGAATTTGCTACCAAAATTTTAGCTGCTTTGGTAAGTAGTTGCTGATTTCTATATAATGCTTCTAGTTTTTTGTGCACTTCTTTAATGGACATGGAAATGTGAATGTCAAACTTCAGTTTATTGTCTATTTCTACTCCTAGTAATTTGGTGTGTTCTGTGGGATGGATGGTGGTGGTGTCTTTTGCTGTGATGTGCTGTGATGTTAAAGTGAGAGCTATCTAGGGTAAGTTTGATAGGTTGGAAGATTAGTAACTTTGTTTTGTTTGGGTTGAGTATTAGTTGGGCATCGGATAACCAAGTTTCAACAGAAGAAAATGCTTCCTGTGTGACTTTTTGCAGTTCGGGTAGGGAGTGGGCTGTGCAGATTATGGTTGAGTCATCTGTATATTGTATGAGTGTGCCATGTGTTCTGGGTGAGGCTAGATTATTGGTAAAAATAGAGAAGAGTAGGGGTCCCAGGATGGACCCTTGGGGAACTCCTATGGAGACTGGTAGTTGGGGGGATCGGTCATCCTGCCAAACAACTGCTTGTTGGCGGTCAGATAGGTAACTCTGAAACCAGTTGATGACTGGTTGAGAGAAGGATAGGTTATTGAGAAAAGAGATGAGCTGTTTGTGTGGGACCATGTCGAAAGCTTTAGAGAGGTCTAGGAAGGTAGCTGAGGAGAGATAACCTGCATTTTTATTTTGTAGGACAGTGTTAGAGAAAGAGAGTAAGGTAGTGATGGTGCTATGGTTAGGTCAGAACCGTGTTGTGTGTTGGAGAGGAGCTTGTTAGCAAGGTGGTGATCTGGGACTTGAGAATAAATGCATCTCTCTAGTATTTTGGAGAGTGGTGAGAGAATAATGTTCTAGAACTTTCTGAAGATTATTTGCAGGAAACAGAGAGCAAAAAAGACACCCTCAGTCCAGAAGAAAATGATTTAAGGGAAGACCTATTTAATAGACATGGACATATATATTAAGAGAGATTAAAGAAATATATTATAGAAAGTAAATAAGACCCAAAACTTTAGAAGATTGATAAAATAGATGAAAACAGTAATTAGGACTATTAAGATAAATTTATGCAATACAACAGAAATAAATATAATGCAGTAATGAGCTGCTAAACAAACAACAGTTAAAATGTTACCACGAAAACATAGAGAAACCAAGGAATGGAAGGGAGTCAGTAAGGTGCCACCATGGAAGTATCAAATAAAGAAAATTATAAAACAATTAAGACAAGAAGTATCACTGTTAGAATATAGAAAAGGGAATAGATCAATACAAAAACATAGAAAGAAAGACATGAAAAAAGCAACACGCATTATTAAAAAAAGATGAAGATTTATCATTACTATTGCCAATAATAAATTAAAAATATCAGCACAGGCAGAAAAACGTAGAAGGTATACAGATAAATATAAAGGAAATAAAAAGAAATGGGCACATTTTGGAGAAGTATTTATGAAGACCCTGTTGAATATAACAAAGATGCTAAATGGATAGACGAATTAAAAGAAAAAGTAAGGAGTTCTAATGTACAGGATACAAAATGGGATGAAGTATTGGCCAGAGAAACTGACACAATATTAAGAAAAGCTCCTTAATGAAAAACACCAGGCCCAGACACAGTACTTAACATCTGGTTAAAAGCAATAACATTTTACACAAAGATTTAGCCCGACTAAGAATTACATATATGTGCATCCCAAACAGACCCCAGACTGGTTAACAACAGGAAAAAAAATGATACACCTTCCTAACAGTGAACTGAACCTGCAAGCCATCCTAAAAACTACAAACCAATAACTTGCCCCCCCCCCCAACAATAAACAGGTTATATACTGGAACTGATGCATACCTGACAGTCATTTAGAAGAAAATGTAGTTGTGGCAATATAACAAAAGGGTAACAAAAGAAAGTGATATGGAACAAAGAATCATTTGTTGCTAAATAAAACCATAATAGAGAATTGTAAAAAGGAGAAGAATCTCAGTATGGCATGGAGAAATAATAGGTAAAAAAAAAAAAAAAAAGCATTTGACAGCATTCTGCATTCACGGATAAAGGAATGCCTGCAGATCTACAAGATACACACTACATCAATCAAATACATTATAGGAAACAGTGACAAACCACTTTGCAGTTAAGCTACAACAGAAAGCAAATTATTATCCCAAGGATAAAAATTTAAAAGTGGATATTCCAGGGTAATTCTCTGTCAATACGCTGTTGTGTTGTCTTGCCCTTAACCCATTAAGCTATTTACTAAACATTTTAGGTTATGGTTACAATTGGGCTCCAAGAAACCATCTTTGTTTAAAGACAACTCAACTGCTTTTTGTGGATGATTTAAAATTATATAGTTCATCAGATTAGTTTTACACACAACTACAAATGGTTAAAACTTTCTCAGATGATATGAGAATATCATTTGGCCTTGAACTTGAGTAACTTTTAAAACAGGAAAGCTGTAGCACCAGGACAAAATTAATCTGGGACAGGAATGTGATATAAAGGGACTTGAGCAAGAAGAAATGTATAAATATCTGGGAATATATGAGGGATCAGCAATAAAACATGAGCAAATGAAAATAAAATTCACTTCAGAAGACAATAACAAATATTGAAAACTACCCTGACATCTAAGAATACAGCCCAAGCTATAAACAAATTTGCTCTTCCTGTTCTAAATTACAGTTTTGTGGTGACTGACTGACCCCAAAAAGTACTAGATCCATTGAAAAAGAAAACTGGTTCGTGCTTATCAAATGATATAGAAAAATCAGTGCATACCAAGATTACATAGTCCTCACTCTGAATGAGGTATGGGCCTCCTCAGAATTGATTACATGCATAGATCTGCAATTGTGGGACTGCATACATAACTGCTAACCTTACCAGATCCAAACATAATGAAAGTTTTAAAACAAGAGGAAAAAAAGCCTAAGGTGAAATAATTGCAAATAAGTCTGACTAGCCTGGTCTGCAAGGCTATGGAGTGCATCATCATGGAACTCATCAACAGAGACATTGGGAACCTCCAAACCTTGGACCCTACCCAGTTTGGCTTTGTTAAGGGCAGATCATGCCTCCTAAACCTGGTGGACTTCTTTGAGACAGTTACCAAGGCATTAGATGAGGGAAAGGAGGTCCACACAGCCTACCTAGACCTCGCAAATGCTTTTGACACCATTCCCCATTCTAGTATTATAGACAAGCTCACCAGCTTGAACATAAACCCCTACGTCATGAGATGGGTTGCCAACTGGTTCATGGATAGAACCCACATGGTGAGAGTTGTAGGCTCTATGTCTGACTCTAAACCGGTTACAAGTGGTGTCCCCCTGGGCTCAGTCCTAGGACCCCACCTGTTCAGTACATACTTCTCAGAGGAACAGGCAAGCATAGAAGGACTATGGCTGACCAAGTTTGCAGACGACTGCAAACTAGGGGCCATAATTGATTCCCCGACTGATAAAGACACCCTCCAGAAGGGTCTCACTGAGACGGATACCTGGTGTCAAAATCATGGCCTCAAACTAAATGCCAAAAAGTGCATAGTCATCCCTTTTGGAAAAAACAAAGTATCCACGAACTACCACACAGGTTGTAGTCCCCTAAATACAGAAAATGTAATAAGGGATCTGGGGACCCAAGTAGATAGTAATTTCTCCTTTGATAATCATATTCCCAAGGTGGTTAGAAAATCCTTCTATGTGGCCCACCTAATCACAAAAGTGTTCGCATCTAGAACAAAAGAGGTTATTGTGCCTCTCTACTCATCACTCATTAGACCCATCATAGAATACAACGCCCCATTTGGGAAGTACCTTAAAAGACACCTGCAACAGCTGGAAAGACCATAAAAGTACCTCACCAAGAGGATTACTGGCCTCAAACAGATGCCCTATGCAGCCCGACTCAAGAAACTCCAGCTATACTCGGTTGCATACCGCTTACTCAGAGGTGATCTCTGCCTGACATACAAAGCCATGTCCAACCCAGAATTGATGGACATACTCTGCCTAAAAAAAACAAATCCCAGAGAGCCACACGTTCTAGAGATATAAACCTCACCACAACGATGAATATGACATGCTGGAGGGATAGATTCCTGTCCCAGAGACTCCCCATGCTTTGGAACAGGATTCCTATATATATCAGGCAGAGACCCTCATTAACACTCTTCAAGAGAAACCTTGATGGGTGGATAGGAAACAGAAAATTTACCCCGGGGATCACTGCAGTGACTCTGCTGGACAGTGGCACAGGGAACTAATGGCTTTGCTGGACAGGGGCACAGGGAACTAATCTAAGGGGGTGGCAAAAGCCAACACATTCTGGCTAGACTTATAAATGCCCTTGGGCAGATAGCCTAGTACTTACCTATGAACCTATTATGGTGTGAAGTGGGAATAGAAATCAAACCAGAAGAAGAAGGCAAAAATCAGACAGCAGCTGAATGTGCCAAAAAAAAATTTAAAGAAAAAGGATCAGATGAGAAGGAAAGACAATTGGACAACCCGTAAATACAGTAGCAAGTACAGAGATCTCCTGGAACAACCTTATATTGACCAATATTTGAAGATGGCTAAGGAAAGATGAACTGAAACCAAAAAATTAAAGGGTCATAATGGTGGCCCCAGATGCAGTCATTTTGAACATGTAGGTGAAACAGACAAATGTAGGTTCTATAAAAAAATTACTGGAAAAAGTCGTACATGTTGCTGGGTGTGATACAGTCATGGCAGAGGGCATGTATACTGAAATGCACAATAATGTGGCGAGTTCAAACACTAAAGTAGCGGAGAAGAATTGGAAGCATAAACTACAATGCATTATAGAGAATGATGAAGTTTGTATCACACCATTACCAATAGTTCAAGAATTAGACAAGAGAAAACAGAATATAGTAGTTCATGAAAAAAAAACAAACAAAAAACAAAAGTAGCACTGATCTTTGAAATTACTACACCCAGTGATTACAATGCCTTACATACAGAGAGAAATAAAGTTATAAGACTCCAGAATTTGCAGGCAAAAATGAGAGCAATGTGAAAGAAGGATACCCATGCAGTTCCAATAGTAGTAAGAGCAACAGATATAATAAAAATTATTTACAGTCGTGCTTAGATATGTTACCATTACTCGTAATTCCATATAAATTTCAGGAGGAGTGCATTCAGGGTACATTGTAGGTGCTGTGAAGAGCATGTCTAGATAACAAAGACTGAAACAACACTAATTTCATGAACTTTAATTCTATCCTGACTTAGGAATGGGATCCGTTCCCATCATGGTACTAGAAACCCAAAAGACAGAGAAATTGAACCAAATATTTATTTTATCTTCTCTATTTCCTCTGCAGTTACCTCTTTCCTCAACTTTACTTTTATAGGCAACCTTAATTTTTGTTCATAAAACCCACGTCCCTTGACAGTTTTCCTCTGCTGTTTGTCAAACTTTATCAGATTACCCTCTTTCTGCAGTAGTTTCCCTGATTTCAAACTCATCTTATTAGCCCAGTGGAACGTCTCCAGTGTCTTTTCCACCATCTGCAGTGCTAGATCCTTATACACTGCCAATGTTTCCCTCTGCAGTGCTACATCCTTATGCACTGTTAGTGTTCCCCTCTGCAGTGCTACATCCTTATACACTGCTTATGTTTTCCTCTGCAGTGCTACATCCTTATACACTGCTTATGTTTTCCTCTGCAGTGCTACATCCTTATACACTGCCAATGATCCCCTCTGCAGTGCTACATCCTTATATACTGCCAGTGTTCCCCTTTGCAATCCTACATCCTAATGCACTGCCAATGATCCCCTATGCAATGCTACATACTTGTACACTGCTAGTGCTCCAGACAAGCCTTCCCTTCAGCATGGATCAGGGATAATCATTTAGAGATAATAGACAGCATATTCTCCAATACTATCATCAAAGTCTGTCCCTCAGGTCATCATATGGTGTGAAAAGCATTCACCTTTGTACACTTTCTATAATACTGGAGTTTATTGTTGCTGCAAACACTTCCTACAATTACCCTACGGTCCCCTGCAAACAGTTTTACACTTAACCCTGTGATCTTCACTGATTACCTCTCCGGGTTCATCATATAGTGAGAACTGGGCTCATCTTTGACTGTGCACTCCTATTGTTCTAGAGTTCACTGTTCTCTGCAAGCACTTCCTACACTTACCATATGGCTCTGTGTAACCACATTTACACTTACCCTATGGTTCTCTACAAGCACATTTACACTTGCCTCATAGTTCTCAGTAAGCAAATTTACAATTATCCTATGGTTCTCTGTAAGCACATTTATACATACTCTATGATTCTCTGTAAGCACATTTATACATACTCTATGATTCTCTGTAAGCACATTTAGTCTTACCCTATGGTTCTCTGTAAGCACATTTAATCTTACCCTATGGCTCTCTGTAAACACTTCCTGTACTTACCCTATGGCTCTCTGCAAACACTTCGTGTACTTAGCCTATGGCTTGTACTTAGCCTCACTCATTCCCTCTGCTAGTTTATTGTTACTGTGAATACTAACCAACTGCCCTGTACCTTTCAATTTTCCCCTTTATAAGGACACCACTTAATCTAACATTTAACAATCTTTTGCATAAAAGTTGTTATACTACCTCCCACCATATACAAACTACGGCACATTTACATAGGTTCATATGTGCTTACTAGATTAATAACAACAAGAGCCTTTTTAAGTCTAACCAAATCTCTAACAAGTTCTGGCACCCTTAATAAGTATAAGCAGGGACTTGGGAGATAAACCATTTAAAAGCAGGGGGCTGGTAGATGAACCATTTACAGGCTGCCTGTGTCCATTAGAGATATAGGTGCCAAACCAGGGATGAATTTCCTGTTCCCCATCCACTTGTCCAAGTTACACTTGAATTGGGTTAGGGAGGAACCCTGCTTCACAGGGATGGGGAGCCTGTTCAAGACAAGGGATAGTCTCTAAGATACACACCTGTCTCTCCACCAGGTCCTATTTATATCACAGGCAAGGGTTAAGTCTTTAGAATAGGTAATTCTGGTGCTGTTTGTTTTGCAGATATATAGGAGGTCCATCAGGGTGGGGTCTGACAATGCCTTGTATGCCATGCATAGATCGCCTCTCAACAGCTTGTAGGAGACAGAATGCAGGAATAGAGCCTTGAGGTGGTCTGCAGGGGACAAGTTACTTATGCCCTGTATTATTTTAGTGAGGAACCTCCGTGGACGTTCCAATTGTTGGATAAAAGGTATGGAATCTAGGTCCAAGGAAGTCATTGTTCCACTGCATTCGGCATTCATCAGACCTATCATGGAGTATAGTGCCCCTTTTGTATGTACCTAACCAGATGATCTGGTTAGGTACATACAAAAGGGGCACTATACTCCATGATAGGTCTGGTTAGGTACATACAAAAGGGGCACTGTACTCAATGATAGGTCTGATGAATGCCGAATACAGTGGAACAATGACTTCCTTGGACCTAGATTCCATACCTTTGTTTATAAGTTGCAAAACATAGAATGATTTCCTCACTTCTGTAGACAAGTGATGCTCAAAGTCTAGATTACTGTCTATGTGTGTTCCCAAGTCCCTGACTACTGGGTCAACTATTAAGGGTGTGTTGTCAATATAATAGTTACCAGGGGTGGATGGCTTCCTGAAGGATGCTTTTATGCATTTCTTGACACTTAGTTTTAGTCCATGCCCCTGACACCAGTTACTTGATTGTGGCAGCCCTTCCTGGAGAGCATGTGTGTCAGTGGGGGGGAGGGGGGGTCTATGGCTGCTTCTAATTTGCAGTCATCTGCAAATTTAGTCAGCCAGAGGCCATTGACATTGGTCTTGACTTCAGAGAAGTAAACGCCAAAAAGGAGTGGTCCCAGGATGATCCCTGAGGTATTCCACTTGTGACTGGCTTCTTTATAGAGGTGGACTCCCCAGTTCTAACTTCCTGGGTCCATTTACAATACAAATGGTAAACTTTACTCATAACAATAGACCCCTGCCTTGAAACTGAAAAAATATTATATGTATATACTTTCCAAAAATGTACCACTTCCTTAATACAACATTGCACTAAATGCATTTTATTTATTTTTGTGTCCATTTATTCAAACAATTAAAATCTCCAATAAACTGTAGGTGCAAGTAATGATATTTGCTTTGTGCTTAAAATGTATTATTTACATGTAGTGTGCGTACCTTAATTCTGATAGTGTCCATCTCAGAATGACTACTCAGGAGTATCTGCACAGCTCATTTTTTCCAGAAGCTTGAAAGGTATGCAACATTTCAAATTTTATCCTACAGCCACCCAAAGCCTATTAGGTCACGAGTCCCCATACACTGTGCTCCTCTAACCTCTGACAGTGTATCATCTTCTACTTTGAAGCTGTACTTTTATTCCTCTCTTTAAACAAATGTTTCCAATTGCTTTATTTGCTTTATTTAAGTTCACTTTTAGCATCTTTCCTCGTTGGCGGACCTGAGTATTAGAAGTACCCATTCTGATGACCAAGAACTGGAAGGCTAAATGTTAAAGGTTACATGCAGTACTGATGGCTGGCTGAATCAATTTAGTCATAAAACTCAGAACATATTGATCTAACTTCAAATTCACTGAAGTATCTTCAGATATCATTGAAACTGACAAACCTACTGTAAACTACTGTAATTCATTACAAATGTGTTTTTTTCTTTTAACTCTATTGATTTATATATAGTCCTGCATATAGATTTCTATACACAGCAATACTTTACACTCAAACTTCTATTTCTGCAGAATTGTCTAGCTTCACAGTATTCATTCCTGCATCTTATTTAGATTACTTAATTCCCATTTGCTTCCAGACTGATGAAATGGAAACATTTAATAAATCAGGGTTCATTCCATGTGGCACCCTATGAAAAGGTAAGACAAATGCAAAAGTCTTGTAACAAATTATAGCACACAGTATGTTATTTTTACTAACAGTAGTAAAGTTTACAAATCAGTTAACTTCTCATGAGCCTAATTTACCTACCAGCAGATCGAGTTAGTCTTGTTGTAAGGAAACAGAGTTAAAGCATCCACTCTGTATCAAAATTAATTATTTTTGTAGCAGGAGACTCCTCCAAACTCATAGTCAGTACTGTGTCTTCATTTACTATGTTTTAATAGAATTCAAGTTTGTATTGTCTGCCTTACATTTCTTAGATTTTTGTCTTTATTTTAAGTGCTGGCCCCAAATTATCTAAATATAAACATTTTCTTTAACATTGCTATGCAGTCCTACCTTGGTTCCTCATAAAAGCCTGCAATCTGTGATATGATTCCTCACCTGTGTACCAATCCAGAGTGCCTTTCTATGTTTTTTGCCTTGTAAAAAGTTTAAAACCCTTTGAAATGCCACCTAAATTAGGTCTGTAGGTAAGTACTAGGCTAGCTGCAGTTGTGAGCTATTTCTCTTTCAAATGTGAGACTTAAACCCTCTAGCTTGTGACTACAAGGTAAGCACATAAACCCTTATACCATCTCCTCAGGTCCTTACAAGGTATTGTTTTTTATCACCATTAGAATTATTAAAGCATCTTTATTCATTTATCTCTTAGAGAAGTCAGTGTATAAGTTAAGTATTATGAAAGCAGGTTTAGGATGCTGTATCAGGCATAAGAAAACAGATAAGTAATGTAAGGTGGTGATTTTATTCCTTAATGACCCTGTGTATTCATTACCATGTAAGCACATTCAAAGGGTTTTAGGCTATGAGCTATTAAGTCTGCCAATATATATAGCATAAAGTTCTGTACCTTTTGTCTCTAATTACTTCACAAAGTCTAACTCTGAAGGTTTCCAGTCACATGGATCTTGTGGTCTCTTGCACCGTTTATAGAATAATGTGTCCTAAGCACTGCATGGAACATTACAGGCTCATGGGCCTTAAGTACTCTATGGAACATATCACAGGCTGATGGGCCTTATGTACTCTATAGAACATTACATGCTCACGGGCCTTAAGCACTGTGCAGAACATTACAGAGTCGTGGGCCTTAAGCACTGTACAGAACATTACAGGCTCATGGGCCTTATGTACTGTATGAATCATTACAGATTCATGGTCCTTAAGCATTGCATGGAACATTACAGTCTCATGGGCCACTGTACAGAACATTACAGGCTCATGGGACTTAAGCACTGCATGAAACATTACAGATTCATGGTCCTTAAGCATTGCATGGAACATTACAGGCTCATGGTCCTTAAGCACTGCATGGAACATCACAGGCTCATCGTCCTTAAGCACTGCTTGAAACATTACAGGCTCATGGGTTTTAAGCACTCTATGAATCATTACAGGCTTATAGTTCTTAAGCATTGCATGGAGCATTACAGGCTCATGGGCCTTAAGCACTGCATTGAACATCACAGGCTCATGGGCCTTAAGTACTCTGTGGAACACATCACTGGCTCATGGGCCTTAAGTACTCTATGGAAAGTACAGTTGTGTACACTTACCATAAATGCAGATGTTCAAGTGTATTCACACTTGGGTTATCTGCCTGCAGGTAGCCCTCAGATGGCCCAAATACCAGAGATGTAGTATTTCTGCGTCAGTTGCTGTTGCTCCAGGACTGACATCAGGTCGTCAGGGGTATAAAAACAGGCAGCCGATGCCATTACATCAATTTTTCTTGCCCCAAATGTCAGGAGCCCCCAATAGGGAGCTAAGATATGGTGGGTAAATCACCACCAGTAAAAAGTAATTACCAATATCCCTGCAAGGGGTGAGTAATATACACATAAAAGAGAGAAAGAGAAGGGTGCTGGAAGGAGGAAAACCAGGACTGCAACAGTGAATACACTCTCTAACATCTACATTTATGGTAAGTGTACACAACTGTACTATGTTCTTCGTGTTTCACTGTTGCAGTCATCACACTTGGGTTGATTTCCAAAGCTGAAGAAAGGGTGGAGGCAGTCAAGAAGAGTTAGGGCTGACTAGTATGCCCTGCAGGACCGCAGTTGCAAATCCTGCCCTGGATTTGGAAAATATAGGCAGGTGGTAATGCTTGGTGAAGTTGTGTACGGAACTCCAGGTAGCAGCCTCCAGAATGTCCCTGGTAGGGACTCCCCTGAGAAATGCTGTAGAGATAGAGGTTGCCCTAGTGGAATGTGTTCTGACCCCCTGAGGGTTTGGTTTCCCATGGTGTTTGTAGCAGAAATGGATACAGTGTGCTATCCATTTGAAAATTGTCTGTTTTGAAATGGCCTTGCCCTCTGCCCCTGGTGCAAAACTAACTGAGTAATAACTGGTCAGATTTCCTGAAGGGCTTAGTCCTATCCAGGTAGAATCTGAGCTGTCTGTGCATGTCCAAGGAGTGCAGGATCCTTTCTCCTTTATTTTGAGGGTTAGGGAAGAAGGTTGGCCAATGGATAGATTGGTTGAGAGCCACACTGGACACCACTTTAGGTATAAAGGAAGGATTAGTCCCGAGGGAGACCCTGTCAGCATGAAAAATAATGAAGGGTTCTATGACCATAAGTGCTTGTAGCTCAGACACTCTTCTAGCTGAAGTGATGGTCAGAAGCAATGCTGTTTTCCATGAGAGGAATTTTAACTCTGCTGATGCTGCAGGCTCAAAACGGGGCAGTGTGAGCTTTTCCTGTACAAAGTTAAGGTCCCAAGCAGGGGTGGGTGCTCTCCTTGGTGGCCTTAAGTTATTTGCCCCTCTCAGGAACTGTTTGATGAGAGGGTGAGAGAAGAGGGGTGGTTTAGAGTTGTAATGAGCTGAGACGGCAGAGGCGTGGATCTTAATGGAGGAGAAGGATAGGCCTCTGTGGAGTAGATCTGCTAAGTAATCCGGGATTAGAGGTAGGGAGGGCAGAGTTGTGTCCTCTCCTTTAGATTGAATCCAGGAGCAATACCTTTTCCACTTATGAGCATAGGACTTCCTTGTACTGGGTCTTCTGGCTTCACATCCAGCACCTGCTTGCTTAGGCTGGTCACTGGGGGAGAATTCAAGGAATAAGCCAGGCTGCAAGATTCAGGGTTTGCAGTTGCGGATGCAAGATCTGTCCCCCTTGCTGAGTGGGCAGGGTCGGGCTCTGGGGTTGGTGCCAGAGTGGCAGTGGTGACAGGCTGCACAGTAGTGGGTACCAGTGCTGGCATGGCCAGTCTGGGGCAATCAGGATAATCCTTGGTCTGTCCTGCCCTATCTTGAGCAATATTCTTGAGAGAAGGGGCAGAGGGGGAAATGCCTAGATTGAGAGGTTTACCCACTGGAAGGATAGGGCATCCAACTTGGGCATCCACTTTCCAGGCCCTGCTGTGAGGTGTCCTGGTGCAGAATTTGCTGAGCTGGTGATTGCAGTGGTTGGCAAAGAGATCCACCTCTGGGGTCCCCATTTCCAAATCAGAAGGCTGAAGGTGCTGGGGTCTAACTGCCACTCATGTGGGTCTAGAAGCTTTCTGCTTAAGTTGTCTGCCAGTGCGTTTTGTTTGCCTGGCAGGAATTGAGCTTGCAGATGGACCTGCATGTCCAAGGCCGTGTTCCGCAGGGCCGTGGCTAGTGGGCAAGAGTGGGTTCCCCCCTGCTTGTTGATGTACCACATAACTGTGGTGTTGTCTGTTTTTATTAGCAGGGGTCCTGGTGAGAGTAGGGATCTGAAAGCTGTCAGCACATGCTGAATAGCTAGCATCTCATTTTGGTTGATGTGCAGGTGAATTTGACTTGGACTCCAGTGGTCCTGAATGCACTTGTCATCCAGGTGTGCCCCCCAGGCATAGTCTGATGCATCTGTGGTTAGGGTATGGGCAGCATGGAGTTGAGTAAAGGGAAGTCCCT
This sequence comes from Protopterus annectens, assembly GCF_019279795.1. NCBI lineage: Eukaryota > Metazoa > Chordata > Ceratodontiformes > Protopteridae > Protopterus > Protopterus annectens. The sequence goes on along the minus strand of NC_056728.1, from coordinate 1,379,002,976 downwards.
TGTTGCGGTTTTATGCTACTGCCCACCAAAGAAACTCTGTCCTTAGACAAGTTATGATAGGAATGACAGTTTCCAGGTCCTGAGAATGTTGGCACCAAAGACTTTTTAAGTACCACTGAAGTTTCCTCATACGCAGTCTGGCATGAACCCTAGGGCCTGCAGGATTTTCCTTCTAGATAACTGGGTTCTGGTGGCCATTTGAGTGAAGTAATCTGTCAGATAGGCTTGTTTTTTTGGAGTAAGGAATGCCATCTGGGATGCTGTGTCCAAGCTTGCTCCCAGGAATACCATCTTTTGACTGGGGACTAGTTTTGAATTATTTTCATTGATGGTGTACCCCAGGGAGGTTAGATGGTTTTTTACAAATGTCAGGTGCTGCAACAGCATTTCCTGACTGTCTGCCTGAATCAGGCAGTCGTCCAAGTATGGGTAAATTTGAATTTTTCTCTGTCTGCAGTAGGCAATGGCTGGAGCCAGGCATTTTGTGAATATTCTGAGAGCAGTGGATAAGCCAAAGGGAAGTGCAGAGAACTGATAATGCATAGATCCTGCCCTGAAGTGTAGATATTTCCTGAATGAGTCCCTGACAGGGATGTGCAGATTGGTTTCTTTTAAGTCTAGGGTGGCTAACCAGGCGTCTTTGGTCAGCATAGGAAGAAGCTGCTGCAGAGTGAGCATTTTGAATTTTGGTACCACCAGGAAGGTGCTTAGAATGGGAAGATCTAGGATCGGGCACCAAGTGCTCTCTTTTCTGGGTACCAGGAAAAGTCTGGAATGGAACCCTTGACCTATCTGTTCCACAGGAACAGGTTGAATTGCCCTTATGGAGAGCAGGGGTTGAACTTGGTTTTGTGCCTCTGCCCACTGGTTTGGAGGAAGGTCTGGGAACCCTTTTGGGGTTGGCAGTGAGTGGAAGTAAAATTTGTATCCCTGAGATACAATGTTGAGGACCCAGTGGTCTTTGATGATGGAAGTCCAGTTTTTTGCATGATGGGCAAGTTTTCCTCCTAGGGGCACGGACATTTGGGCAGAGTTGGGGAGTGGAGTTGAGAAGTCATTGTGAATTCTTTCCATAAGGGGGTGGCTTAGCACTCCCTGTTTTTGAAGTGGAGGTACTCCATTGCTTAGATCTCTGCATACCCTGAGACTGTAGTCTGGGGGGGTCTGTTTCCCCTGGGTCTAGTTTGAGATGGCCTTGAGGGGGCTGGAAAGGACCAATGTTTTGAGGGGCAATGCCTACTGAATCTAGGAGGTTGTACTTGCAAGAAATCTTTGACTGTCTGCATAGATTTAGCTTTTTCTTCCATCTTTTTAAGAACCTCTTCTGCTTTGGTGCCAAACAGATTGTCCTTGTTCAAAGGAGCATCTAGTAATTTTGATTTGAAATGGTCTGGCAAGGTCTGCTCCTTAAGCCAAGTATGCCTTCTCAGTACAGAACCAGTGACTGATGCCCTGCAAGATGCTTCTAGGACGTCAAAGCCACATTGCAAAATATGCTTGCTGATGGCTTGCAGAATGCATAAGCTCTTGTAATTCTTTATTTTCTGCACAGTCTGTAAAGGTAGCTATTTTTTGCTTAATAAGTTCCATGATATGTTGTTGGTACTTGAGCATGTGAAACTGACAATTCAAAGCCCTAATGACAAGAGTTGTAGAGGTGTATACTTTCTTACCCCATCTGTCTAAGGCTCTGGAATCCCTGTCCGAAGGGGTGGGATTCTTAGATGTAGTTGCTTTGATACCTTTAGGCCCCTGGGATATCAACTCTGGGTCAGCAGTAGGATTTTTGAAAAGGAATTTGAGAGAGTCAGGAACTCTGTAATACCTGTCTGGTTTTCTAGGAGCAGGGGATAAAGTATCAGGAGTTAAACTGGATTCCATAAAGACATCATCCACAACATCCAGGACTGGGGGTATTGCTAAAGGCCTATGTTGTGGCAAATCTAGAAATTCTCTGAGTCTCTTTTTGGACTGATGATAGTCATGGAAATGTTCTCTTAAAGTATGTAAGGTTTCACCAAAAGAAAAATCCTCTGGAGGAGAAGCAGAGGGAATGGATTCCTCTGCATCTGAATACTCATAAGCAGATAAAGGCATGTCTTCATAATAAGATACCTCAGAGTCATCGGACTCTTGGTGTGTTAAAGCTGCTGGGGACAGGTCTCTTTTTCTCTTAGCAGGGGAAGGCTGACTTTCCCTAATCAGCATAATAAGGTCTTCTGCCATTTTAAGCATTTGATGCTGTGGCAAGGAAGCAGGTGCTTGAGTTTGGGGCATCATTTTTTTAGGTGTAGCACATACTCTTAGCCTTAAAAACGTGGTAGTTTTAGACAGAACTGAAGACGCAAAAAAAGTCGGTTTGTGTTGAATATCGGTAGTGCGAAGAACTTCCTCAGAAGCCGGTGCCTGCTCAGAGTTTCCGGACCCATCCAAGGTAGAGACATCCACAGGTTCCATAGTCGAAGAAGTGTCTCACGGCATACTGGACTCAGAACGGGTCTCGGTAGAGGCCTGCAAGTCCACTGAAGCGGGCATCAGGGGCTGCATACTGGAGACTAGATTAATGGAAGCATCAACGGTAGTTTTGGACCTGTGTGGTCTGTCTCTGTCTTTATTCTTATGGTTTTTTGGAAGATCGGTAGTCAGATGGCTTACAGAAGCCATTTCAGAATACGGAGATCGAGAACAAAAGTATTTAGCGGCAATAAGGGCTCGATGATGAAAGGTTCGGGAGTTGAATAAGGCACAAAACCGACAGCAAGGTATGTCATGGTCTGGGCCTAAACAGGTGACGTAGTAAGAATGGAAATCTTGGTGTGGTATTTCCTTTCCACAGGCAAGACAATTGTTAACTTTTTCTGACATCAGTTAGAGCAAGAAAAAAGGATCCCCAGTGGGGTACTTAGCTTTAGAAGACTTCAGGATAATTGAATTCGGAAACGAAAACTCAGGTAGCAGCCGACCAGCACTCATGCGAACTGCTTCTGCTTCAGGCTCCTCATCAAGAAAGACTGATGTAATGGCGCCGGCTGCCTGTTTTTATACCCCTGATAACTTGACGTCAGTCCTGGAGCGACAGCAACTGATGCAGAAATACTACATCTCTGGTATTCAGGCCAACTGAGGGCCAGTAATGTTTACTGTCAACAATCAACCTCTGCCTTGAAACTGAAAACAATTATAGTAAATACTTCCGAGTAAACTTAACACTTCCTTATTACTGTACTGCATAGAACGCATTTCTCCTGTTTTTGTGCATTTATTTATGGTGTGCTATTACCTTCTACTACTTTCATGTATTACATTATGCTTCTGGATCACTCATTTCTTTGTTGTAACTCCCTTGCTGTGGCTAAAAGGGGTCCCTTGTTGACTGGCCCACTACCAAGACCAATAAGCTTAATAAAATAAATAAAATAAACATTTATTCTGTACAAAATGGCACCACAGCAAGAACAATGTTAACACTGCACTCATCAAGTATAATAAGTAAAAAATACTGCACTAAGCCTGCAAGGCTAGAAACGTACCGTAAACTGTTTATTCAATAAAACAACAAAAATACACACAAAGTAAGCACTTTCACGACATCCAGTCGCTTCATCAGACAACATTCAAAGACAGTGCTCATCCTAAATAATCCTGTACAAAGTCAGCTGACTTAATTAATCACATCAATTAAAGTGAACAAAGGCTTAGCGCAGTATTTTTTACTTATTTGGCTTTTGTTTTCCTGCACTACTCCGTACCCTGCCTTCATTCATTTTGTTCTTACTCATCAAGTATACTCTGGCCTTTGACATTAGACTCAGTACATTATGAGATATACTACTACTTCAAACTGAAATGGTATACAACCATCTTAAAGTGGTAATGGTAATGGTATAATGCTTATTCACGATACATACAGACTCAGCTGTACAATAGTAACCCTTACTGTCTTTGTGCGTGTGTGTGTGCGTACGTGCATGTGTGTGTATATATATATCTTACGATCTTTAAGCCAAATCTTAGTATGAAGAAATTGCCAGCAGAATAGGCTGCAGGCGCTAACAAGTTTGACACATTTTCCCTGCACTTAGACATTAAGTCATCTATTAAACATTTTTATTGTATTCAGTTTTCCTATGATTTCTTATTTCTGCTGCCTTTGTAAACATGCATCTTCTTTGCTTCCCACTATGATTTAAACCTTCTCTGAAAGCTATCCACTGAGATCTTGAACATTACTTTTTTTGGCAATATGTTCATGTTGTAAATATTTCACTAAAGAAGTGTCTTTTTAGTTATGTTACACTTGAACAAATTGCTTGAAATATTTAAAGGTAAGTATCATGATCTTAAATTATTCCAAAGGTTCCTTGATCGAGCCTCCTAATCCTAACTTCTCCGCTCCACCTGGGGAATGCCCATGTTGTTGGAGTGCCACTCCATATATTGGCTGATAACTAGTCCTCCCTTGTGCAGTTGTGTGTTCCTAACATTACTCTGCATTCTCTGCATGAGTTTCCATGCCTTCTGGAAGGGTTGACTTCCCAGAGAGTAACACTGCAGCTTCTGCTGCTTCCCCCCGGCAAAGCTGCTTCCACCCAAGTGAAAGTTTTGGCCAAGATATATACAAATTACATTCATTAACATTAAGTGCTTTCTGCCATATGTCTTACTACTAAAACAACCTATTCATGCCACAGAGAGGAAATATTTCCTTGTCTTAAACTATAATGTCACAGAGAGGTGCTCTTCCACTGCCCCAAATATGAGTCACCGATGAAAGAGCCACATATGCACTGATGGGTAAATTGCTCTCTGCAAAAATCCTACAACACAGCAGGTAGTGCTTTACCACAACCAGGTTCTGAAAGTGTTCCCTGTTTGCTCTCTTCCTGACATGATTTATTCTACTTACCTTCTGTAAATGTCACCAATCCTGCTCCCCACAAAACCTCAGACATATTAGTCCCTCTCCCCACAAAATGTAAGACAGTTGCTCCAAAATATTCTCATCAGTAACATTAGACTAGTGTCATACCTCTTCCTCATCATGAAATTTTCCTTCCTGATATCCTGGAAGTGCAGTACACTAAAAGGCTCATCTATGCATTTTGTCAGGATGTTCTTTTAAACATATCTAATGCAGATTTCACAGTGCAACACCAGTCCCATTTTAAAAAATAACATCACATTTCTCTTTTTCTACAATCTCAGCTTCCAGATATCCGATTTTGTTTCATACAATAAAAGCCCTGACTATACATTTCTGTATCTTCTCATGCACCTACCCTGGATTTACCAAAGCCCATCTCAGTCTTTGCCTGGCCTCTCCTTGTATTTACTGAAGCCCCCCCCCTGTATTTACTGAAGCCCCCATTAGGCACTAGTATGAAGCATTGCAGCCGTTCAGTATGCAGTATGCTCCATTATGTTGCTTCATTCACTCACACAACAATAACAAACCTTGTCTCATTTTGTAATATTCTGTACAAGCTCAGTTCTTTCACCGTCTTGAATATCATATCACTTCCTCTCCAGCCTTAGATCAAAAGGGAAACAAAGTGTCATACAGTCTGTAATAGAAGATTACATTTCAGGTGATCTAATCTTGATGTACAAAACTAATTTTTAAATCTAACAAGGAAGTCGCTGCTAACAAAATTAGGTAGGGAGTTCAGCTGAGAAATCACAAGCTGTGCCTTAAGCAGAAGTTGAAAAAAAAAGAGAGAGAGTGAGACAGATTGACAAAAACTTACCAACAAGGAGCAAGGAGTCCAACAAGTCACTAATCGCATAGCTCCTGTTCAGTCTGATTCTAGCTTTTATGATTATTTTATACACTGTAGTATCCCACATCAGTTTTCCTTTGCTTAGTTTGGCCAAAATACTACAGATCTAAGTTCTGAGTAATGTAAAAGATAAAAACAACTCAAATCTATAAAAAACCTTTAAGCTCTGCATGTCTGGAAACAAATAAAAAAAACTTGGGTCTCCAGTTCACTGTCACACAATTCTCGTTAGTTTAGTCTTTTAGACAAACATTCATTCACTCTGTGATGACTATCTTAATCCATTTCAGGGTTGAGGAAAAAGATGGAGCCCTTCCCATCACTGAAAGGGTGCAAAGCAATGAAACCATTCCAGAAGGGGCTGGTAACCCATCCACATATCTACATAAACACATACACACACAAACACACACATATAGGTTCATAGATTAGTACTAAGCTAACTGCCCTTGCGAGCCATTTTAAGCTTAGCCAATTATCCCTTGTGAGACTCAAACCATGCACCTTGTGTTTGTAAGACAGACACTTTAACCATTAGGCCACCCTCCCAACCCCTTATACACAAACACACACACACATACACATACACAGCCTGCAGGCTGAAACACAATTTTGTGGAACGGCTGTTTTTCCATATCTGTTTCCATTTGCTAATTTTTTTTTTTTAATGGATGAATAAATTAACTATAGTTTATTCTAAATGAGTACTCTACAGAACAAAATATTTCTTAAAGCATTACTTTATTTTTGTTCCTGTCAGAGAAAATCCCTGTGCCACTTTGAACTGTTTTCTATAGTTTATGCTCAGTGAAATTAATCTATTTTTTATCTGATCATGTTCTGGAAGAACATCATTTCGATATATTTCAAGTTGCTCTTACTACAGTTATGACAGCTTGTATTACATTTAATACATTAATAAATAACAAAGGAATACTCTACAAGAAGTACTTGACAAAATGTAATAATTTAGCATTTTCATTTCTATTACAAGGACTTCATCAGAATAAAAGACATTCCTGTAAAACAAACTTAAATATGCTAAAAAGGTAGGCGATAGGAAGTGATAAAGATCCAACCTATCAGACCTTCTACTTAAAGCCAGATCAAGAGATACAAGTTCATTTAAGGCAGGTAAAACATCAGAGTTTAAAAGGATTTGCCATGACAATTCCCTATGGAGTAAGGTAGTTTGCCTATCACACCCCTCCCTCCCCGCTGTACTGAAGACCTTTTCTAACAAAGAAGTGGAAAAAAATCCTTACAAGAACTGGAATCTTTAAATTGTTATTTTCATCACCATTTTGTATGGAATGTAAATACTCATGGATTCTTTTATTAAATCCTCTCTCAGTTTTTCCAATTTAAAAACCATGACATGCAAAACAAAGGGCCACATAGACCACCCCGGTGGTGGTGCAGGTATAACCACTTTGGCAGGGAACAACCCTGGGATGGTTAAGAATAACCTTGTGTGGTCCCCCAAAGCTGTAATATCACTGGCTATATGCACCACACTTGCTCATATATCCAAATGTAGACAGATTGGTCAACCTGCGCTCAAAAGAGGTACCAATATTGTTCAATGACTTGTATACAAAATATGGTGCGATGCCAAATTTATTAAAATCAGGAAAAATACCAGAAACCGAAAACCAATTGCTCTTAACAGTACAGCATATGCCACCAGCATCTAAGGAATGATGTAAGACCATAAATTACATGTAGCCAAATAGATTCCTGTCTTGGGGGTGTTGAATAAAGGTTTTTTTCAAGATGGGTGCAGAATGATCCAGTCTACCTGACTTCCTCCAATAAGTCACTGGCCTAAGCGCAATCAAGAAACATATTCTTAAGCAAAATGCATTCCTTAAACTTTTCATCCTCAGATACAGTTCTGGGAAGACGGATAAACTGTCCCTTCACAGCACTGGTTCTTTGTTTCAAAGAATGAGCACTACAGAAATGTAAGTAGTTGTTGGAAAAAATGTCCTTCTTGAATATCGCGGATTCATAATGGCTGTTAGATAAATTCTTATATAAATATACATCAAGAAAACAAATGTCCACATGCTGAATATTAAAAGAGAATTCCAGAAAAGAAGTAGTAAAACCATGGTATTAAATTGGTTAAGTACTTACAAGTCACCACTCCAAACAATAAAAATATCATCAAGGAATTGAAGATATAATCGAATGAAGGGCCAGAGCTCACTGCTTCTTAGAAACAAGTGCTCCCAGTGGCATAAAACCAGAATGGCAAAGGTTGAAAAGCAGGCTGCCCCCTATTGCCATTATACAGGATTGTTTAAAATATTAATTATCAATGTAAAAAAAAGCTGTTGCCTAGATGCAAGTCCATCATAATACAAACAGTGTAGATGTCCCATGGACTCATTGGTGTATTTGGTACGAACAATGTCACAAAACTTTTCAAGGCAAGTAATTTGTAGGATAATGGTGACCAAGGCCTTGATATCCGCTTTGACCAAAATATCACTCGGATGATATTGTAAATCCCTGATTACCTAAGTAAGCACCAAGAGTCTTTTAGGATGATGGAAAAATTTGTAATGAAAGGTTTTTTTGTTTTTGGTCAACAAAATTGCTAGTTGTTCTGTCTCCAATAGAGACCCAGTGTAGGTTGAAGTGAATTAATAGTCCCATCCATTAACAAAGTAATATTGAGCTGTGTACAAAGATATTCACTTCAGTTTTAGTATCAACCACATTAAGGCATCCTGGGGGAATTAAACTGAAACCTTTTTTGAATAACTGTTCATGAACCCCAGTAATAGTCACATTACTGATGTTAAATATATTAAAGGCCAAACTTAAATCTTGGTTGCCAAAAGGCAAAGGAATGTCAAGTTATATGCAGAAAAAATCATCAGTTCCTGGGACCCCTTCACCTGCATGCTTGCTGCTTTTCCAATGGTCCATACTGCTCTTTCCTGTCAGCAAGTCACTCTGAATGCCTTACAGGTGATTCCTCTAAAAAAGAAGTAGAGACAGCGAGAGACCCAATATCACCAGTTTCATATGGATCTTGGGTGAAGAAACAGGTACTGTATCAGAGTGGCTAACCACAGAGGTCTTAATGCTCTTAGCAACAGAAAACACACTCCCTGCTATGTACTCATTTTTGTCTCTTTTAAGTTTATTCATTTTCCAGGAATGTACAGAATCAATACATTTTTACAACTTAAATATGACCTCATTGTACTTATCTTGGTTTGTTACTCTTTGGCTTGTTTGCACTGGTTAGATTTAAAACTTCCCATTTATGATCATAGTATTATAAACCTCATAGCAGGTTCAGCAGCATATTAGTATTAGGTACTGTAGGTTACCAAGATATGTCAAAGGTAAAATGATCATTATTCACAAATCAAGAACAAATGTTAAATAAAATAAATAAATAAATAAAAATTTTTCTTGAGCCCATTCATTTTCAATGCATGTGTCCTACCTGCACTAAGCCTGAACCAAGAGGAGGAGGAGGCTGTCATCCAGACAGCCAAAAAGGAGTCTATGTCTCTGTCTGCATTTAATAATTCACATGCTGCCAAGGGAGGGTTTCTTTGTCCCAGCAGCCTAAGAGTCTGGAATCACTCCACCAAAACATGGCCATCCATGTTTCAGGATGCACTCTGTTTCCAAGTTAGGAAACTGCATGGCACCCTTGGCTCTCTGTTTAAACGTTAACATTTGCAATACTGATTCCCAACATGCCAAAAAAATAAAAAAAACAACAAAAAAGAATGAGTGAATATAGAACATAGCTCTTCTCCTTTAAACTTGCTTTTTATAGCAGGGCAAGCACCCCTCCCCACCCCCTCCGCATAGCCCATTGTGAGGAGCAAGCCCCCCACAAAGCAAGAGAGTTGAGTAAAGGGAATATTCAGAGAAAGAGCAATCTCAGACTTATATTCCATCTTTTTGGCCATTTATTCTCTACATTACGGAACTCAGCATTCTGAGCCTTGACATATGAAATGGTTACTGGCACCCTTCCCCTACTTAGCAACCCACACCACTCTAGATGCAGACTACAAGGACATTTCAGTTTACATGGTTTACACTGTTGCCTGATGTAAGTATTCACATGACCCTGGTAGACTCCTATCCTCCCTTTTCTGTATGCATGCTCCGATGCACCAGCACTGACAGCTACTATCACCATCCCTGGATGACCACGCCCATTTCCTCATTCTAGCTATAGCCTAATTACCACATACACCTCTGCTTACCAGTGGCAGGCAGACAACTGGACCAGCTTTGTTCCCTAAAGACAGGTAAGCCAACAATATCCATTCCCACTGCTGCCTGCCTGGTTCTCCCAGCACTTGAGCCATTACTCAGAATCTATGCCATAAACTGTGTGTAGCTTCTAAACTTTATTCTGATACAACAGATTACAGATATATTTACAAAATCTTATGCAAAACGGATTGGCTTCACAAAGTGGGTGATAACTTGTTCTAGCGATATCCAGGTAACCTCAGACACCGGAATCAAAATAGATTATATTGAAAAAGAACTATGTACACTGGATCCAAACAAAGCACTCATAGGAGACAGAATAATTAATAATGACCTGAGAAAACTTCAGCTAGAACTTATAGCACCACTATATCTATTATTCACAACATCATATAAGTATGGGGAGATTCCTCAAGATTGGAGACATGCACTTATTAAACCTGTCTTTAATGGAAAGGGGAGTAGGACAAACCCAGAATCATATAGACTCAAGTCTGCTTTCATGTTGTGGAAATGTAATGGAGAAGGTAACATTGGATAAGTTATTGTCAGAACTGGATAGGTTGGGACTTGAAAGCATATATCAGCATGCATATGTTGAAAATAGATCTATTACCACCACCCATAACATGATGGTCAATAACAATATAACAACAGCTATGAATGAAAAATTGTGCTGTGATGTAATTTATATAGGTTTAACTTCAGCATTTGACAGGGTCATACACAAAACACTGATCAATACATCAGAACAACTAGGTATTGATGTACACATGATAAGATGGATAGCTGCATGGCTTACAAATAGGACATGGCAAGTATCATACAGCAATTGGACAGGTGAAATCCTTTGTTTACAGCCAGAGGGACCCACAGGTCTCTGTTCTAGGCCCTTATTTGTTTAGATTGCATCTTTCAGACCTGTCTTTTTCACCTGAAGTGTACTACAGTCTGTGTGAAGATGACCTAAACTGGGTAAACTGATTACATGTGTTGCAAACAGGGCATGTCTGCAAATGAACTTGACTAAATTGACCATTTGGGCACAGGAGAATAATATGCTGATAAGTACATCAAAAACTAAGCATATGAGATTTGGAAACAAACTGAAAGGTGAATATTTAATACAGCACACAGTGACAAACTGTAGATTCATTTAAGGACCTAGGTATATGGGTAGATCCAGCTATGAGTTTTTTAATCATATCAACCAATTGTTTAATAATAGTCTTAAAACTATAGGTTGTATAAAAAGATTTATAAAGACTTGGAAATCAGAAATGATGAAGTCATTGTTTGTTAATTACATTAGACCCAAACTTCAGTATAGAATGACAATATGGAAACGTTATAAGAAAACAAGCATGAGTAAACTGGAAAGAGTACAGTGTAAATATACCAAGGGCATCCATGGATGTGAAAATTTAAGTTATTATGAAACAGTAAAATACCTGAACTTATACAGTGTCTCTTACAGATATTTAATATTAGATCTTATGTAGGTATACTGGACATTTAAAGACAACTATCACTAGGAATGTTTGGGGTTATCAAAAAGTACTACAGAATCATCAGACAACCTATGTAGAAGATTCCATAGGAATGAGAAGTGCACTAATTGGTTCTCTGACAGTGCAGCTGATGCGTGGAACATTCTACCAAATTACATTAAAGTAAGTACTAGTTTAGATATTTTTAAGAACAGCCCATACACTTTGTATGGGAACAAGTGTTTTGATATACTGTTAGGCTAGAAGGGCATTAATGTCCATGCTTGAAATTTTGTATGAATGTATGTACGTATGGACTCAGGTTTTGTGAATGCAAAGCCTTGATCTTCAAATCACCAGCATGGTTTGCAAATGGTATACCACAGCACAACAAAAAGCTATAAAAAAAAAAAAAACAGATCCTGGATTAACATATGTGATGTACTTTGTTTAGAATATACCTTTCACAGCAGAAAAAGCTTCACACCATTTTAATAGCATGATGAAGTTCACAATGCCCTATTCATCTGTATCAAAGTTTTTACTATTATACCAAGGGAAATCTATCAAAAAACGACTCCTAAACATAATTTACCTATTTAAATGCATTTTCCAGGGCAGAATGCTTATCTAAATCTACCATTTTCAAGCCAGTTTGGTGAGTACAAAACATCTGAACACTTTGAAATGTGCAAAAATAATATAATGCATACATGAGGAGAAAATTGATTGAATATTTGAACTTCTGACAACTGACATTATGCAATAATTGTATTTGAACACATTTAACTGAGATTATGCAGTCCATACAAATAACAAGTAAGATATATATCAAGAGGTTTCAAAAACAGTGTATTCTGCTAGTATAACAACAGTAATCTCTTCATAGCCTGGGGACATGTTTCTACACATGTGCGATGAATTATGGAACACTGTAGTAAACCAAAGTGGTTGAGAATACTATTTTGGCTAAACTAAATGCAATATTTACAAAACAATTCAGAAGAAAAAAAGTAAAGAAGAGGGAGGGAGGGAAGAAAAAGGGAGTTGAGAGTGCAGTGTGCATTTTCCACCAGTGTCATTGCCCTTCAAATGCATCTATGGGGGGGGGTTCTTTCCACAACACATTCTGTTAGTCTATTCCATGAGTTTAATGAGTTTAGAAGTCTCTCTCTATGGACAGGCACTGGCAGAGATTCAGGAAGTAGTTAGCCCCTACAATCTACCACCTGTTACCCCTCCTCGTCACCATCCTTCCTGCTCAGGATAACTCCCTCACATCTCCATGGCATGATATAGAACTGCAGTATCATGCCTTCTCCACCTCCTCTATTTGCATTTCGGAAGAGCTGTAGCTTCACCAGTTTCTCCAGCTAGAAGCCATATCCATTCCCCTGCATTGCATGCATCCTTCGGAAGGCTTTCTCTGCATTCCTTGCTGCTGTTTAATGCTCACTTCCTTGTATGGCCTGCAGAATGGCACACAATATGCAAGGGGATAGTCTGACCAGAGCCCAGCAGATAGGAATCATTACCTCTTTGCTTCTGGAATCCACTCCTGAAGATATATCCCAGAATTCTGTTTGCTGCTGCCACTGCCCTTTTACTCTGCATCTAGTGATCGAGTCCAGGGCCGACCAACAGTACCAGCTTTTTCCCGCTCTGCTGCTATAAGTTCTTCTCCCTCTACCTGATGCTTTACACTAGGTGTGCTGTGCCCCATGTGCATCACTTTGTATGCTTGCAATCAACTTCAACTCTCACTTTTCTGACCACTTGGTCAGCCTTTACAAATCCTTTACTGTGTTTTCCTCCTCCATCCTCCACTCCTGCATATCTGTTTGTGTCATTAGTGAAGTTTTGATCCTGTTTTCTGTTTCTTCAAGTACATCTGAGACAAGCATTAAAAGTACTTAACCTAGGACCTATTACTATTTCCAAACATTGTTTCAAATGTCTGCTTATCTTTATTTATTTATTTATTTTTACGGGGAGTCTGTCGTCTGGTCCAGAAAGTGCCCATTTTCAGTGGAGGCCCGGGGAGAAAAGCTCCATAAGCAATATGATACAATAATGTTGAAGGTAAAGTTACAATTATAAAATTCATGCAGTAAGTACTTTATATTTCTATGTTCTTAAAACCCTTAAAGATCTTACCACCAGTATTTTTAACATTTTCTTAAATGGACTGTAACACAACACCCAAATCCCCCCTCCAGACTTGCCACTCTGGTACCTAAAGAATTCCACCTTTTAACACATCAGGATATGTATCATTTTACCCCGATATAATTCGAATGTGCCAAGAGACCATATTAGACTACCTGTCAGTTCTAGTATCTTCAGTCTGGTTCACCATTCTCTCTTAATCCTTTAATGATGGTTGTATTTTCTTTATTTCATATCTTAAGACACATTTTCTCACTCCTTTCCCTCATACTCCACAATTCAATTTCCTTATCTGTTATTTTCACATTACAATTTCCAAAAATATCTAATCTCACCTACTAAAATGGACAACGAAAAAAAGACTATAAACATATTACTCATTACCTGTATATCAGATCAGTTAAACTGCACAAATAAAATATGTCCTCCCATACAACAGCGACTAAATTTTTAAAAAATGTATGGATTCATTCATAACAGCTGTTCCATCACAAGTACAGCTTCTGCCTTTACTTTGAGTTAAAAAAAATCTTGAATTAGGCCGTAGAATTAAAAACTAAATAAAATAACATCAGTAAATTCTGTTTCTGCAATTATCACTCTCCCTGTACAGGCAAACACAGCTGAAAAAACAGACAGTGCCCATAGTTTTGATTGTAACTGGTGTTTGCACCTCTGATGCTTCCCTGTAATTTTACTTTGTCTTAAAAGACCAGTCTCTTGTTTTCCTTGTCAGCTATATAACAGGCTGCAATAAATACTTTTGTAGTGAATGGAGTGTTGTGATTATGCTCCAAAACTGGGGAAGAGACAGGCTTGTTAAGCAACTTTTTGATATTAGAAAGGAGCATAACAAGCTTTTGTTAAATATTCATCATTATTAGTAAAAAATACGAGCACTCATAAAATCATGGTGTCCCTCTGTGTGTGCTACACGAAGCAAATGAGGAATTAAACCCGCATATAAGCCACCGTGCGGTACGGACCCCTGTAATATTACCCCCATAAGCTTAACAAGTCGGACTTGCAGACATTGGCAAGGGCTTTACACAATACCCCACTGGTATTGTAGAAAAACTGCAGCTTAAACCTTCTCAGTAGTACAGGCCAACATGGGAGGACTTTGTTGACAAAGTTTGCAGCTGCGCAAACAAACTGGGCCATAGTGGAAAGTGCATCGACGATATATATCCTCAGAAGGGACTCACGGAAACAGAAAATGTAATAGTCATACCTCGGGAAAACAAGGTAACCCCAAGCTACCATATAGTGGGCAATCCACCAAGCACAGAAGAGGCTATCAGGACCTGGGGACCCAGGTTTCTTTTGACACTCACATGCTAAAGTGGTTAGAAAGACCTTCTACATTGCCCACGGGCGTGCTGGAGGGAGGGATTATCACTCAGAGACTCCCTATGCTGGGGTGCGTAAGCCTAATAATTTGGGCTAGGCTTATAATATTCCTCACCAATGTAAGGCACTAGTCTTGCCCTAGAGCATTAACAACAGTTAAAAGCCAACCACAGAACAACATCGGGAACAACAAAGAACCTAAAACATATTCAAACATTTCTTTCAGCAAAATTAAAAAGAAAAAGTCTGTTAGAAGTGTTTGAATCTGTCTAAAGCCTTTTCCAGATTCCGCCACTGTTCTGTGGTGGCAGGCAGTTCTGAGCTGCAGCAGTGTGTTACAGCTTTCAAAGCTGTAAAATACTTAGTGCTCCTAAAGTTCATTCTCTGACTATTGTAGTACAAGGGAGCAGGATAAGCTCCATGCATTATAAATGATAATGACTGGGTCTTCTTAAAACATAACCCTGCTTGTTAAGTGCTCTTGAAATGGTTATCAAATTCAACTCTTGAACTCCACTTTCGAGGTGTATTTGTTGACGTCCATGTCTTGAGCATATAAAATCGTTATGACTGCAGGCAAGATCATAATCCTGTATGTTAGTAGGTTGGTACAGCATCTTGAACAGCAGTGCTGCTGCCAGTAAAACATAACGGTGCCACGGCAACCATTCTACAGCCCTAGAGAAAATGGAGCCCTAAGAAAAGGTCTTTGATGCCCCTTTACTACAGCTGTATGACAAAATTTAACCAAAAAGTTTTTGACACTAAGATGTGCTAAGTGCAACATATGTATTCGATGCAATACATTGAAAATCAAAAGTTGCTGTAATACTGTTATAGCATTTTAGCAGGGTGTTTTGCCTCCTGCATTCTCCGCCATGTCCCTGCTGCTATTTATATATACTAAATCTTACATTACTGTACCTTCCAGTAATAAAGTTCTTGAACTTTAGTCATTGTTTCCACTTATGAGTGTCTATCTCCTGAGGTCTGCCCCCACCAATCCCACCAACACTCAGCTTCCACTTCATCATGACTATGTTTTATCGTCCACTGACAATGACTCAAACACCCACTACTTTGACAGTACTTCCTTAATGTATTGTCTCATTCTTTGTCTAAGCAAATGCAATTTTCCCTTCATTACACGTAAATGTGGCTTTAAAAATAGTTGCCATTAATGTTAGTTCAATGGTAGCTTTTGATTGTGCTTTTGATAGGCCATGTAGCAATAGATTTGATGTCAAACTTTGTTTACATGAAAAAGATCAAATGTTAAATAGATGACAGGGTCAGAAAAGGTTAAGAATGTGTATAGTTATCATACTCAGCCACTTCAGTTTTGCTCTGTTCATTTTCTGAATAATGCTGTTCTTCAGAATGTTGATTCCAGTAATATATATGTACCTATCCATCATGTATTCCTTCTCCACCCCTTTCTCAAACAAAGGTCTCATTAGACTTTTCTGTTAATATATCTTGTAGAGGGGTCTATATTAGTTTGTCAAAAGGCATCTCCATTGAACACTCCTCCATCGACATGAAACCATTGAAATTCACTTCCGCAATTTGCAAAATTGTTCCCAGGGTAAGGAAGTAGTTGGCCAACTCCATAACTTTGCCCTTTCTCCACTGTAATGCAATCTCAGAGTTGGTCTACATAGTTAGGGGGGGTATGGGGGGGCCAAGCCCCTCTACTTGGATTGATTTAGTGAGTTGTGTATTCCGTTGTGCTATGGGATAATTGTTTCATTGCCCTCGGAAAAATTCCACAAATTGTAGAAGTGAATTTTCAACAGTTTTGTGTTGATGGAGATGTCTTTTGACGAACTAATATAGGTTCCTTATGGAGACCTGGTATCATCTGAACAGATTTGTTCCCATGTAACTCCTTGCAAAGAGGACACCACCAGAACTACACACAGCAGTTTTTTTTTTTTGGGGGGGGGGGTTCAGCAAATTTAATTCCTCCCTCCTTTCACCAGTGACACCTCTAGCTAGGCAGACCAAGATCCACCCAGTTTCTTATACTACTTTCTCCCAGTAATTTTTACATGTAAATCATCTCCAGTGATTACCCCAAAACACTTTCTTCCTTTTTTCCCCCGCTGGTGCCAAAAGTGCACCTCTCCCTCCAAAGGACGCATCTTTTCCCTGAATTTTAGCTACCAAGATTCGTTACTCTGCATTTCTTTGTATCCATATGTAAGCTGCCACATACTGGACTACTGCAGCTAGCAAGTCCTACTTCATACTCTCCTCACAGCTTCATGTATCCACTCTGCCACATTTCCTAGCAACATATTTTTCACCCACAGTCTCTCTCTGTAGTGTTACTTACAGACCTGAGAATCACTCTGACCATCACCACATGTAGGCATTCACTAGAAATAACACATTTTACACAACAGACAGCATTAATTAGTATTCCTGCCATTATTTTACAGCCTTTTTACTGTTTACATTATTTATGGTTTGATACTCACTTGGTTTCCCCTTTCCATTTAACAGAAAAAATTTACCAGTACTTTTTGATCTATGCACCAGACTTAATATCATAGTTTTTGTATTTCCTTTCCCCACATTCCTTACAATACATTTTCTTCACTATAAAACCAAACTTAACAGTATTTTGACAGGTTCATAGCTAGGTACTAGGCTATCAGCCCTGGGCCTACACAAGCCCAGCCAAAAAGGTACTCTGGCTTTTGCCACCCAAGAAAATTATTTTCCTGCACCACTGTCAAGCAGAGCCACAGAAGTGATTCCTGGGTGAATTTCCTATTTCCCATCCAGTCATCAAAATTTTTCTTGAAGAGTGCTAATGAGGAGCTTTGTTTGATATAGATAGGTAGTTTATTCCAGAGTATGGGAAGTCTCTGGGACAGGAATCTATCCCTCCGGCACGTTCTGTTTTTTGTGGTGACAAGGTTTAGGTCCCTAGAGCGTATAGCTCGGAGGGATTGGGATTTCTTTAAGTGGAGCATGTTCAACAGCTCTGGGTGTGACATAGCTTTGTATGTTAGGCAGAGATCACCTCTGAGTAGGCGATATGCAACAGAGTAAAGCTGGAGTTTTTTGAGACGGTCTGCGTAGGGCATCTGTTTGAGGCTGGTAATCCTCCTTGTGAGGTGTTTCTGCGGCCTTTCCAGTTGTTGTAGATGTCTTGTGAGGTACATACCAAAAGGGGCGTTGTACTCTATAATGGGTCTAATGAGCGATCAGTAGAGGGGAACAATGACCTCTTTTTTTCTGGATGAGAAACCTTTTGTGATGAGGTGTGCCACGTAGAAGGATTTCCTGACTACTGTGGCAATGTGATTATCAAAGGAGAGACTACTGTCCACCTGTGTCCCAAGGTCTCTTATCACACTTTCAGTGTTAAGTATACTACCGCCTATGTTGTAGTTCATGGGTACAAAGTTTTTACCAAAGGGGATGACAATGTACTTTTTGGCATTGAGCTTGAGGCCATGGCTTTGACACCAGGCATCCGTCTCAGTGAGGCCCTTTTGTAGGATGTCCACAGCATTAGGAGTTTCGATTATGGCTCCTAGTTTGCAGTCATCTGCGAACTTCATTAGCCAAAGATCTTCTGTGTTAGCCTGTACTTCAGAGAAGTAGATACCAAACAGGAGAGGACCCAGGATTGAATCCTGTGGTACTCCACTTGTAACTGGTCTGAAGTCGGATTTGGAGTCTGCTACTTTCACAGTGTGGGTTCTGTCAATGAGCCAGTTGGCAACTCATCTTGCGACATAGGGATTTATACCTAGTTTAGTGAGTTTATCTATAATTCCAGAGTGGGGGGATGGTGTCGAAAGCCTTGGCAATATCTAGATAGGCTGCGTGAACCACTTTACCCTTGTCTATGGCTTTGGTGGCTGCTTCAAAGATGTCTTTTATGTTTAGGAGACATGATCTGCATTTCACAAACCCGAACTGGGTGGGGTCCAGAGTTTGGAGATTACCAATGTCTTTGTTTATACGTTCCATGATGATACGTTCCATGGCCTTGCAGACCAGGCTCGTCAGGCTAATGGGGCGGTAGTAGGGTCCATGGTGGCTCCCCCTTTGTGGAGTGGGATAACCGTCACTGTGCACCATTCAGCAGACACAAAGCCTGAGGTGAGGCTATGATTGAACATGGTACTTAGGTGGGGTGCCAGTTCATTCTGTAGTTTGTGTAGAACACAGCCTGGGATGTTGTCTGGTCCCATGGATGCTGTGTTCTTGGCTTTGGAGAGTGTGGTTTTTACATGTGCAGCCGTGATTACAAGAACTTTGCATTCTTCCGGTATAGAGATGGGCTCTTTAGGGGGTGGGGGGGTAAAGTTAGCACTGAACCTATCTGCCAGGATGTTGACAATATTAGTTGAGTCTGTATATTTAGTGCCATTGTGCTGTAACTCAGAGCAGATCTGAGTGTTGCCATTGAGATTCTTGACATAGCTATAGAATGCTTTGTGGTTGTCTTTAGAATCAGTGGTGATTTTGTTTTTTGTAACTAGCTTTGGAGGATTTTATCAGGGATCACAGCTTCTTACTGAAGCTGACCAAGGAGCTCCTTCACTCATGGGATTTTACTCTCTTTTGCAACAGTTTCTTTCTTCTGTTGTACAGTTTGTTTATGGCAGGGGACCACCAGATTGGCTTCCTTTATTTGGAGGACAGCGTCTTGGTTCTCTTTGGGATAGCACAATCCATGCACTTGTGTAATTGCTTATAAAGTGCAATTGTATAGGATTCAGTAGTCGTAACTGTATTGTCCATCTGCATGGGTGTCATGAAGTTCACCACTTCTGTCTTAAGAAGCATGAAGTTGGCTTTGGAGAAATTTTTTACCATGGTTTCCTTAATGGGGGGGTGGGGGCAGGATGTGGATATCTAGGGTAATTAGCTTATGGTCGGATCGGACCAATGAGGCGTTGACTTCACGTGTGGAACTCATGTTGGTAATGACTAGATCTAGGATATTGTTGCCCCTGGTGGGGGTGTGGATAAGTTGATCCAGAGCACTGGAGTTTATGAATTCCAGAAAGGGTTGAGCAAAGGAGTTGGTACATGAGTAGTTTTTCCAGTTAATGGTGGGGTAGTTGAAATCGCCCATTATTAGGGTGTTTGGTTGAACCCTAATATTTTCCAGTACATCAAGAAAAGAGGAGTGGGAATCCTGGGGCATGGTGGATGATCTGTAGCAAGCTACAATTTAGATTGCAGTTTTGCCCAGAGTTAGTTGCACTTGGATAACCTCAGCTGCATTATGCTGAGCAACTAGCCTGGAGGTGTGGATATCCTTAATGAATATGGATCCACCTTCGCCTTTGGTGTTCCGGTCCAGGTTACATGGCAGAAACGTGTGGTATGAGTTATAGCCTGGTAATGCAGGGGTGCTTTCTGGAGCCTTGAACCAGGTCTCAGTCACTGCACAGATATTGACTTGCTATACAGACACATTTTACATATCATTAGCTTTGTCACATGATTTTGTAGCATGTCAATTACTTTCACAATCTCAAGTCTCTTGCTAAGAACAGTGAAGGGCAAACAGTCAAAACTGCCTTGCCTCTGAATGTTCCCAAAAAACTACCATATGATATACCCCATATCAACCAGTCAAAGCATTACACACTTAGACATACTGGGCTCCCTCGCCACTACTTTTCAGACAGAAAAGCGTTGCTATACTGCACTGACAAAAGTAAGATGAACAATTGAGATGTATGATGGCTTTGCCATTTTATATCACTATTTTTACGGCTTACAGTGCCATTTTTAAAAATGAATATAACATTCAAGAGCAATGGTAAAATGAAGAAGTTGTGTAATCCCCAAAACTATGAAAAAATTCCCCTTTCCATACAGATAGTAGCAGTAAAATTGAAAAGGCAAGACAGGGCAGCAGTAAATTCACAAAGTACGCAAGAAACCATTAAAAAAAAATATATATATATATATATATATATATATATATATATATATATATATATATATATATATATATATAATTTATGGGCTATATAATTCAAGCAATTAATTACAAAGCAGAATGGTTTTTGGTAGAGCAAAAACAGTAGAATGTGCATAAAAACAAAATTCAGTACTCAAAAGACAAGAAAAACTACAGGGTGCCACTGAAAAGTAGTTGAAGGCCAGGAAATCAGACATATTCCACCTTTGCAATCACATCAGCTAACCATCTATGCTTATTTCCATATCATGAAAGCAGCAAAGTGTTAATGCCATCAGGGTGAGGACTATCCACCAGAAAACAAGCTATTGTTTCCTATGTCCTACACTAATAAATGATGTCTAAATAATATTTAACACATTCCACTTCCTGCTACAAATCTGTTGACTACTTAAAGTAACAGATAGTTTTGAAAGCACTGCGATGCATCTGGCTTCATCAAAAACATTGAAAACAGCCAGTCACAGTTTTTTTTCTCACATCTCACATCATTTGAAATAATATGATCATGAGCCTTGTCAAATCGTAAGGATCAAAACATATCATTCAGTAAGTGCAAAGTATAAGGAAATTTATAAAAACAGTCAAATCTTAATCAAAGTAGCAATGTTGTAAAGAAATAATCATATCCACAGACTCAGCAGAATACAAGAACACGAAGCAAAAGTTTAGATTTATAGGAATTAGCTGTATTTAACTTGCAAGTCTAGGATGCAATGATTGTACAACTCAAATACCATACATGATGCATTCCAATATTATTCAGTATGGTCAGAAAGTAGGGTGCAGCTTGTATGAAATATAGCATACTTATGGGGGTCTAACAATTACAAGAAAGGTTAATACATTGTAATTCCTTTGCTAGAAGTAAAGATCTTTTTCAAAGATAGCTCCTGCATATTGGAAACCACTCCCTAGCAATATCATTGCCACATCAACACTTATATTGTTTAGGAAAACATAAACCTGCATCTAGAGACAAGTACCTGCTTCAGAAACTCATGGTAAAATGATGCCAAAACCAAAGCATTGGTTAATACAGTAATACTATAACAGCTTTTAAGTAAACTGTGCAGTTGAACCATGATGTATAATAATGCCTCTGTAGGTGTATTTACATGTTTTCTCTACAGACTTCTTTATAAACATGTTTCTCTTCTTAAATGCACACAGCTCATGGGATTCTATGTATGCAAATGTGTAATTTGCATTCTTTTTTATTTTCATGTATGCTATACATGTAATTCTTTTTACAATTGTTTCTTCCTTGTTACCTGTGTTGTGGCGGAAAAGGATCACTGACAAAATAAAAAATAAATAAAAAATTAGATGTTGGTAGGATTAAGAATCTAATTACCTTTTCATCTACTGCAGGCAAACATAATGACATGGATGTTTAAAATAACGTGTACCTCTTATGGCAATTGACTTTCCCCCTTAACTATGAGCCTTTCACAATAGAAAAAAAAGTTCTGTGATTTGTCGAGGAAGTTTGGCAAGGCACATGTGCCTCTTTTGAGAAGTAACAGGGAGCACTGTCTGGCAAAGTGAATTTCTCATATTCACACCAGCATAGGAATGGAATCAAACCCTGGACTGTACAAACAAACTTGATGGCATCACACACCCTAACCCTCAGTGCTATACTTGTGAACTTGCCAGAAATATGATACATTTTCTACATATATTTTCATAATATTAAATGTTCAAGAAATACATTTTCAACAAGCCATCAATGGACCTCACCTTACAAACACTTTCACTGCATCATTTCATCATATAAAGTGATTTCACAGAACAGACACAAAATATCCAGAAAACAATTGCAAAGTGATTCTTTGTGATGGAATTGTATGACAATGACAACATGTATTGGGTATTACAAAAAAATCAGCATATTGTTTATTTAAGGGGAAAATATTTAAATATGATATGATGCCTACAAAACAATAATTTCCTTAAACAATGTCATGAATGTAGTGGCAGTCATATTTCAGATCCAGACAAAAATACGTTGTGCTACTTCAAGAACACGTAACATTTAGTGAAGGGATTTTTTTAAATCAAAATACAATGTCACATAAATAATTTGGTTACCAAACTATCCAATTTAAATTTTAATGTATATAAATCTGCAGATGTACACTTATTAGTACAATAAGGCACTTGGGGTAATGCAAGTTACAGATTTTATTGCATGTCCAGAGGGTGTAAGGTACTCACCACTAGTGATCACACCTCACAATATTCCTAGCCAAAATGTTTACAATATGCATAAATTGTAATGCCTATTTATATTTTAATTACCAGCATAGCACAAAACCTTTTAGCACAAAAAATCTGGACAAAGCCTCAAAAATAGGGACATATATTAAAACTGCTCTTATAAACTTAAAAAGTTGCTAGAATGCATTTTCTGAAGGATATAAAGTCTGAAACTCAAATTACTATCATTAGTGAATTCAATCCTCAGTGATTTGTCACAAAAATCCAGAAAAATCACAAATTTTAGGATGAACAGACCAAAAATATGAGGCAAAACTCTAAACATTCTGCAAAAATCCATACAGTTGAGAGGTATGGATTACCAGCATTGTGTTTTTACAAACTTTAATTTATCATTGGTGACTCCTCCATGGATTTCAACTCATAAATATGTCTCATCATTCTCCCATAAATTTCTTCTCCTGCAGATTATGAATCTCTGTCTCCAACATTCCCCTTCCTAAAACTAAAAAATATCCTTTCTTACCATACTATGATTTAGAAAACGCAGTATGATATGCTCCCTCAGATTTAGACATTTTGCTCTTATATATACAGATTTTCTTCATAAAGTTATGTCTCTTCAAGGGTGCATACTTTGTCAAATAATGGAATTAAGGCTGCACAAAGACTGCTTACCACTACCTGAATGGGATATAGTAACACACGCCCTTCTGTTCTGAAAAATAAAAGATGGCTCCTCTTTCTGTTGCTCTACCATGATTTTCAAAGGCAGTGATATGATCATGGACAGTGATTTACAATTATATAAAAAATATATTTCAGAAGATAAAATCCGGGAATTAGATTCATGATTTTGAAGTGTGTAATTTCTAGTCATCACCATGATTTCATTATTACAGTTCTTTAGAGTATCTTGTTGTTTTTATATGCAAAATTAAAACAGATTCTTGGCAGAGAACACAAGAAACTAACACTTTTGTAAACTGTAGATATGAAAAGAAATTCACGTTGTGCTGAATGAGTGGTTTTGCCAAATTCCATGAAAATTCTGTGTTTTTCCAGTTAACATTTTATCATATTCTTCCTGTAAAAATGGGAAATCGGTGTTCTTGGTTTATTATATGTTTTACTGTGAGGATGAGAGGTATGTTTCTTATATTATCTGTTACTCTTGCTTTCCCATCTTCTTTCCAAGCCTTCATTTCCTCCGCAATAGATAAAAAAATATAAAATTTTGTCCACACTTCTATACTCCTATTGACTAGAATGAAGACCCAAACACATCTAGTATAATCTAAAGAAGAACCAGTCACTGGTGGCACAATTGTTACAAGTTCTGTGCTTATTGGGTTCAGCAATCAGTTCAAACTGTTGAGATTACAAATACAGAGAGAACATTTGTGAAGGGCAAGTCACTTAGGTCCTTAATTTTGAATCATCTTCTGTTTCTCCTTTCTCCCTTTCCAAAAAAAATATTCTAAGCTTGTTTCCTGCCTTTCCTGTAACTAGTCTAGTCCAGATACAGATTTGCTGTAACCAGGACTGTTTGTAAGCTTCAGAGCCCCTAAAGCCTTTCTGTGTTGGAGGGAAGCCTTCTAGCTTATCAGTGGGAGTGGTAAGCACTAGGTAGCCTATCTACCACAAGAGTGGTTTCTGGCCCAGAAATTGTAGTTTATTGGCCATTTGGGCAGTTTTTCCATCTCATTCAACTTTTGATTTAAAAGCCTGCATTTACGCTTGTTTCCCACCTTTCCTGTAACTAGTCTAGTCCAGATACAGATTTCCTGTATCCTGGACTGCTTGTAAGCTTCTGAGACCCACAAGCCTTTCTGTGTTGGAGGGAAGCCTTCTACCTTATCAGTGGGAGTGGTAAGCACTAGGTAGCCTGTCTACCACAAGAGTAGTTTCTGGCCCAGAAATTGTAGTTTATTGGCCGTTTGGACGTTTTTTCCATCTCTTTCAACTTTCTGGTTTAAAAGACCGCGTTTGCGCTCGTTTCCCACCTTTCCTGTAACTAGTGTAGTCCAGATACAGATCTGCTGTATCCAGGACTGTTTGTAAGCTTCTCAGCCCCCCAAGCCTTTCTGTCCTGGAGGGAAGCATTCTAGCTTATCAGTGGGAGTGGTAAGCACTAGCCTATCTACCACAAGATCCAGGTACAGATTCTTGGTTTTAGCACTTGAAATTGCTTATTCGTGCTCAGCACTTGTTCAGAACTTGTTGTTAGCACTAAATATGCTACTAATTACTACAGCACTCAACCTTCCTCATTACCTAGAGGAAAACAGTTTTTGTACTTACTTTCCTCATTTGCTTAGAGAAAAACAGCTCTTATACTCACTTTCCTCACTTGTCTAGAGGAAAGTATTTTTTTATTCAGGCATGTCCAATGTGCAGCTCCCAGTGTTCTCTCCTGTCTATCTGATGAATTGGGGCATCTTGAGGCAATGTAGCAATTGCCTCATGTACACAGACAACCCTCTCTGTCTACCAACCAACACTACAACCTGTGAGAGATGCACTTGTTTAGCCAAACTGGAGGTAATGCTCTCTCCAACCAAGACTGAACTTGACAGTCAAGCGGAGAAGGTAATCACTTGCACCACACCACACTCATCACACAGTCCCACTAAACCTACACCACCAAAATCCACACATAGAAACACAAAAACATTTGCAGAGGCTCTCAATAATAATCTGTTCAAGCAACAGAGTCCTCCAAAGCAGAAATGCAAGAAATCTCCACCCCCCAACACAACCCAAATGACACATAGCCCACGAACTTAGTGTGCCAATAAACCGCAGCCCATAAGGCAAACCAATGTGCCCAACACACTAGTCATAGATGACTCTATAGTCAGGCATACTGATGTCCCACTCACCAGGCTAAACAAGGAGAAGGTTACTGTCAGCTGCATGTCGGGTGCCAGGATCCACCACATAATCCACTCACTCAGGTCACTCCATAACAAGTACAAATATGACTCTGTCATTGCCCATGTTGGTGTGAATGACCTGAGACCTACCTCCCTGGACTACATGAAAAGAGACATGGAAGAGCTCTTTGATCTTGTAGCTCAGGCAGGTATGACCCTAGCCCTGAGTAGCATCCTGCCATCACCCAGAATGATACCGCAGTACAAGGACAAAATGATTGACTTCAACAATTGGCTAAGCTTCTGGTGTCATTCTAAGGGGATCCAGTATCTGTCTGCCTGGAACATGGTTGACAGATCACGATGCTTTGCCAGAGATGGCCTGCACCTGTCACCCCCGGGATTCCGGATACTGGCTAAGGCTCTTGCTGCCCCTATAGTGCCTTTTTTAGACAAGGTTCAAATGACAAATTCACCACTGTAACAGGAACAGGCAAGCAAAAACTGAGGGTAATGCTACTCAATGATAGAAGTCTAAATCTCAAAATGCACTCACTCAAGGCACTCCTTAAAATGGAGAACATCGATATCTGTGCAGTGACTGAGACCTGGTTCAAGGCTCTAGAGAGCACTCCTGCATTACCAGGCTATAACTCATACCACACTTTTCAGCCATCTAACCTGGACCAGAACAACAAAGGTGGAGGTGTGTCCATATTCATTAAGGATATCCACACCTCCAGGCTAGTTGCTCAGCATAATGCATCCGAGGGCAAGTGCAACTAACTCTGGGCAAAACTGCAATCCAAATTAAAGCTTGCTACAGATCCCCCACCATGTGCCAGGATTCCCACTCTTCTTTTCTTGATATACTGGAAAATATCAGGGTTCAACTAAACACCCTAATAATGGGTGATTTCATCTACCCCACCATTAACTGGGAAAACTACTCAAGTACCAACTCCTTCACTCAACGCTTTCTGGAATTCATAAATTCCAATGCCCTGGATCAACTTATCCACACCCCCACCAGGGGCAATATCCAAGACCTAGTCATTACCAATATGAGTGACTGGTGTTCCACACCTGAAGTCAACTCCTCGTTGGTCAGATCCAACCATAAGCTAATCACCCTAGATATACGCATCTCGCCCCCACCCACCATTAAGGAAACCATGGTAAAAAATTTCTCCAAAGACAGCTTCATGCTTCCTCCCTCCAGTACAGCTCTTTTGATTGTGCACCTTTAACTCCTAGTGGGCGTGGCTTGAGTCTTTAAAAAATAAAGTTATCACCTTACAATTCTAACAGATACTCATTGACATAGGTCAAATATCAATACAATTGTGTTTGCCATCATGTATGCTTCAAGATAAAATAGTCTGATACCTCGTATAGGGCATGGTTTTGGAATTATTAATGCAAATATGAACAAGCAATATTTGATGCCTAGAGGAGCAGTAGGAGGTAACTGCAGATGCACCTGGAGGCGTCACTCTGATGACAGAAGTGGCGAACCATGACACCAGTGCAGATGGACAATACAGTTACGACTGCTGAATCCTACACAAATGCACTCTATAAGCACTTACACAAGTGCATGGATCGTGCTATCCTAAACAGAACCAAGATGCTATCTTCCAAAAAAAAAGGAAGTCAATCTGGTGGTCCCCTGCCATAAACAAACTCTACAAACAGAAGGAACAAACTGTTGCAAAAGACAGTAAATGTGGAGGAGCTCCCTGGTCAGCCTCAGTAAGAAGCTGAGATCCCTTATAAGATCCTCCAAAGCTAGCTAAAAAAACAAAATCACCACTGATTCTAAGGGCAACCACAAAGCATTCTATAGCTATGTCAAGAATCTCAAGGGCAACACCCAGATCTGCTCTGAGTTACAGCACAATAGCACAAAAATTACAGAACCAACTGATATTGCCAACATCCTGGCAGATAGGTTCAGTGCTAACTTTAACCCCCTCTCACCCCCTAAAATGCCCATATCTATACAGGAAGAATGCAGAGTCCCTGTAATCACATCTAATCAGGTAAAAGCTGCACTCTCTAAAACCAAAAACACAGCATCCATGGGACCGGACAACATCCTAGGCTGTTTTACATGAACTTCAGAGCAAACTGGCTCCCCACCTAAGCACCATGTTCAATCATAGTCTCACATCAGGCTTTGTGCCCACTGAATGGCGCACAGCAACAGTTATCCCACTCCACAAAGGGGGAGCCATCACCGATCCTAGGAACTATCGCCCTATTAGCCTGATGAGCCTGGTCTGCAAGGCCATGGAATGTATCATCATGGAACTCATAAACAAAGACATTGGTAACCTCCAAACTCTGGACCTCACCCAGTTCAGGTTTGTGAAAGGCAGATCATGCCTCCTGAACCTGATCGACTTCTTTGAGGCAGTCACCAAAGCCATAGACGAAAGTAAGGTGGTTCACACAGCCTATCTTGACCTCGCCAAGGCTTTCGACACCATCCCCAATTCTGGAATTATAGCTAAACTCACTAAACTACTTATTAATCCCTATGTCACCAAATGGGTTGCCAACTGGCTCACTGACAGAACCCACTCTGTAAAAGTTGCAGACTCCAAATCTGACTTCAAACCAGTGACAAATGGAGTACCACAGGGTTCAGTCCTGGGACCTCTCCTGTTTGCTGTCTTCTTCTCTGAAGTACAGGCTAACGCAGAAGGCCACTGGATAATGAAGTTTGCAGATGACTGCAAACTAGGAGCCATAGTAGAGTCCCCAAATGATGTGGACATCCTACAGAAGGGCCTCACTGAGATGATGCCTGGTGTCAGAGGCATGGCCTCAAGCTCATTGCCAAAAAGTGCATTGTCATCCCCTTTGGTAAAAATTCTGTACCCATGAACTAGCACATAAACAGCAGTCTACTTAACGGTGAATGTGTGATAAGAGACCTTGGGGCCCAGGTGGACAGTAGTCTCTCCTTTGATAATCACAACGCCACAGTAGTCAGGAAATCCTTCTATGTGCACACCATCACAAAAGGGTTCTCATCCAGGAAAAGTTATTGTTCCCTTCTACTCGGCACTCATTAGACCCATTATAGAGTACACCACCCCTTTTGGAATGTACCTCACAAGACATCTGCAGCAGCTGAAAAGGCCAGCCACAGAAGTACCTCACAAAGAGGATTACTGGCCTCAAACAGATGCCCTACACTGACTGTCTCAAAAAACTCCAGCTTTACTCTGTAGCATATCGCCTACTCTGAGGAGATCACTGCCTAATATATACAACTATGTTAAACCCAGAGCTGTTGGGCATACTACACCTAAAGAAATCCCAATCCCTCCGAGCTACATGCTCTAGGGACCTAAACCTTGTCACCACAATAAACAGGGCATGCTGGAGAGATAGATTCTTGTCCCAGAGACTTCCTATACTCTGGAACAAGCTACCCATCTATGTCAAGCAAAGTTCCTCATTAGCACTCTTCAAGAAAAATCTTGATGAGTGGATGGGAAATAGGAAATACTCCCTGGGGATCACTTCTGTAGCTCTGCTCAGCAGGGGCACAGGAAATTAACTTTCTTGGGTGGCATAAGCCAGGGAACCTTGTTGACTAGGCTTACATAGGCCCTTGGGCCGATAGCCTAGTACCTACCTATAAACCTATGAATTGTACTTCCTTTGTTAAGACCTCAGTCACCATAAGCAGACCTATGTAAATACATGTTCATAGTTAAACAGACTTCTTTAACAATTCCCTTTCTGTGTGTACTAATATAAATGCCAATATAATTTGTACATTTCCTCAAATCACTTGTTAACTAGTACATCTTGCCCTACTCTAAATGTTCTGCTTGGTCTCTTACCACCACTCCATATAGCTACCTCACTCCATCGAGGAGGTTGGCGTGGATCTTTGGTAAAAAGGCAGTTGTTATCTGTGTGACTGAGAAGGCACCATGGGATACAACA
This sequence comes from Protopterus annectens, assembly GCF_019279795.1. NCBI lineage: Eukaryota > Metazoa > Chordata > Ceratodontiformes > Protopteridae > Protopterus > Protopterus annectens. Next base: position 1,378,972,870 of record NC_056728.1, on the reverse strand, counting down.
CATGTTAGAAGAGGTAGGTGCTTAGCATGCTTTTACTTAGAGAACCTTGTTGTTTGGTTTTATAGTCGTCAGTTTTGGTATTACTCTGCAGGTGTATGCAAGATTTTGAATCATAGGATGTTATTTTGAATCATAGGATGTTTATTTGCTGTTGGGATCTATGCAGTGTAAACATTGCATGTATTTTTGTTTTCTTTAAGCTGCTTATTTTAATTACCGATTCATTCTACTTTGTAGTTTTGGAAATAGGTAGGTCATGTCTTTCTCAGGTGTGGGAGGTATTCACCTTATTATTATTGTTATATATATTTGTAAGATTCTGACGGTATGAGTTAGTAATTCATTTTGGGGCAGTATAATAACTTTTTCATTTTTGATTATGGTACATATTTTCTTTTTTAAACTGGTGCTTTTGTTGTTTTGTAATTGACAAGTTTATGTTCCTGCCAATCATTTCCTGAAGCATAGTTTTTATTACTTTATATACATGTATGTATATTTTGGTTCTTGAGTTATATATTTAGGCATGTGTTTTGTTTTTGGTTGCAGTTTTAAAATTATATGCTTGTCTTATATAACAACCATGATTTATTTTGGTCGTCTACTTAAAATGTTTCATTCACTTGTTTTTTTATTTGCTGGTTAGTTTGTACCTGGATACATGGCGAGGAAGATGAGTTTTTGTTTCACTTATGCTTGGTGTGTTTGTATTTTTTTTTTAATATACTATGAAGTTAGCAGAGTACATTTTATCAACAGGGCTAATAAAGAAAATGTCTTTAAAGGAACAAAAAGTTAATGGGGTCATCAAATATATGTTAATTCAGTTTCAATGTAAAAAGTGTAAGGAACTGCATATGGAAAACATAAACATAGGAGCAAATAGGTTACAGATGTTTAAAGAACAAAAACAGCAAAATGGAAAATAAACAGGTATGGTCATATCCACTGATTTATTACGAAGCACACAAACTGCAGATAGGATCTGGGCATGTTTGTCTATACTAAATGATATAACTGACAGAAAATGAGTACTTATTGTGATATACAGACATGCTACGACTCATCTGGTATAGTTAACACCCCATGTCTTCAGACTGGATGGAGGTTAACACAAATAGGACACAGACGGCAATGGTACATCGTGCGAATGATGAGAAAGGTATGTACTTCTTAATATGCACACACTTGAGAACAAGAAGGGGAAAATAACAGAAGTTTTATGTATCTCTGAAGTAAGCCATACTCATTACGGCTGAGTGCGCCTCCAGGCATTTCTGCAGTTGCCTCCTACTAATGACTCTAGGTGTCAAAAACTGCTTGTTCATATTTGCATTAATAATTCCAAAACCAAGCTACATACAAGGTATCAGAATATTTTATCTTAAAGCTTACATGATGGCAAACACAATTGTATTGATATTTGACTTGTGTCTAATGCAGCTAAAGAGATAATGAATATTATTTGTATACTGTTTATTTGTATTGTAATAATTGTCATATTTCTCTAAATATCTCAACATTCAGGTATCACAGACAGAACTGCGTAGCCTCATTTGAAAGCTCACAGCTGTATGGTTAGTAAGATATCATAAGCTGTTTATATAACATTACAAAATTAATATTCACTGCCTTTATTTTGGCTTATAAAATCCAGTTTAAAGCATAGAACTAAATGAATGCCACTAATACAAATATTAATTTATCTTGAATAGTTTGCCATTCACACTTTTCTAGTAACACTTATGGTTCCAGAGATAGCAATATATGTTTGAACTGTTAAGGTGATAACTTCATTTGTTTAAAGGCTCAAGTCTCACCCACTGGGAGTTAAAAGCACACACTCAAAACAGCTTTACTGGAGGGAATGAGTTAACAGGATAGTACCTTTCATGAGAGATATACAAGATAACAAATGGAAGCAATTCAAAGCTATAGGACAGGTTGATAGTGGAAAATTAGAGTATTTTTCTTCTGAAGATATGATAATTCCAGGCTCCATTGGCCAGATAAACAAATTAGCTGACATGTTAAGTAAGGTCTGCAGTACATCTAATAGGTATTTAAACAGGCTGACTATGTTGAACAAGTAATCCTTTTCACAAAATTTGCATTTCGAAGGCATCATAAAAATATGATTAGCATGAGTCACTCAAAGTCAGACCATACCTCCCTGGCAATGCAGCTTGCCCTGCTCACCTACAAAAGGACTGTCAAGGGTAAAGAGGTAAAATGGGTAGTTGTAAATTTACCACTGAATTACTATGATAAGACTCAATAAGAAAGGCATATCTGTGAAGAAAAAAGTGTACTTAGGAAATCCCTATAGCAGCAGTCCCCAACCACCGGGCTGTGGATCATTTGGTACTGGGCCACACAGAAAGAATAAAAAAACTTTTTATACTGGGCACCCAACTGTTCAGAAAAAAAGTGTATGGGTGTATGTATGTGTACAAGTGTTTATGTTTCTGTCTGCATGCGTGAGTGAATGCGTGCATGAAAGCAGAATGTATGTGAGTGTGAAAGCAGAAGGGACCGCGAATGTGTGTATAAGAGAGAGAAAGTGAACAGTGAGATTGAGCTGTTATTTTACAGTCGCTAAGCAGCGCTTTTTGCTGTTTAGTGAGTGTAAAATAATAATAAATGAAACAAAAAAAGTGTGTGTATGTTTCTGTCTGCGTGTGTGACTGAATGTGTGCATGAAAGCAGAAGAGACTCTGTGTATGTGTGTGTGTGTGTGTGTGTGTGTGTGTGTGTGTGTGTGTGTGTGTGTGTGTGTGTGTGTGTGTGTGTGTGTGTGTGTGAGAGAGAGACAGAGACTGAAGAGTGAGAGTGATCCTTGGTAGCAGCAGCATCAGTTAAGAGGTTTGCGTACCTCTTAACTATACCTCTCAACATCTCCGCACAAGAAATCTGAACAAAGCCACAAATAACTGGGAACAAATGACCAAAAATAAGGACAGATTTTAAATATTGTCCTTATAAACTTAGAAAGTTGCTAGAACAACAGGGCTTCCATTAGAATGTGTTATCTAAATGATATGAAGTAAAATGCCTGTCATTATTTAATTACTTCAATTCCCAGTCATTTGCCAGAAAACTACACACTTTATGAGGATGGGACCAAACATATGAGCCAAAAATCTGCAAAAATCTGAACAGCTGAAAGTTATGCCCTGTTGACTTCGCTCAAGATATCTGGACAAACCTAAAATAAACAGGGACAAAGGCTCAAAATAGGATCATATTTTACTTGATTATGAGGATCTGTGCTAGCATACATTTTCTGAAACAGAGGTGTGCAAGGGAGAGTGAGTGAAAATGACAGCAAAGAGGTCTGCATCCTCTTGACCTTTCAGCTGAAGAAATCTGGATAAACCCTAAAATAAAGAGGGAACAACGGCTCAAATATAGGAATAGGTTTTAAAACATGCTTAAATAAAAAAAACTGCTGAGGATAGGCTCAGATAGCTCCAGCAGGCAAGAGCAAAGCAAAAAACTTTGAATAGTAGTTCTACTTTATTTGCAACACACTAAGCGCTCAACACGAGCTGCTTCTTTGCTTGTCTTCTCTACTACATACACCTTAAATAATATACAAATAAAAATAAAACATGACACACTACAATTCATTTTAATTTAAAGGTGCCAATAAAAAAATTTAATAAAAAAATATAAAAAAAAAATTAATATATAATAAAATCTAAATTCTAAGCTCTAATCACCTACTCTTAAGTTCTAGATACAACCATAATGGAATTTATGCTGTTCCCCACATGCTTGCTTTGTTTAGTTAAGGCATTAGTACTACTACCTTTACCTATAGGTAGTGCTCTCTTATTCTATCTTTCAAGGTACGATCTGTCTTACCAATATAGAACATTTACAGATGGTGCAGTTAGCTAAATAAACAACGAGCATAATTACCATAGTGCTTAAATAAAAGGATTTGTGTTAGTATGAATTTTCTGAAGAAAATAATAGTCTGAAACTGAAATGTATGCCAATAATGTCTTCTAGGGTGTGTGTGGACGGGCATTAATTACACATTAACACACACCTTCTCAGGCATGACTATTTGCTTATCATGTATTCGTGATGGCCAGTCCGTGGAAAATTAACTTACATGAAATTGGTCCATGGTACAAAAAAGTTTGGGAGACCACTGCCCTATAGGATCTAAAATAAAAAGGAGTCATCTGATAGGAGTACCTAGCAGCAGACATCATGCACATATACGACAATATGAAAGGCTGTGCAAGGTATGTGACACCATAAGGTATAAATAAACAAAACTAAAAGGCAGAATGTTTATTTCAATAGTTCAGTGCTGTCGGCCCTTTTCTTTCTTGGCACGAGAGGTTTGTGGCAGAGGGCACTGCCTCAGCATCTTGTTTACAGCACAGAATATAATTACCTTACAGTGACTATCTGCTCTCCTTTTTTTTTTCTCCTTTTTTTACTCTGGTTTGTATGTTCCTCATTTCCTTCTGTGCGAGTACTCTGTGTTCTGAGGATCACAAGGACAGAAGGAAATGTAACTGTCAGTTATTCAATGAGAGCAGTTTTAAAAAGAAGTTCAAACACAAGACAGACTTTGTTCAGTACTGCAATGGCCTGCCAACTTACAAAACAGAGTTCCATAAGGTCTGAGGTCACCCTTTCACTGAACCTTGCTGCTCACAAAGTCAAACACTATGGCTACATTTTAAACTGGATAACAACCAGCTAAAAAATGTCCATAACTCAAATCTTCTTCCAAATGCTCATGTACTATTTGTTCTTAACCTTTTCTTTTACAGAACAAGAGATGGGAAAAATATCAGCATCCTTAACTCCTAAAATCAACTTAGATTAGTCAGAGACCAATGAGGTTTAATTCTCTCTAGTATTCTCTAAAGTTCGTTCATTAGGACTTTTATTTACTTGTTTAACTGTAATAAAGTGAGAAAACATTGAGAAACAGCATTATATAGGCAACAGATAAAACAGTATAGGTAATATCTAAATGCAGATGTAGTGCCAATTGGACATATTCATATAAAATAAACATACACACTCACACACAAACTATTATGTGGGTTATAGCAGAATGTTTCTTTAACATAACGATGATTTAAACTATGTTAGAAAAGAGTAATTAGATACATTATTATATGCAATAAAGACAAAATATATTGTCGCCCATTGTATATGAAACTTTTACATTCATAGAAAATGGGTAAATGTTAATGGAGTTCAGTCCTAAACTAGATAAACAGTTATCACTTCTAATATGTTGTGTTAGCACGTTTCAAGTAGTAGGAGCTATTTTAGAAAATGGAGTCCCTCACTAATAATCAAGTTAAACAGACATCTTGAGAAAGAGAGGTAAGGAAGCAAAGCAAGGGTATATTTTTGTAGTTAGCCTATTAATAAGGAAACTGCAATAGTTACAGTACAACAAGTTATTGTGCTGGGAAGAAATTAGTTGTCCTGGCTGTTACTCGGAGGCAATTTGTTTCAACAATAAGAAAGTGGTGTTCTCCAACACTACCCAAAAAAAAAAAAAAAAAAACAGATAAGCAGGCTTTATGTTCAGTGGTTGGCAGAAGTTTAGTATTAGGCAATCAGTTTAGAGTTACAGTGGGAAAAGAATATTTCAACTTTGGGATTAAAAAATGAAAACCAAACCAAAACCATGCTTGTGAGATAAGTAGGCCTTGCAATTTACATGTTAATCATATTTGCTTCAGTACATTATCTACACAGACTTCTGTGTGATTTTAAAATGAAAGCATATAAGATCAAATAAATGCCCAACCAAATAATACAACAACCTAACAAATTAAGTCTGTAGAGTTAGCATGTCCATCTGCACCTGAAAGTCTGGTTTGACATCGCAGGCCATTCCTTCAAGGACATCCACTCCCAACCATTACAGAATGCTGGTCTTAATAAGAAAATCCTCATCAAAGCTCAAAGCATGTGACATCACATCCAGAGTAAACCTATTTCCTGTCTAGCCAGCCTTGAGTAAATTCTTTTCCATTTGGTGGCTCCTCACCAACATTGCCACTAACTGCAGCCACTCTGCAGGAGGACAATCCATGTGCATTGGCCCAGGTGCAGAGCGATTTACCTGGGAAGAAGCCAATGACTACGAAACCATGAGGCACAAAAAGTATGCATCTTTTTCTTTAAATTTTGTGATTATACTGTGGGATATATGTCATATACTCTGTGACACGAGTAGCACAGTTTAACTGAAGCATATGCAGATTGCTAAACAACAGAACGTTTAAACTATATTACTATCCAGCAGCAAAGTATTCATTATTTTCTTACAGAGCTAACTAACTGTCATACCCATTGAACAACAACAAGGTGTCCCTTCAGGGCTGGCATGCAAGACCTAACTGGGAAATGCATGATACATGGTTGTGGCATGACTTTAACAAATGGGCTTTTTTACACTGATGGAATAATACTTCAGAGGTTATATTTTATTTAAAAGAGTATAATTTCATTGTTCTAACAGCATGGCTGATCATCTTGACACAAAAAACTCCAACTGATTGAGAATACCGAGCAATTTGGAAAATAGGTTTGAAGCGTTCTTGTATATCATTTTTCATGAACAATGAATAAGAAGCTACATATTAAATAGATGCATGAGTAAATCAACATGGTCTATGTCTGGCCATCGAATGGCCATTCAGAACATAAAATCTCAAAAGTCCCTTTCAGCAAAACCGCATATCATCGTAAAAAAACACATCGAACTGCCCTAGTTGGCCAACAGAAAGTAAAAAGCACTTATGTATGTGTGGGTAAGGTAGCGCTAAGGAAACTTCCTCTTTCCCCACTGCAGTGTGATCTCAGAGTTGGTATATATAGCTGGGGGGATTGGAAGTCATGTAAAGAACTTCATAGCACCACCTTTGATACTTGGAGATGCTACAGTTTGGCTTACCATATCAAAGTACTATACATATGCAATACTTCACAAACTTCAGTATGAAACGGATGAGATTCTGGACTGTGATGCTTAGCATCCTAGTCATAGGCACAACAGGTTCCACTGAGATTTGAACTCAGATCGCTGGATTCAGAGCCCAGAGTGCTAACTATTAAACCATGGAACCAGCTGACCATACTGTGATTTGTCACTTTTCTTGCCGTTATGATTGTTTTATTGTTGTAATGCTTCTTTCTGTAGTTTCATCATAAGTGTTTCATAGTTTGAAAATTTTTTTCCCTTTTTATTATTTTTTTATTGTTGCCCCCTATCATTTGATGTTACATAAGGCATTCCGCTAAAGCTATCATTTTACTGCATGAATGCATTTCTGAGGACTTTGGTGTTTTTTCTAGTGATAGCAATGATGCCCAAGAAGTTGATTTAACTTCTGATACTAGATCTCTAAATCCTTAACCCTTGTTGTAGCAGCAGAAAGTTCAGCTGATAGCAATGTTGTTATGGATGAGGCTGTATAGCCTCCTCCATAATGCAGATAAAGGCATTGAGGAAATCATGAACAGTATGGCTGCTGCTGGATGCAATGAATTTCTTTTGCTGATGATTACTAGATGTTTTATATATATATATATATATATATTTTTTTTTTTTTTTTTTTAAACTGGTGACAGTATTGCTTCATTTTGTGGTAGCACCTGTTGTTATGACTGTTAGTTCATACTGGTCACTGTTTCTTTTGTTGATGCCTAGAATGGCAGCAGTATGTTTATAGGTAAAATGCTTTGTGTTTGAAGTGACATCCTGACCCAATATGTTAAAATGGGAAAAGGGGTTGTGGATGGATGGAGTGGATGAAGTTAATGAATCATATGATCTGTTTGAAAATAGGGGCTATGGATGGATGGAGTGGATGAAGTTAATGAACCATATCATATGTTTGAAAATTAGCTATGAATATAAAATTAGGAATAAGCACTTTGATGATCCTCACAGAAGCTGTACTTTTCTAGTAAAATTTCCTTAGAGTTTATTTGTCTCTGTAACATATTCCCTCATTGAAATCAGACACACTGTGCTCTCTCTTCCTGTGACTTCACATGCCGCTGCAGACACTGAACTACATATAAAAGCAATGCAGAAAGATGATGTAATCAGGGCCAATGACTGTAACATATCTTTACATCATTAGTAATAATGTGGAACCAAAAATTCAGTTGTTAGCTAACACAGAAAGATAAGGCTATTAGCTGGCATTTATATTCAGGGGTTTGATGTCCCTTGGTCTGTTTTAGGGTGCAGTCAGTTAATCAGAAAGCAGTCAGGGGAGACCCTTGTAAGACAATACTTCTGTCAGTTCAGCCTACCTAGTTTACAAGGACAAACATACAAACAATATACAATGTAAAATGCATTTGTTATGATGTTTGCTTATTATGAAACTCTCCAGAAAACAATATCCACTAATTATAAAACATGACAGCTTTCTCTCACATTCAGAGACTTGCTATGAGGTGAACTGGAAAACTGCCTGTTGATGTACGATATGAGTATATGTATGTACATAACAGCAAACTGGCATCCAATCCTGCACTGGTTTTCTGCCTTATAGCCACTGCTTGCCAGGAAAGGCTGTGGTTCCTCAAGGTCCTAAATACAACAAAGCAAGTACCAGAAAATGAAACACTGAAGGATGTTCTTTAGAAAAAATGAAATTCCAATTAAACAACTAATCAAAAATGTGGCAAAGTTTAAGTTACATGTAGATTCATTAAGCTATATTGGTCTCCAATTTTCATGGCCTGGCACTGAAATATGTTGAAGTACTTAAAAACATATGTTTTTCCACCTTGGAATGGAAAAGAATTAAAACTTTGGATTTTCCAAGTAACTTACACTACAGTTTTCTTCAGTTCTTTTGAGTATCTGAAGCAGAAATAGACTGGAATTCTGTTGCTCGTTCACAAATCAAGAAGATGATTACTGTAGGTAGTATCTCAACAAAGGTCTTTCTGTAATACTGTTGTGTAGTTTATCATTCTTTCTGGCAGAACTTGGGAATCAGTCATGAAAATGTACTAGCAGTGGTCCTGTGGACAGGCAGAGGATAGGGGAATGTTAGATAGGAAATAATGTAATTCCAGTTACAAATCATTACATTAATACGTTGGACTTGTAAACCCGTTAGATGTTAAGAGGACTTCAAAATGGTACTCCCACAGATAAACCAGCAATATTTAATTCTGCCAAGCAACATAATAGAAATGGCATCAGGATTAACCATTTCTAGCAATATTTTGCAGCTGTTTTGCAGAAGAGATAGTTGCTTCCCATTTAACTGGTACAAAATCAAACAATACTGACAAAAGTCATCTGCGACAGACCATGCTTCTGAAATGGTAAATACAATCTGAATTAAGCTTCCCAGCCACTCCCACAATTTCCCCAGCTGTGATTTGATTAAAGATAAATACTCAGAACATTTTAACCAACTGTTCTACCATCATCTGTACTTTGAGAGCACCACAGTAGTACAGCTATTAGCACTACTTACTCACCATACTAGTCTCTTTTATTCTGTTACTGGCAAGAATACCTTCTGTGTGGAACTTGCATGCCTTTCTTTGTCCCAAATGAGTTTTCACTGAGTGAGGGATCACTTTCCTCTCACTACCCAAAAACATGCCACATGTGTAGGAGTGTGTGGGTGCACACACATGTACATGTACAGTTCCCCTGTCGTAAGATCAAATGCCATTATAACCAAAATTCGTAAGATTGAACCAGAATGCTCAAAACCCAGAAGACTGAACTGGCAAAAAGAAACTGAACAGAGTTTCTTTTTTGCATGGTCTTGGACTGTACAGGATCGCATCACAGCAGGGATCAGGGTCCTGCTCCTGACCTTATAAGAAGCAGGGGTGTGAGGGCACCACCTCCTCTCCCACAAGGGTGATGCAGGGGGCTTGGTGTGTCTTCTCATTCGATCTCCCGGTATTCATGCATTTTGACCCAATCTCGTGAAATTCTGCTAATGGGCATTCAATATTTTGAAACAGATCAACATGTACATGTGCTCGTGTGTGTGTGTGTGTGTGTGTGTGTGTGCGTGTATGCATGTCTATGTGTTCTGTGATGGACTTATGTTCCATCCAGGACTGGTTCTCTGTCATACATCCATTACTTTGTAGTATACGCCCTGTCTCCATCATCACCCTGAACTGGATACAATGGATATGAGAGAATGAATGTTAAATGGAGTTATGCAAATTAAAGTATGGCTGCCAGTGGGGCTGGTCCTTTTCTGTATCTAAGGAAAAGTGACACTGCAGAATGTCTGAGGGAAATGTATGCCTTTTGCAGAGGATGTAACTGTGTATTAATCCTGCTGCAAATGGTTAATTACAGACGGACTAAAGGAATAGTTTGAAACATTGCATCTAAAGTGCAAAATGTATGAAACAATGACTATGGAAAGCAATAACACAGGCAAGGAATAATCAGCTACATGGGAAGTACAACAGCTGTCTGTCTATTTAATTATTTGTCAGCTAAGTTAGTTCCACTAGGCTACTGGCCTCTTCTGAGGAGACCTGAGGTAGTATTTATACTATTAGGAGAAACGTGGCCAGGGCATAATAGAACTTCCTCCACTTTTTTGATTGATGTTGTGGGAATTTTACATGCCACCACCAGCTTAGGCAGATGGTACCTTGGTTTAATGTCTCAGCCAAAGGATGGACATCAGCTGGGGGCTGTAAAATCAGATTATCAAAAGACTGACAAGAAGTTTGCTAAAGCAGCAAGAAAGGCCAATGGGTACAAAGAAATAAGTATCACAGCAGAAAAAAAAGGCAGTCATTCCACCCTCACAGTTTTAGAGACATCAACTTCACAAAGGTACAGTAAGGACACCAGCAGTCTAAAGGAGTGTTAGAGTAATATTACAAGGTCTCCAACAATTGGTAAAATACAACATAGATATAAAAAGTTTGTTTTCAGAAATTATCCGTGTGAATAAAAGTACCTATATAAACACACTGCCAAGGAGTATGTATATTTGACATTCAGCTGCTTTATATGGGTGGTACAGGAATCTTGTGTTTTATTAGAACATGTAAAACTATTATTTAGTCTTTTCCCCTGACATTTCTTCTGTAATAACTGTCAGAGGCATATCACTTCTGTGTTAAGTACAGATATCAAGCATTTGTTTAGAAAATTGTTTAGCCTTTCTGAAGATCATCTGATGAAGTGCATGGTAAGGAATAAAAAAATAAGAAAGACCTTGTAGATAGTTAAAAAATAGAGTTGGAGAATTGCCAGTTTGCTGTAAAAAAAGATAAAGTCATCCATCCTCACTGGCCTTATGCTTTGTTCATGTAACTTTAGTCCTCTTTCCTAAAGTTTGAGCATATCATCCAGACTGAAACTGTACATATCTGCTCTCAGATGTGAAACTGGAAATAAGGAAATCCATCTACTGCACCGCAAACACTCTTTGAAATATTATGTTAATGGTGCAAAGAAACGGTTTCAAGATTATCCATCAGAACGGTTCACAGAGACAAAGACAGAAAACACTCACAAATTCACCTACTAGCTTTTCTGTATAAAAGGCTACCTTAAAATAACAGTCTGACAGATTACATTATATCTTTTTTTTTATATCGTAATTTTTGTCTATGACTGGCCATAATATTGAAGAAATCACCTTGAGAGGCTCTACACTGAGTTTTCTCTTACTGAGTGTCTAATTGTTAGCTTGATCTGCTTATTAAGTCCTGGTTCATCAGACAAAAGTCTGAATAAAGGGGGACAGCTTCCCCTATACAGTAATCACAGTTGTCTATATAGAAAAAAAGTGTTAAAGCACAAGGTGTGGCTGGATAACACTTATTTTTACTAATTTTACAAATTTTTCTAATAGCTGATAATCTACAACAAGCTGAGATGTAGGTATCTTGGCAACTTAAAACATTAACAACTTTTTTTGTTGACAGGCTTAACTCAGTGAACAAGTACTTGACAGGTTTTTCCTCAAAATAATGGACCGAACCATTTTGGAATACATTTACTAGAGTAATGGAGCATTAAACCATATTATCCTCTTCAGCACCCATCACATGTTCTTATGCATTTCTCTATGTTTTATCATTTAACAGTAGTTTAGTTCAATGTGCATCTATTCCCTTTAAGAGTGTATACCAGCTTAGTGTAATCTATATGCTTCATTCAGTCACTTCACACAAATGCATAACTTATTATAGGGCAATGTAGTCTAACTCAAAATGATACATCTGTCATTTATTGTTTCTAAAATTTAATGTATGAAAATAATTATCAATGAAACATGCTGAATAAGTTCACACAGTACAAAGTAATGTTATTATTTATGAAAAATAAATAAGGCCTCATTTGTAAATAAATCAACATATTACTCTTATTGTAAGGCACAATGGTTCATATGATATTTTTCTAATCCCCAAGACTGGACTAGTTGCTATGATTTATAAATGGTAACAAAACAATGAAACATTTCATGGCGTATATCTTTAATGCCTCCTCGGCATTAGTCAAATATCTGACAAGTGGAAATATGTACACACAGGTCCTGTACTTAAAAGAAAGTAGCATTTCAGCATGCAGACTGATCTGGAAGCTGCATAAACTTAACTAAAGCAAATTTCACCAGTGTTCATACAATTTGCTGTGGGAAGCAATATGGCTTCAGGAAGGGTTGTGGTACAGTAAACCTCTTGATTACTTCACTAACAGTAACAACAAAAATCATACATTCCAGGAAACCTTACTGTTGTGATCACAATTATTAGCCAGCTTGTTTCTGACCAGTAATTTTCATGCCCTATGGCCTGAAAACATTGCTAGTAGCTGGTTTATTCACTGCCTGGCTATCTACATATATGTAGTACAAGTTGTGTCTTTCTTATCTTTGACAAACCTATTAACATAAGAAGTCCTGCAGGACTCAGTGTTCAGATCACTTCTGTGTACTTTGAACAATTTGTTATAAGTCATCATATGCAAAGATATCCTGCCTATCTGACTTGTCAGATGTCTTCATAAATGCAGCCAAAGACACTGCTCATCAATTAACTTCATTTTCATAACTTCTCATTTCATTAGTGATTCTGTCAAGGGGAGCTCAATAAAAGCTTTTTTTCTTTAAATAATCTTTAGCACTAGTCAAAACTTAAAATCAATGCCTCAGAATTGAGCCTCTGAATTCTTAGCTGGAGGAAGCAAACACTTCAAAATTTTAAATATTTTAATATTTGGCAGGACAACAGCGTGTCTTCACTACTTCTGTGACTTTATGCAATATCTCAATTGTTTAGCAAAATGCAAATATTAGAGACATATTGCATGGATTAATTTAACAAAAATATTCTAGACAAATCACATGGATTAATTTAATACAAATATTCTAGACATATTGCATGAATTAATTTAATGCAAATATTATCACATTTATTCATTTAATACTGTTGGTACCTTTTCCAAATGCAAATATTCTAGAAATATCACATTGATTAACAACATAAATATTCTACACCTATCACGTGGATTAATTTAACACAAATATTCTACACCTATCACATGGATTAACTTAACGCTATCGACACCATTTCCAAATACAGAATAAGCAAGGTAATCCTTTTTCCCCATAGGAATGCTGGTCAAAACGGTCAATCTAAGTACATTCAATGTTGTACAGACCAGGAACTTAAACTGTTGGTTGTCTGCATACTCATGTAAATTAATGTTTATTAATTTATCTAGACAGATCACCTGTGTAACGCTGGTTTTCCTTATGTTATATACAGCCACAATGCCCTTTCATTTATAATTATACTAATGTAGTCATGACAGAAAAGGGGTCCATATGGTCCATTCCAGCAGTCTGACAAAACAAATCTAAAAATGAAAGCAATGTTAATGAGTGTAGCAAGCTGTGTTAATTATATTAATTATAAGGTGAGCAGAATGGAATTAATGTCCCCTTTTCAGTTAAGGCCTGCTACATGAAACAGTGTACTAAGTACAGTTTATAACCACGTGACAAAATATAACATATAACAAAACATCACAAAAACATTATTAATGCAATCATACTATGGGCGGTATCTAAATATTAAAGTGTGGTCACTGAAAGACCACTGAATCAGCCTCTTACTTCTATTGGTCCTTTAACATGGCAGTGCAAAGTCTGCAACACAGTAATCTTAAAGTACAGTATGTGCTAACGATTATATGCCTCTTCTAAATGGCTACACATGAATAACTATATGTAGGCTGAATGAGGTTTACTAGTCTGCCTTGCATACCATGATCTTACAACACAGATGTTTATTGTACCTATAGCTTTCATAATATTTTATTGAAGAGTAGACCTTAGTAAGTCGATACAAGACAAAAGTAAGAGAAATAACCAGCAAAGACTCAGATCAAGTCATTGGTACTCAGACCCTTAGAAGAACAGCATTTACCTTGACGAGTGGATGGGTAACAGAAAATACACCCCTGGGATCATTTCATTGGCTCTGCTTGACAGAGGATCAGTTAATTAATCAATGGGATGGCGAAAGCCGACACACTCTGGTTGGGCTTATAAATGCCCTCGGGCAGATAGCCTAGCACCTACCTATGAACCTTCACTCACAAGAATAACCACTACAAGATTCCAAGATGGCTCCACACATGGCTAAACAAAGAAAAACAAGGCAGTTACCATTTAAATGCTTTGTCGGTTTTGTTTGGTGGTAGAATAGCAAACTTCACGTGCAATACAATTTAAACATATGTGTATTTTTTTCACTTCTCTGATGTTATGTTTCCAGGACAATGCAGAGATGTATAGCTTTGACTAATACAAACTAAAAAAGGACAGCTGGCTTTTTATTTATTATCAAATCAGGACAGCAACCATAATTTACCACAGAATGCTTGGAATAAAAAAAAAATCATTGGTAGAAGTGGTAGACCAGGATTATTTCTTTTCTGGTTTATGTTTAGCTGATCTCCTGAAGATTTCTTAAACATCTATCGCCCAACAGGCCCTAGCTAATTCAGGTTATTGGCAGTCATTGTCTAAATAGCTTGAAGATGTAGCTAAGCCCTCAGCAACATGCTGTCATTACACAGTCCATTGTCTCACATGAACACATACACCATTCTTAAAGCATTTAATGAAGTATAAACATGAAATATTATGATGGCAGTTATTTTAAAAATAGCAGATACCCAGACATGCAGCTTCCAGCTTAAGCGCATCAATAACAACTCAGACTGTTTTAATAGAAGTAAAATATACTCTTTTTATATATGTTTCTAAAGAAAGCTTATTATATCAAACCAAAAATGGTCTGCAAGTTTTGGAACCACATTACCATTAAGGCATTATGAATGCATACAGACAACAGAAGAGCGATTCCACTGGATGCATTTTTGGATCTAACCCAAGACAAAAGCCAAACATATAAGCAAAGAATATAATAATAATAATGAAAATGGCAGTTCACTTGTGTAATACACTGGTCAATACATTGTAATACAGTAACATAAGATGAGCAATGCACAAGGATGGTGGCTGGAAATGTACAACAGGACATGCAACTATCACTATACCATGCTGTTCGGAAAACAGTTTTCAAAAATTGTACGAATTGGAGGGGGGTCATTAATTACATTGTACTTGTTTTTAGTTTCTGATGTGCAAACAATGTGCAGCAATGATGTTAACTTGTACATACTCTTGTACAAACTAAGTCAGTTGATACAAAGACCTATAATGCAATGTAAAAAATGTGATGTTTGCAATTTCTGTGCAGACCCTGTATTTTTCAGCTACTTCTATTAACCACTGTGTTACTCAACTGTGTCTAATGTATTGCTGCTGTGATTTTTCAAGCAGGTGGGGTTTAATTTACTGAAAATTTTTAAAATACTGGTCTCCATAATATGAGGGTGATTTCCAGAGCTTTGGTCATCATACAACAAGACTAGGTGCACAACTGTGAAGTTTTACAGACGAGGGGTGCTAGTTTGGATAGGGACAGAGGTTGTAAAGGTTTTTTCTTGTAGAGATTCTGCGTGCAAGGTTTGTTGGTTTCTTTTGGCTTTTCCCGGTTAGGGGTCGCCACAGCGGAACTCCGGTCCCCTAATGATTGGTAGTGGATTTTTACATACCGGGTTACCAGCCCTGACGTACAAACTTCAATGAAGGCACGCCCCATTCACGTATGCCTCCACACATAAGACGCCCTAGCTGAGAATCGAATGGAACAACGTCTTGCTATTAGGCGACAATGCTACCACAGTGGCACCACCACCGCAGCATTCTGCCTGCAAGGCAAGGATAGAAATTTAGCTTTTGGAATTTGAAAAAAAAGGAACCTGGTAGGTCTGCAGAACCCAGTAGAAGGTTCCATTTGGCTTTTTGTTAACCCCACACAACGGATGCTCTCTGTGGAAAACAAGAGTAGTAAATATATGTTGTATATTTGAAATTATTTGATGTTTGCTAAGGTCCTTTTTCAATGCAGTGACAATTTCAGGAAGTTTATATTTTATCTGGGTTTGAAGGATCCCTTTACTTATAGTTTTATCCTACTGCCAGTGAGAAGATTTGTGAGATCTTCCATGAAAAGAATAATAATGTTCGAATTACAACTTTACTGCTTTCTATACACAGATGAAAAAAAAGATGCAAGTATAACTAAAAGCCTAGGCTCTTGAAGGACTTGGATGATTCCATAAGCTGAAGGTTTTGCTATAAAATATTCCACTTTTGGGGTCCTGTCAATAACCTTTGGCTTGTTCTAAACAACACTACTGTGTTTTTTTTTTTTTGCGAAGATGAGTAGCTCTCACTGCTTAATTACATCCAACTCTTCATGACCTCAGGAGATTTGGCATGCTAAGCACATCTAAAATAGGTGATTTCAACTACCCCACCATTAACTGGGAAAACTACTCATGTACCAACTCCTTTACTCAGCGCTTTCTGGAATTCATAAATTCCAGTGCCCTGGATCAACCTATCCACACCCCCACCAAGGGCAACAATATTCTAGACCTAGTCATTACCAACATGAGTGACCGGTGTTCCATACCTGAAGTCAACTCCTCATTGGTCAGATCCGACCATAAGCTAATCACCCTAGATATCCACATCCCACCCTCATCCCCCATTAAGGAAATCACAGTAAAAAGTTTCTCCAAAGCCAACTTCATGCTTCTTAAAACAGAAGTGGTGAACTTCATGACACCCATGCAGATGGACAATACAGTTATGACTGCTGAATCCTACACAGATGCACTCTAGCACTTACACGAGTGCATGGATCGTGCTATCCTAAACAGAACCAAGATGCTATCCACCAAAAAAAGGAAGCCAATCTGGTGGTCCCCTGCCATAAACAAACTCTACAACAGAAGGAAGAAACTGTTGCAAAAGAGAGTAAAATCCCATGAGTGGAGGAGTTCCCTGGTCAGCCTCAGTAAGAAGCTGAGATCCCTTATAAGATCCTCCAAAGCTAGCTATGAAAACAAAATCACCACTGATTCTAAGGACAACCACAAAGCATTTTATAGCTATGTCAAGAATCTCAATGGCAACATCCAGATCTGCTCTGAGTTACAGCACAACGACATGAAAATTACAGAGCCAACTGATATTTCCAATGTCCTGGCATATAGGTTCAGTGCTAACTTCACCCCCCTCTCACCCCCTAAATGTCCTATTTCTATACTGGAAGAATGCAGAGTCCCTGTAAACACAACTATGCAGGTAAAAGCTGCACTCTCTAAAGCCAAAAACACAGCATCCATGGGACCAGACAACATCCCAGGCTGTGAACTGGCTTGCCACCTAAGCACCATGTTCAATCATAGTCTCACATCAGGCTTTGTGCCCACTGAATGGCACATAGCAACAGTTATCCCACTCCACAAAGGGGGAGCCACCACTGATCCCGAGAACTATCACCTTATTAGCCTGGTATGTAAGGCCATGGAACTCATAAACAAAAACATTGGTAACCTCCAAACTCTGGATCCCACCCAGTTCGGGATTGTGAAAGGCAGATCATGCCTCCTGAACCTGATTGACTTCTTTGAGGCAGTCACCAAAGCTGTAGACAAGGGTAAGGTGGTTCACACAGTCTATCTTGATGTAGCAAAGGCTTGCGACACCATCCCCCATTCTGGAATTATAGCTAAACTCACTAAACTAGGTATAAATCCCTACATCACAAGATGGGTTGCCAATTGGCTCACTGACAGAACCCACACTGTAAAAGTTGCAGACTCCAAATCTGACTTCAAACCAGTGACAAGTAGAGTACCACAGGGTTCAGTCCTGGGACCTCTCCTGTTTGGTATCTACTTCTCTGAAGTGCAAGCTAACACAGAAGGCCTTTGTCTAATGAAGTTCACAGATGACTGCAAACTAGGAGCCATAGTGGAGCCCCCAAATGATGTGGACATCCTACAGAAGGGCCTCACTGAGAATGATTCCTGGTGTCAGAGCCATGGCCTCAAGTTCAATGCCAAAAAGTGCATTGTCATCCCCTTTGGTAAAAACTCTGTACCCATGAACTAGCACATAGGTGGCAGTCTACTTAATGCCAAATGTGTGATAAGAGACCTGGGGACCCAGGTGGACAGTAGTCTCTCCTTTGATAATCTCATCATGACAGTAGTCAAGAAATCCTTCTAAGTGGCACACCTCATCACAAAAGGGTTCTGATCTAGGAAAAAAAAAGTCATTCTTCCCCTCTACTCATCACTCATTAGACCCATTATAGAATACAATGCCCCTTTTGGAATGTACCTCACAAGACATCTGCAGCAGCTGGAAAGGCCACAGACGTACCTCATAAAGAGGATTAATGGCCTCAAACAGATGCCCTACACTGACCGTCTCGAAAAACTTCAGCTTTACTCCATAGCATATCGCCTACTCCGAGGTGAGCTTTACTCCATAGCATATCACCTACTCCGAGGTGCTCTCTCCCTAACATATAAAGCTATGTCATACCCAGAGCTGTTGGACATGCTACACCTAAAGGAATCCCAATCCCTCCAAGCTACATGCTCTAGGGACCTAAACCTTGTCACCACACTAAACAGGACATGCTGGAGGGATAGATTTCTGTCCCAGAGACTTCCCATACTCTGGAACAAGCTACCCATCTATGTCAAGCAAAGTTCCTCATTAGCACTCTTCAAGAAAAATCTTGATTAAGTGGATGGGAAATAGGAAATGCACCTTGGGGATCACTTTGGTGGCGCTGCTCGACAGGGGCACAGGAAAATAACTTTCTTGGGTGGCGTAAGCCAGGGAGCCTTGTTGGCTAGGCTTACTTAGGCCCTTGGGCCGATAGCCTAGTACCTACCTATGAACCTATGATTCTTTAAGTTCTTGCAAATTCATATTTATTACTTCAATAATGCAAACCATCCATCTTAGCTTCCTCCATCCCCTTCTTCTTTTGCCTTTTATTTTTCACATCTTCAAGAGAGTCAATTCCAAAAGACTTGCTCTCAATGCCAGTAACTTACTCTGGTTTATTAAAGTCACTTACATTGACAGCAGATCTTTGGGAAGCTGATCTCCTGGTGTAAGCCTCTTTACAGATGGGCCTTTCACCAAAGTAAGTCACTTACACTGAGAGCAACTTTTCTGGAATCTGGCCCAGTGTCTTCTCTATTGAATCTTGTTTTTACATTATGTGACCAAAGTATTTGAGTTATAGTTTTACTATAAGGTCTTCCAGTGAAAAGTATGAATTTAATTAAGTATCGATTGATTGTATCTTCTTGCATTCCATGGAACCTTCAAAAGTTTTCTCCAACACTACAATTCCAAAGCATCAGTTTTCCAGTGCACAGTCTTACTTTTAGTCTAGCTGCCATAGCCATATGTTACTACTGGAAAAAACATATTTATCCATACAGACCTTTGCTCACAGTGAAATGTCTTTGTTCTTTAAAATCTTAACCAGTTTTGCCAAAACAAGTGTCTTTTGCTTTCATGGCTGTAATCATGATCTGCTAAGATATTTGAGACAGAAAAGTTAAATCTGTCACTGCTTTCAGTTCTTTCCATTCTACCTATTTAAAAAGAACTGATAGGGCTAGATGACATACTTCTAGTTTTGTTTTTAAATTAGATACATGTTTTAACTAGTGAGATAATAGGTCGTCATCTTGCAACTCTGTTATGACGAATTTACAGGCTGGTCCAAATGTATAAATTGCCAAGTCAACAGAGTATTAAGATGAGGTGTGAGTGATCTTAGGGCAGTCTGAAAATAACGAGTAGAACAGAGGATTAAGTAAGGACCCTTGAGGTGTCCACTTGAAAAAGAAGACCAGACTGGACTGTGATTGAAAGGATACAGAGGTAATTTTAGAATCAGTCAGTGGCTTGGAAATCAGGTCTACATGCTCAGAACATGCCAGTAAAAAGAGAAGGGTCCACAGGGACAAAAGCTTCATTATGATCTACAAATGCTAAAACAGTTACATGATCTTTGATGATGTGATGCTAAATAAAATGTCATTGGCCAGGGTTAACAATGCTGTGATGGTCCTACAGCCTGACAAAAACCCATGCTGTTTTCTATGTAAAAGAACAGATATTTTAATGTAGTCTGCTAGTTGGGTGTACAATATTTTTTTCTAGAATTCAGCCAAATGCAGTTCTAAACAAATTCACTTTTACTCTTCTTGAAGCTTCCTTAATTAAGTAGTGCCAATGCATATTATAATTTCTTTTGTTTCTTGTTTAGTATGTTAAACAGCTTTAAAAATTAAAAAGGTTAATTAAAACTTTTTTACTGTTGTCCACTGCTAAAACCATTTAATTAGTAGCATGAACTGATAAAGTCAAAGATCAGATAATACAATAATAATTATGAAAACATGTATATGCTCTATCATCATCATAACTATGCATGCATAAGTATGATCTATTACAGTCAAATATCAGATTGTATAATTATACAAACATATAATGGTTATATTGATGCATAGTAAAATGATGGCAAGAATCTTTCCAATACGCATTATAAACAACAACAGAGGTTAACAGAACAATATCAACAATAAAAACCTCTTTAGTTGCCATTCATTTGGAAATAAACAGCCCAAAGTGCTAAATCAGTGGTCTTTAATAACAGTATGGGAGAGTAAGCAAAACTACTTCAGATACTTCTTTATTTGTTTCTAGAGGCAGAATCCACGCAGTTGAAGAAATTAATAAATTCAGATAATAGTATATAACATGAAAATATTCGCCTACTGCTCATACAGTAAATGAAATTGGTATCACCTGCTATGTAAACTGTAAAATCCTTCCATCAAAAAGGAACCTAGTGACAAAATATCAATAAAAATGTGAACGTTTATTAAAAGCATGGAAAATACGCTATTATAAAAAAAAAAAAAGATCCAAGGCAGAGTTTGAAACAAGAAGACAAAGAACACTTAACTCTGCTGCAGGGATAACACAACTCCAGCACAGCAGGAGGAGCAAAGCCAGGAGTGGTTTTAACTCCTTATTTCTTATTATCCCCATATGTTGCTGCATTTTTAAGTTCTGCAATGAAAGTCATCTTGCAGTCTTTGTACTATAAAAGTGTACTCAGAAGACAGACAAGAGACAATAATATGTTAAGATCGTCTCACTAATTACACAGAATAACAACATTTTGGTAATATAATGTGCATTTTATTGGAGATAACTGTAATTTAACGACTTTATTATACAATTCTCAGTATGTCATTGTCTAGGTAAGGCCTTTGATAAAACTTGAGCTATCACTGTAGTCAAATTAATAAAGCAAGACAACTAAGAAACACATGACCTATCAACACTTGTGAAATGTATAAACTACTACCAGCTACAACAGCTGATTTTATTGTGCATTGCGAACACTTGTAAAAAACTGGCAAGTGAAAGAACATCTCAAGAGTTTTTTTCCAACACTAGCGATGGCAACGATACACACATTTGCAATCCAAATATGTGCAAATAGTAAAAAGGTGCAACAGCAAACTTTTGTCACTTAGGAGTTCAATTCCATGTTGTGCTGCTTCTGTACATTTCCTTGGCACTTATTGTCATTAGATAACTATACATTTTTCACTAATTTAAATGGAGTTAAATAATCTGAAAATAGAATATATGGTTAAACTGTAGCAACATCTTCAAGCCATAGAACCAAATTTATTATAGTGTACTATTTCGTTTTCAATAAATAAATAAAGTCAGCCCGTTGGCTTCAGTGTTACTGCCCAGCTTCAACACCTGACAATCCATATATCCTCACAGCCTCCTTGGGGGAAAAAAAAACACTTCCAAAAATCTCACCATGAGCACCAAAAATCATAAAACTACCAGATAGTTTGGCATCAAACTAAGTGAGCAAACAGTTCAAACTGCTTCCATCTCATGTCAGCAAACTGTACATTCAAATCTATTAGTTCATTTTCTGTTCTAGATGGTAAAAAAAACACTCATGCACAATGTTCACAAATTAGAATTTTGAATAGTGTTATTTGTCCGAATTACATGAAATTACTCAAATATGAGAAGCATGTGCTTGTAACTAAACAAATTCAAATAAGTATGCACTGATGGATTCAGTGTGGCCACGGTGGTGTGGCAGTTAGCATTGCCGCCTCACAGAAAGAGGTTCTCTGGTTTGATGCTTGGCTGGGGTGCCTTCTGTGTGGAGTCTGCATGTCCTCCCTGTGGTTGTGTGGGTTTCCTCTGGGTGCTTCGGTTTCCTCCCACATCCCAAAGACATGCTGTAGGTGGATTAGACACTCTAAATTGGCCCTATGTGTGAGTGTGTGCATGTGTGTGCCTTCTGTGGAAGGTTGGGCACCGGGCTGGCAACTTGACACTGTAAAAACTCCACTGCCAATCATGAGCGGACAGGTGATCTGCTCTGGTGACCCCTAACCGGGAAAAGCCGAAAGAAGAAGAAGACTGTACTTGTGGATTCAAAATATTTTAAACAGCTTTTAGCACCTCTCTACATTTACAGCTCATAGCTGAAACTAAGCATTATTTCCAGCTCAAACTGCTACTTTCTAAGTTTTGAGATTGTCATTTTCTATCATCGATATCTTAAAAACCAAAAGAAAAACCCAGCCAAAATAGATTTTTTTTCCACTGTGTGATTCCTTAAAACCAGTTGTATTAGAGATAACATGGGATGGGTCTACTTTGTTTCGTTGAATCTCATTTCACTGAATTTCATTTCACCCCGACCACTTTGCTGAAAACTCAAATTACTGAAAACTTATTTCATTGAATCTCATTTCACTGAACTACACTTAGTATATATGGCACTGTGTAGTATATATTGCACTTAGTCTAAGTACATAGTCTTCCGGAGAGAGTTAGTCATTGGTGTTGCAATTATGCATGTCTATTGTTTAAAATGTATTGTTTTGAAGTTTTTGGTAAAATACAATATAAAACAAACAAGGTGGGGCGGGCTACACCACCCACACCCCCCTAACTATATATATATATATATATATATATATATATATATATATATATATATATATATATACAAACTCCAGGATCGCACTACAGTGGGGAAAATGGCATATACCTTTTACTTCCCTTACAGTACTCTACACAGTGCCATATATACTAGGTTTAGTTTAGTGAAGTGAGATTCAGTGAAATGAGGTATCAATAAATTGTGTTTTCAGTGATGTGGTCAGGGTGAAATGAAATTCAGTGAAATTAGACTTGACGAAACAAAGTAGACCCCATGGGATATATGCAAATGACCCCTTAAGGACATCAGGTGTTTCCACTATATGACAGTTCTGAATGCCCATGACTTTTTCCCTTTTAAAATCTGTTAGGGACAAAGTCAGGCCAATAAAACCAAACCTCACTAGCTGTGGACATGCATGTTTCAACCTTCTAGTGGCCTCATCAGCACAGCATAAGTGGACTGCATGGCTAATGTTTGAAACACAGGGTCGTCATACCCAGCTGGTGTCCATAACCATTATGGTGTCTGCAAAATATCCCAACTAACAAACTAAAATAATGAGTAACAAGGTCACACAGAAAAAACAATGAGCAAAAACCAAAAGAAAGACCCAGCCAAACCACATTTTCCACTGTGTGATTCCTTAAAACCTCTTGTATTAAGAGGTAACATGGGATATATGCAAATGACCCCTTAAGGACATCAGGTGTTTCAGCTATATGGCAGTTCTGAATACCCATGACTTTTTTTTTCCTTTTAAATCTGTTATGAACAAATCCAGGCCAATAAAGCCAAACCCCACTAGCTGTGGACATGCATGTTTCACCCTTCTTATGACCTCATCAGCAAGCATAAGTGGACTGTTTGGCTAATGTTTGGAAACACAGGGTTGTTGTACCCAGCTGATGTCCATAACCATTAGGGTGTCTGCAAAATATCCCAACTAACAAACTAAAACAATGAGTAACAAGGTCACACAGAAAAAACAACAATTACCTTAAGTTATTCCCTATAGATGTCCCCTTTCCCATCTGACCTGACATTCTTACTGCTGTCTATCTCTGAGCTCATCTGTAGCCTCCTTCACTATTATAGGATCTCAGTCCCTCAACCAGATCCCTAACTGTGGTCAGCAACTCTAGTAAACTTGTTGGAACAATATTAAGTTATCTACCTGCTTATCAGCTTTAGCATTCCTTTCTTCCCACCACCATTTTAAAAACTATTACTGATGGGACTGACAGATCCATAAATCTTGTATGGTAAGCCCTCATGACCTTTGCAAACTTGGATGTGTATAAGTTTCAAGTATTAAAATTTCCATACAAGAAATGTAGTTTAACAAAGTGAATTACAGATACAAGCTGGTAATGGGCCATCATTATGCAGTCTAGGTTTAATTCCGTCAAACTTCATTTGACAAGTGAGTTACTCAGGAGGAGATTCGTTCATAGTGAGGTTACCACTTTAACAAATACAAATTAAAAAAAAATGTTAACATTGTAGCCTTTAGCTCTTCACAGAGGTTTACATTCAACATATAAATTACTTAAAAGCATTTTATGCTATATTAGTAAGTAAAAAGGACAAAAGGAAAAAAAGGAAGTTTCCAGACTGCCTTGGGACTTGTTAAAATATTACATCAAATGAATCTAAGAAAACAATGATGTCTTCACTTTCTTTGTATTCCATCAGCAATTTAGAATTTTCTTTAACGGTCAGTGCTTCTCGTTATTTGTCTACTTCTTCAGACCTTTGTCTAGGAAACTGCAGATTCTATAGCTCACAGTGGGACTGGTTCACACACAGCTTAGGCTCTTACCTTCACTAAATGCCCTGAAGCTTAACTATGTTCAAGTTTACTATGATTCTTTCAGCATGCAAACTCTGATTTCCAGTCTGTAGAAAATGCATGTATATACTGTTTTTCTCACTTACTCTGTATATGTCATTTATCTATTGCCTTTACTCCCTCAAGATAACTAGGATATTCACTCTGTATATTACGTAAGTATATATATATATATATATATATATATATATATATATATATATATATATATATATATATTGCATTTTGTCATTCACTGTGTATATAATGTTATGTATCCATTGCATAACTATTGTGTTTTTCTTGGCCTAAGACTGAAATGGGTCCAGTGGGATCAGTGCTCTACCCCAGTAAACAAATTCAAAATAAATTAAACAAATAAATGTATTATAGTGTTGTTTTGACTGCAGAGTGCAAAATTTTGTTTTCTTGCAGCTAGCAATCATTTTCGTAGTCAAACAGTTTACAACACTGAGTATGAAAATAAACTGGGAACATGGACATTACTGAAACTCTGGGCTTTCTCTAATCAGCTATATCACTTTCTGTATGTAACTGTAGAGTTAAAACTAGATGCTCTTAGCTCTTTTCATTTATGGTATGTAATCAGAATTGGAATGCATTCTATAGACAAAAAAGAAAACTATTCAAACTAACAAGCTTTGTTCATATTCCCAGTGCACTGTTGTCTAACAGATCATCATTTTTTATTAAAAAAATGCAGTTCACTATGTCATGTAACTGTCACATGGACCTTAGAATTCCACTTCTGCTGCCATACATTCCATCAAAAAATCACTTCAGGAAGGTCATTCGTCTAACTTTAGCAGATCAACTCTGCAGGTGACAGACCGAGAAAAGAGAGAAACTGTGAGGGGTAACATCTCCTTTCACTTGAGTTCTGCTTCAACTAACCTTCTGAGCCTGGGGAGTTACTGTGATGTGATCTTCAAAGTCAAAAAATAAGATGTCCCAGTAAGCACTGAATTGCACCTATAAGACTTTTAACATATGATGCAATAATAAAAAAGTAAGATGACTGTATACATCAGAAAATACTGTAACCACTTAAATACTAACATAAATAAAAACAAGAATACCTCTAGATTATAGAAAAAATGAATACTGAATTCTAGACTTATTTTTAAAAAGGATAAAAAATTCTTGAGGAATTTAGGAAACTCTGCTGTTTTTATAGAGGTAAAAATAAAATGCATGCAATTCCTTCTGCCTTGGTATGCTCATTCGAGCATGGACTGGCATGTACAGCACAAACTGTGTCAATGTGCATTATCAGAACAAAATGACAAACCACCACAGAGTATCCCTTAATGTATACACAAGCTTTTCCATGTCAAAACTCCAAACATAATGCCCAGTGTAGATTTTTTAATCCCAGCATGATTGCTTTGGACTACGATAACCTGAACAAATTGTCAGACAACTATAGGATATATTTGTAAAGCTCACACTTAATTTATCAGATGTTATCTTGGGTTCTTTCTAGCAGATATTCATACAATTCCATTTCACTGCAGCCTTTTTACTTCCAGATTCTGTAATACTGCTTTACTCCAAGTCATCACATTTACACAAAGTCTATGGCATTTTCAAGGAGACAGGTTGACAAAAAAGCAAATAGCTATTTGCTTTATAAAGCGTTGCATCTATTTCATAATATAGAAGTTCCTGTTGCAAACTACAATGAATTTGTAAAAACAAATCCTGTACATCTCCTAGCAGCTGGCACGTCCCATGTGTATTAAAACACATCAATTCTAATCATGGTAATGTTGAGATTCATGGATTAGGGTGTGACGATGTGAGGTAGTACCAGCTATGCCTGAGAAAGTAGGGCAGTGGATGTGTAACATATGCCAGCAGAGCTAGCTGGAGTTTTGTAAGAAATTATATGTCATTTGTATATCAAAATGATTTGTACAGGTGCATGTGTTGAAAATGTATTTGTAAAGTTCCTTGTGTTAAAAAAGAAATTTCCAACAGTGGCTCCTGCTTGACAGAAAATAAATACACCTGTATGTCAGACTGTACTGTAACTGTTGAAATGAATACATTGTAACAGAGAATACTGGAAGAGAAGAGCTTAATCTCAATCCAGCTAACTTTGAAAAATAGTCTGAAATTAAATTACCTGGTTTGGGCCATAAAGATCGTATCTTACAGTTCTGATTCCAGCAAGAGACAAAATGTCTGCAAAACCCAGGAAACCTACTCTATTGTCCTTAGGGGTGAACTAATTGCTACCCTGGAAGGGTGGGTGAAATGGTTTTATAGCTTCCAGATGTTATAACACATCTTAGCAAACATTTATGTGTGTGTGTTATGACACATATGTGCTAGATTCTGGTTAATTTTGTAGTAAACCAGAAATCAGATGACCAGATGTATGTGATATCATTCTGTAATCCAGCACTGAGACGATGTTTTAATACTATATGAGACAGAAGTTTCAGGGCAGTCTGTTTTTCACCTACATCATCTTGCCTTGCTCTAATAAGTGAACTAGGGGACAGTAATTCTTTAGATCGGTCAGGAAAATATCGTGAGTTAGTAAAGTATTGTTTTTCTGTATCTGTGTGAATCTTTTCATCTGTGTTATTTTTAATATTTCCTGTGATAGAAATTCTGGTGTTTACTGTAAATAGGTGTTTAGTATTTTCATGTTCTTTTATTATTTATTAATAAACATATTTAAACTTTTCATTGTGTCTGGTCTTTTAGAAAATATTTTAACCTTTGAGAGTACTTATATTTATTTGGTGGTACTGTGGCTACTCCTGAAAGCCTTGTTGCATTGGTCAAACACTACCATTTGCATTAGTATTAATTTTACTCAATATAACTGGATACCCTGGTAAGAGCCTTAGAGAGGGGGGGCATACCATTTCCCAGGTGTGTGTGTGTCTGTGTGTGTGTGTGTGTGTGTGTGTGTGTGTGTGTGTGTGTGTGTGTGTCTGTGTGTATCAAATCTCAAAGTGTGTGTGGGTGGCAGCTACTTGGACCACAGATACAGAGCACTGGGTTCACAGAGAGAATGCTGGAGGACTTGGCTTGTACCACTTGGCTGAGGACTCACCTCTACAGCTGTGGTCAGTGTGGAGTCTTATTTGCAGCCTTGTGAGAGAGACGGGAAACCCAGCCGCAGGACCTAGGTAAGTGAATATACTCTTTTCCCTGTGTGTGCTCTTGAGGGAAATTGTGCTTGGTGGAGACAGCTGCATCTGGAAGTACAGTGTGTATCCATTTTTGTTCCATGTGAATGTCTCTCACCGCTGTCTGTGGTGAGGCTTGAGACTCCTTGATCACCGGCCAAGAGCAGGGACATCACAATCGTTATGGGTACATTCAGACCAGTACAGACAAACACAATTAAGTGCAGAAATGCATGGTTTCAGCCTTTTTATTGTCCTTGAGAGTAAAGCATAAGTGGATTGTTTAGCTGTACTTTAGAAAACAGAAAGCTTAAGAATCAACATTAGGGTGCATACAAAATATCCCAAATAACATCCAAATCAAAAATAGTCTCACAACAAACCATTCAATAAAAACTGCAAGAAAGACTCAGCCAGACTAGGATCTTCACTGTGTAATACAATGTACCTTCTATAGCAGAGGCCAATGAGGTATATGCAAATGGTCCCTTAAGGACATAATGTGTCAGCTACATGACTTCTGAATACCCAGGACATTTTATTTTTTTAACTCTTTATTTAGTGCAGATGTTACATTGGAACGCATTACTTTTTTATCAAACTAGTGATTATGCTGGCATCATTCACACATATACCCTACAGTGACCCACTAGCCTGGTATACCTACATTTATGTTCCAAACAACATAGAACTTAAATTGCCTACCTATGGAATAATGAAATACTGAGATTATTGAACTTGGATTCATACTCCTAACAGTTTTTAATTTTTTTTTAATTTATTGATTTGTTAACCAAATAAGTGAACTGCCCCTTCTCAAACCATTTTCAACCACAACTCCAGCCATAAATGTAAGGTTAAATATAGCTTGTATACTGAAAATTTAGAGTAGCTAATTACTCAACAAGTTTTTTAAGTGCAAGAGACACTACACCTAACCCCCATCTAAAACTACCACAGACTAAATCTCAACACACACACACACACACACACACACACACACACACACACACACACACACACACACACACACACACCAAATAACATTCGAATATACTTCTTAACACATACTACTCAAATCAGAATTAAACAAAAACATCATTTAAGTGGGGAGGCTTCACCCCAACATACCCCAATGTGACGGCTTTGCCTTGTACCCACTAACTTGTATACCATCTCCAAAGTTGTAAAAATATGAACACAGTGAACCTTCCATAGCAATGCTATAGCTGATGAAGCCAAACTTAACTATAACGGTGTTCGATAATTCCAGTATTTGATAACAAAACAAAGCCATTCCACATATTGACAAGTATGTAGTAACTGAACTGCATGAGAAGGACACAAACACATTTACATATATATGTAATGGATACAAGGCATTCCCCAACAGTCCCTAGGTAAGGGAATATACCCTTTTCCCTGTGGATTGTGCGAGCTCGGATTTAGAATATATAACTAGCAGAGGGGGGGGGGCGCGATGGTGCTTTTTTAAGTTTTGCATTAATGTAAGTAGTGCTCAAATAATTAAAGTAGATCCATATATATATATATATATATATATATATATATATATATATATATATAATAGATAGATATAGATATATATAGATATATAGATGTAGATATATATGTGCATACAGACACACACACATACACACCTTTTAAATGATGTATACTACCAATGAATATTGTTGAATGGTCAGACTGCTGAGTTTTGCATGGCTGCTCTTAAATTATTAAGTGTGTAAATTATCATAATATGCTATTATTGAATATTTGATAATTAGTAACAGCATACGAGTATGGTGCTGTGTGAGTCTAGAAAAGTTTTCTGGTTTTGCTGAAAAGCAAATGTTGGCCCAAGTATTGTGTTGCTTTTGGTTTAGAATAGTAGTGTTGCTGGTGCATTGTCTAACAGCATACCCACAGTGTTTCACTGTTTGTCATCTTTTCTTCTTCTTGTTTCTGCTGTTGTGCTACAATAGAGTAACGTTTAAAACAACAGCATTGGGTTATATAGTATAGTGATATGGGAGTCAAACTCACCACTTGGGGGGTGTTCCACTTGTAATGGTGTTTCCTTCACTGTTGTGCATGTAAGGCTTAATATCTAGAACATGATGGCTGTAGGGAGGCGGGTTGTAACACTGGCTTGACTACAGTGTTCTTTGAGTCCACATTGAGCAGACTCATCCTCATTAAAATTTGTTTATGTGGTTTTGTTGTGTAGGGGAAGGTTAAATGTATAGCACTACAAGGCAATGTCAATACACAGCATTTATGACAACTTGCATTCTTGACAGGCGTTTTTCATTTAGATTTAGGTCAGCAGCTGAAATGCTCGATAAGCATACACAAACCAGTTTATCATGAACATATACATATGCATACTTGCTCATGTGCACACACACACACACACACACACACACACACACACACACACACACACACACACACACACACACTTTCTCTCTGTCCACTCTCTTTGTCTACTTAGGTTTTTTGCCCTGGTTTCCCCGAACATCCCAAAGATGTGCCATTGGTGCATTCCTCCAGACTGCCCATAAGCGTGTATGTGTTGGGCGTGAAAGTGAATATGTGTCTGTGTTTGTGTGTGTGTACTTGCATCTTTTGACAGCTGGCACCCCATTCAAGATAAGTTACTGTCACCTGCACCATCTTCATGCCAGGATAAGCTCCAGCCTCTCTGCCACGATCCTGAACTGGATTAACTAGGTAATCAGAGAATGAATGAATATATGCTTATGTACATTTAACACATACACAGAGAGAATGTAATACATAACAGGGCACATTTAAATATCATCTGAGCACTCACTAGTAGTGAAGCTATCTGTTTTTTTATCAGCTGTCAGACATTTTTGAGTGTAGTATACCCAATGGTAC
Source organism: Protopterus annectens (assembly GCF_019279795.1). Classification (NCBI taxonomy): domain Eukaryota; kingdom Metazoa; phylum Chordata; order Ceratodontiformes; family Protopteridae; genus Protopterus; species Protopterus annectens. The sequence goes on along the minus strand of NC_056728.1, from coordinate 1,378,941,439 downwards.
GTCTGCATATGCTGTGTTGCCATATTTGCAGTTATTGAATGTTTTGCAGCTCAAATGTGCTGAGACACCATATCTTAAACGCTATTCATTTTACAAATAATGACATGATGGAAACTTTCATGCTCATGGAAATCTGCTATCCTTTTCTGTTTGAAAGTTGTTCACATGTCTTTGTGAAGAAATTGGGGATGATTTTTCTAACATTTTTGTCCATTCACAAAATAGCAAAAACTGTAGTACACTTCTCATTTTATAGATGAATTGTGAATAAAAATTTTTATTTAATATCATGCTATGTAATTCATTTTAAGATTCTTCCTAATTGTCAAAAAATAATAATTTTAAGTCTTTCTTTTCCACTTGTCACCTTAGCATGCAAGTATAAATTCCATTCAGTTTGCAGATATTTTTGTGCAAAATAAACAATTTGATGGTCACAGCAGGTTTCTTTTCTTATTATTTTTAAAGTTGTTATTTTTAAAATTCTTACTGCTACTCACAATTCCCTTTCACAGAAATAACTATCACATTTACTGGACAAGAATTTAAGATGTTCATCATATTGATCACTGCTGCCGTAGTCTTAGCTATATGGGTTATATCCTGTCATGTACATGTGCTCAATCCATTAATCTGTTCAAACTGAGCTGACTAAAAAGACAGGTTTGGGCACCAAGCCCTTCAGAGCTTTCCTGCCACTGAAGATGGTGCTTCTCTGCTGGCTTTAGAGAACTGACAGCTTGTGCTGTTCCTTTGCTGGACAGATAAGTTACATCTGGGGAAAAAGCTTTCCATTCATCTTTTACCCCAGATCCCTTAGCCACATCCTCCGTGGCTGCTGGGGTCCCCTAAGTGGCCAAGGGAAAGCCTCTCATCAGAATTGGAAGAGGAAATAGGAAGACTTCCATGTATGGTCAGAATTTTCTGCCCATCCATGAGGGAAGCTGCTGCCATTAATAACAACGTTGGCCCCATTTTTTCTGTCAAAAAGAAACAAAAAACTAAACATGTTATCTGCTCCTCCTCAAATTTCCTTAAACAGGAGCAGTTTACTGGGTCTTGCTCAGGGTTCAATTCAGGCTATTGATCCTTCTTATAAGGTGGCTTCTGATAAAAGAAACAGGGATGCCTCTTTACTGAAGAGATTCAAGATTCTGAATCTGGACAGGAAGATAAAAGTATGGATACAGGGTTTCGCCTCAAATTTCTGATTCAGACTTGGAGGAGACCTCAGTTTTTGATGCTCCTGTGGGGTTTCTGTTTCTCCGAAACTATACCAGTGTTATCAGTGGAAGAACACGGCTTTCTCAGTCCCTCAGAAAATACTATGAGCTGTTTCAGAAGGATTTTCCACAACCTTCACCCATTCCTGCAGTTCTGTCAGCTTTGGAGGATGTCTCTGTCACTGCCTGAAGTTTTCCTCATAGTCAGCCTGTTACCCCTAAAAAGACAGATAAAAGACTGAGGAACTTTATAATTTCTAAGTTTTTATATACTCAGTGCAAACCTGAACTGACATCTATAGATTTAGTTAGTGCTACTACTGCTAAACATTTGGTTAGCTCCAGTCAGACGCTTTCTGACAATGATAGAAACATTATTGGTAAGTATGGAGAAAAGTGTATGCCTTTCCAACTCTGAATTTCAGAATTTTGAACTGACAGGCAAATATATTAAAGTAATAAAATTGTGAACGTATGAGGAATGCTTTGTCTGCATTTTCTTCTTGGGAGGAAAAACTTGCTTTAAATAATTTAGTTTCTTCCACTTTACAGGTCACAACTCACGGTTTACAGTGTATATATATATATATATATATATATATATATATATATATATATATATATATATATATATATATATATATATATATATATATATATATATATATATATATATATATATATATATATATATATATATATATATATATATGACTCAGTTAGTACTTCTTCCAGGGATTGTGGCCACTGGCATTGTTTTGAGGAGGTTTGCCTGGCTGCATTCTCACAACCTCTCAGATGATGTGAAAATGAGAATTTAAATTCTTCTTTGCCTACACATTTAGTTTTTGGTTCTAAAGGGTAAGTTGATAGAGTGAATCTGTAAGATTTTTCAGCTTTATTATTCCAAACAGGAATTCTTTAACCCTTCATGTAGTTTCAGCAAAAAATAAATGTTTAAGAAGAAATGGTTGGGCTTCCAAAAGTAACTCAGGAAATCCCCCAAAAGCAAAGACAGTCCAACAAGAGGATTTTGTTCCCCCATCCCTGGTAGTCCCTTTCCCTTCCAGAAAGTCTGAATCTCCACTTTTGTCTTTGGCAACAAATAGTAACAGACAAATGGACACCGAAGATCACTTAACAAGGTTACAGATGGCAGTGGAAGGGAATTCCCCTTTTCTTGGGATAATTCCTCAAGTACTAGACCAGACTACTCAATTTCTCCTTTCCTTCAACACATGGTATCTCAAGGAGTGATAGAACCGGTTCTTCCTTCCCAGGTTGGGAATTGTTTTTCTCAAGGATGTATTTAGTGCCAAAGAAAGAAAGAGAATGCTTGGAAAACAGTTCTGGATGGTTCTTTCTTTCCTAAACCTATGTGTGATACAGCCCACGTTTGGAATACTGTAACTTCACAAGCTGTCACATCTTCTTCCTCATTTAGGTTTCCTGGTAACACTAGACTTATAAGATGCTTATCATCACATCCCTATTCATCCAGACTAAGCATTTCTTATGGTTTTGTGCATCTGGATCATATTAGTTCTCTGTCTTACCCTTTGGACTATCCGTTACACCTAGAGTGTTCACAAGGTGTCTAGCTTCAACTATAGCCCATTGCATGCTACAGGATATCAGACATGTTTCCACATCTAGAATTCTTATCTTTACAGAGTATTTATAAAAGTGTCAGGAATCCCTCACTTGGATGAGAGATCTCTTACATAAGCTGGGATTCCAAGAGAACATTCAAAAGTGTTTTTTGACTCCTTCACATAGGATAGTGTTCCTGGGGTATGTCAGCTAGACACCTCAGTTCAAACAGCTTTTCTTCCACATAAAAAACAGATCAATATCTACATCTATTTCTAAGGTTTTCCACTCAGACATTGGGGGCTGCAAGGAAATACCTCAGGATTTTGGGTCTCATGGCATCTAAAATTCTTATGATAAACCCTAGCAAGACTCCACATGAGAAAGATATAGTGATATCAGATGTCTCTTTGTTCCCAGCACAAACATCCTTTGTCCTTTCAAATTCCAGTGTGTTCTGGTTTGTCAGGAGAGAAATCACTTGGTGGAGACAGCAAATTTTCCTGAATCCAGGTCTCCCCATCTCCTCCACTGTTCCCAAGCAGTCAGTCACCACAGACACCTCATACTTTCCTTGGGGAGCAGTTTCAGGAGGGATAAAAGTGCAACATGTGTGGGTGAATCAAGCACATAAATATACAAAAAGTCGCTTGCTCTAAACAAGGCACTCAACTCTCCAAATCATCTTTGGTCCCCCGGACCTCGTGAAGTTATTACAGACAATACCACAGACATGTGATACATCAACAAGCAAGGAGGAACCAAGTCATACTCCCTTTGTAGACTAGCCATGTTAACTTGGGATATAGCTTCATAGTGCAGTCTCACTCTACAGGCATCCTACATTCTGGCAGAGCAAAACTGTGTGTCAGACAAGCTGAGAAGAAGAGCAGACTTTCATAAATGGAAATTAGGTCAGCAGGTTTTCCAAGATTTGATCCGTCTCTTGCGAGTTCCTCAGACCTATTTGTCTCCTCTCTGAACAATCAACTGACAACATTCTGCTCCAGGACTCCATGCAACAGGGCCTAGAAAACAAATACCTTTTCCTTTCCTTAGACAGGAATGTTTCTGTATGCTTTTCTACACTTTCCACCGATATCAAGGGCAATTCTCAAGATTCAGAAGGAATCTCCCAAGATCACTATGGTGACTCCTTTTTGGCCCAGGCAACAGTGGTTCTCTTTTCTTTTGGAAATGGCCAGGGGAATTACCACAACTTCCTCACAGAATGGATCTACTCACAAACGATCAGGGATGTTTGATATATCTTGACCTCAATCAACTTCAGCTGACTGCCAGAATTCCCTTTAGGCACCCGTTTACTGAGGACATGCAGCAGGTACTAACAGAGGCAAGAAAGCCTGTTACTAGAAAATCATATATTATCAAATGGAAATATTTTCTAGTTAGTGCCAACAACATAACCAGCACCCATCCAAGGGTAGTGTTTCTCTGATTTTGCAATATTTTGTAAGTTACTACCTTGTACCCTTTCTTATTCCTCCATCAATGTTCATTTATCGATCATTTCAGAATGTCTGCCCAGGGATCCTCCTCATTCAGTGCACTCTCATGTCAAAATGTTTTTGAAAGGGATTTTGCACAACAGGCCTTCAAGAAAACTGTTGAACCCTCCTTGGGATCTTAATTTGGTGTTAAAGAACCTAACACTTGCTACATTTGAGCCAGTTAATATAGCTGATTTGATGTTCTTAACATGGAAAACTGCTTTGCTCATTGCTCAGACCTCTGCAAGAAGAGTATCTGAGTTGCAAGCTCTTATGGTGAGACAACCCTATTTCATTTTTTTACAGCTCAGGTATTATCTTGAAAGAACTAAATCTTTCAGATCATCAGAGCAGTTGTTCATTTATTGTGACGGTACGAATAACAGGCAACCTGTGTTGAAACAGTATTTCCAAATGGTTGTCTATGGCTATTACCTTTTTCTATACTCACCACAAGAAAACTATTCCAGACAGGGGCAAGGCCTACTCTACCAGGGACTTAGCTTCATCTCTGGCTTTTTGGAAAGGATTGGATTCTAGACGTATTCTATAAGCAGCAACTTGGTCCTCTATACATACATTTACAAGGCATTACAAGCTTAATTTCTTCTCTGGTCCTGAAAAAGTCTGATATACAACTATTCTCCAAGGGCTCCTAAACCCTTCACCTTCCATCTCCCAAATGCCATACACTAGGGTAATCTACCCATGTAGCTAAAGCTACTGCAGCAGTGATCGATATGATGAACATAGTACAGTTGTGTAAGTAAACATAGGTTCATAGGTAGGTACTTGGCTATTGGCCCTAGGGCCTATATAAGCCTACCCAAAAAGGTACCCTGGCTTTTGCCACCCAAGAAAATGATTTTCCTGTGCCCCTGTCGAGCAGAGCCACAGAGGTGATCCCCGGGGTGAATTTCCCATCAAATCATCAAGATTTTTCTTGAAGACTGCTAATGAGGAGCATTGTTTGATATAGATAGGTAGTTTGTTCCAGAGTATGGGAAGTCTCTGGGACAGGAATCTATCTCTTCAGCATGTTCTGTTTATTGTGGTGATAAGGTTTAGGTCCCTAGAGTGTGAAGACAGGAGGGATTGGGATTTCTTTAAGTGGAGCATGTCCAACAGCTCTGGGTTTGACATAGCTTTGTAGGTTAGGCAGAGATCGCCTCTGAGTAGGCGATATGCGACGGAGTAAAGCTGGAGTTTTTTGAGACAGTCTGCGTAGGGCATCTGTTTGAGGCTGGTAATCCTCTTTGTGAGGTATTTCTGCGGCCTTTCCAGTTGTTCTAGATGTCTTGTGAGCTACTTACCAAAAGGGGTGTTGTATTTTATAATGGGTCTAATGACTGACGAGTAGAGGGGAACAATGACCTCTTTTTTCCTGAATGAGAAAACTTTTGTGATGAGGTGTAATATGTAGAAGGATTTCCTGACTACTGTGGCAATGTGATTATCAAGGGAGAGACTACTGTCCACCTGTGTCCCAAGGTCTCTTATCCCACTTTCGGTGTTAAGTAAACTACCACCTATGTGGCAGCTCATGAGTACAGAGTTTTTACCAAAGGGGATGACAATGCACTTTTTGGCATTGAGCTTGAGGCCATGGCTTTGACACCAGGCATCTGTCTCAGTGAGGCCCTTTTGTAGGATGTCCACATCATTAGGAGTTTGCATTTTGGCTCCTAGTTTGCAGTCATCTGCGAACCTCATTAGCCAAAGACCTTCTGTGTTAGCCTGTACTTCAGAAAAGTAGAAAGCAAACAGGAGAGGACCCAGGACTGAACCCTGTGGTACTCCACTTGACACTGGTCTGAAGTCGGATTTGAAGTCTGCTACTTTCACAGTGTGGGTTCTGTCAGTGAGCCAGTTGGCATCCCATCTTGTGACATAGGGATTTATACCTAGTTTAGTGAGGTTTATCTAAATTCCAGAGAGAAGGATGGTGTAAAAAGCCTTGGCAAGATCTAGACAGGCTGTGTGAATCACCTTACCCTCGTCTACGGCTTTGGTGACTGCTTCAAAGAAGTCTATCAGGTTTAGGAAGCATGATCTGCCTTTTACAAACCTGAACTGGGTGGGGTCCAGAGTTTGGAGATTACCAATGTCTTTGTTTATGAGTTCCATAAAGATACATTCCATGGCCTTGCAGACCAGGCTCATTAGGCTAATGGGGCACTAGTTCCGGGGGGCCGTGGTGGTTCCTCCTTTGTGGAGTGGGATAACCATCACTGTGCGTCATTCAGTGGGCACAAAGCCTGAGGTGAGGCTATGAATGAACATGATGCTTAGGTGGGGGTGCCAGTTCATTCAGTAGTTTGTGTAGAGCGCAACCTGGGATGTTGTCAGGTCCCATGGATGCTGTGTTCGTGGCTTTGGAGAATGTGGTTTTTACCTGTGCAGCCGTGATTACAGGAACTTTGCATTCCTCCAGTACAGAGATGGGCCCTTTAGGGGGTGAGAGAGGGGTAAAGTTAGCTCTGAACATATCTGCCAGGATGTTGGCAATATCAGTTGGTTCTGTATATTTAGTGCCATTGTGCTGTAACTCATAGCAGATCTGAGTGTTGCCATTGAGATTCTTGACATAGCTATAGAACGCTTTGTGGTTGTCTTTAGAATCAGTGGCAATTTTGTTTTCGTAACTAGCTTTGGAAGATTTTATGAGGGATCTCAGCTTCTTACTGAGGATGACAAAGGGAGTTCCTCCAATCATGGGATTTTACTCTTTTTTGCAACAGTTTCTTTCTTCTGTTGTAAAGTTTGTTTATGGCAGGGGACCACTAGATTGGCTTCCTTTTTTTGGAGGATAGCATCTTGGTTCTGTTAGGGATAGCATGATCCATGCACTCGTGTAAGTGCTTATAAAGTGCATTTGTGTAGGATTCAGCAGTCGTACCTCTACTGTCCGTCTGCATGGGTGTCGTGAAGTTTGCCACTTCTGTCTTAAGAAGCGTGAAGTTGGCTTTGGAGAAATTTTTTACAGTGGTTTCCCTAATGGGGGGCGGGGGTGGGATATGGATATCTAGGCTGATTAGCTTGTGGTCGGATCTGACCAACGAGGAATTGACCTCTGGTGTGGAAAACCGGTCACCCATGTTGGTAATGACCAGGTCTAGGATACTGCTGCCCCTACTGGGGGTGTGGATAAGTTGATCCAAGGAGTTGGAATTTATGAATTCCAGAAAACATTGAGCAAAAGAGTTGGTACACGAGTAGTTTTCCCAGTTAATGGTGGGGTAGTTGAAATCGCCCATTATGAGGGTGTTGGGTTGTACCCTAATATTTTCCAGTGTATCAAGAAATAAGGAGTGGGAGTCCTGGGGCATGGTGGGGGATCTGTAGAAAGTTACAATTTGGACTGCGGTCTTGTCCAGAGCTAGTTGCACTTGGATAATCTCGAATGCATTATGCTGAGCAACTAGCCTGGAGGTGTGGATATCCTTAATGAATATGGACACGCCTCCACCTTTAGTGTTTCAGTCCAGGTTAGGTGGACGAAGGTTAATTAGCAAATTACACTTACATTAGATCTTCAAATTATCACTGACAGTAGCCTCTTTTTCCCCTCATCCTCTGTTTTTTGTTTATGCCAGGGTGCGAGTTGTGACCTGTAAAGTGGAAGAAACCAAATTATTTAAAACAAGTTTTTCCTTTTGTTGTTCCTAGCATTGTCTTTTCAGGGCCCAACTTCCCTGTCTCTGTTATCATGGAAGCACTAAAGGGCTTTGTGTCCAAACCTATCTTTTTAGTCAGCTTAGCTCAAGCTGACTAATGGTTTAGGCACATGGAAGGTATGCTGAAGCTCTGGAAGCTGGCTGGCTGTTATATCCTTGGCAGGATATCACCCATACAGTTTAAGCTACTGCAGCAGTTCACACATCTACTGTTATGTTAAATTTATATACACAACTGTACTTTTGAACTAAAACAGAATATTGACAGCTGCTAAAAAAGGGACCAGATACTTCTGAGTTGTGTCTGTAGTGACACCTTGTTAAGAAGCAGAATCACTGTCTTGCTAGCAAGTGCTACCCTGGAAATGAAGGGGATATTCAGAAAAGTGTAGCCCTTCAGCAAGGTGCTAATTAACCTTCGCTAGTGTTTTTATTTTTATCTGGTTTCACTGAATGTGACTTGATGTGCATCTCAGTTTTTGCACGCAAGTGTATAACAAACCATTATAGCCTCATGAAGTGCAAAAACATGCAGATGAGAAGCATAACAATCTGTCCGATATATCCGCGTCCTAAACCAATGGTAAACTAACCTGCTGCATTAGACACACAATATTCTCAGCAGTTATCAGGATAGGTTTCAGAAAATACTACAATAAATTAAATTTTAGGTTACTGCAGCTCTAGCAATCCTTAAGAGGACAAAGTAAAATAACTGGTCAGATCAAGTGTATTTTGTCCATTTAAGACCCGTATTTTTAGCATTTACAGCACTTATGCTACGTTTTTCGTCCACATACTCCCCCCTCCCCCAGTACTTGCATTTTTGTATCCTAATGGACTCTCTACAAACTAAAATGCCCCTTTTAAAGGGAAGACTTTGGAAGACTGCACTTACAACAACAACAACATAAAGTATTGAATACTAAAGGTGAAAGAGAAAGTAACAACAAAGCCTAAGATGGACAGAAGACATGTACAGGTGCTATTCAGAAGAGGACGGTGTATTGTGCATAACATGATTGATCCATAAGCTCTATCCATTCCAGGATCCTAGTAACTAAAAGTGCAACATCCTTACTTATTCCACCTGACTAATCCCTAAGCAACACCATTATAGTGTAGAAAACTTTGTAAGTACAGAGCTAAATGCATGGCGTACAGGCGCTACACTGCAGTAAAATGATTACCATTATCTATACACTGTTAAACAATTTTACCCTGGAATGTGCACAGAATGCCTGACCAAATGAGTTACATCACAATGCTAGAACTGAAAAACATGAGAGACCTTTAGTAGTCACCTCATAATCAATACAATCCAAGGTAACGTTATAACTTACTGTACAAAAATGATTCCAAGGAGCATTTGGTTTTGAAGGTATAGCATCCCACCCATGACACAGATCTGGCCCTGAACATAGTATATGCGCAGCTTGGACACACTGTGCTAGGCAGGGGTAAGGAGCGCCAATATTAATACCCTGAGGTACGATATCAGTGTAGGGTTTTTCTTGTACGTTATATTACAGAGGAATTCAGATGTTATTGCTTAAATTCACATGGTGGTTATTTGGTTCTTTGTCATTCTTTTGCTGATGGTAACTTTTGTTTTAAATCTGTACAGGTTTTGATATTGTCAAATTCACAGCCAATAAGCAGTCACATATTAGTCTTCACCTTAAAGGGTTAATTTTTAGTTGCAATCACATCAGCCAAATGGGTTTAGTTACCGGCAGCTAGCTTAGACTTCTTAAAAAGTGGGGTACACTTATGAGTCTGTGTTCACTATGTTCCCAAAGTGCAAGCACTGTTCACCTGATAAAAAGCAGCTTGCCTAGTTCTATACCATGCAAGTTAAGAGGAAACTCTTTGTGATAATGATTATAGAACATTAAGACACTCTACTGACAATATCAATGACGTATGGAAACCAGTCTACATGTTTGCATCCCAAGAGAAAAAGAGTAACAGGATTCTGAACATTGATTTTTGAAATGACTGCATATGGTTATATCAATAGTGAAGCAACTCCCAGGAGACATTACTGCAGGCTCTTTGTAGTGCATTATCACATATCATGTGTCAAAAACAAACACAATAGCTGACAATTAATAGGCAAGAGATGGTTTACAGTCCTCACTTATTAAGCACTGCAACCCATACTACCACAATCTAGGGAGAAAACAGCTTTGCTGGGGAACGTAACTAAATGCACTATGCACCCCTCATTACAACTTCTGCTAAGAAGTCCTACAGTTTAATAATCTGCATGAGGAACTCATTGAAAACAGGACACCTTTATAACCCTCTCCATAGCAACAGATCTTTTGTAGCAGCACACAAAAATCACCCCATTTTTAACAAAAGGATTACGCATACATTGGAATGCCTTGTTCTGCTAAGGCTCTGTTCCACCTACAATATAACCCTCTACTTACTCCTTATTTCCTACAAGAAATGTACATACAAACCACTAGGATACTGCAACCATCCATGGTAGGAGAACGATGAACCCGAGAACCTTAGATGCACATCACTAAGGGCATTACAGACTAAGAGGCAAACTGCTGGCAGAATTTTCTCTAGACAGACCTCCATACATTACAAGGTGTTCTTATTTAAGGAACCAGCTGCGGAAAATGATTTTGAAGACCAATGTTACAGTCAGCATATAAATAAACAGAATTAAACTGCTGTGCAACAAGATTACTTGCATTTTATTTATTTGCTTGCATTTGTTGACCAAGAAAGGTTGATGACTCCCCTTTTCAGGGGAGGCCTAAGTACAAAAGCTCCAAATGATACATAGCTGTAGAAAAAAAAAACAGCATTTTATATGTTTGTACATAGTCTAGTGAATAAAGACAACATGTAAAAGTTCATAGATCGTATAGAAAACTCATTTGATGTATATTGACAAGTCTGCACAGTAATGGAGTAATTCCAGATGATACAATAAGACACTGACACAGACTGTTGTTGTAAGTAAAGGAAGAAGATAAGCAGAATTCAATATACAGACATACATTTTAGTGGACAAGTAGTATTGTATCTGTACAGCCATTAAGTTCACTAGAGCAGTAGTATTGTATCTGTGCAGGCATTAGGTTCACTAGAGCAGTAGTATTGTATCTATACAGGCATTAGGTTCACTAGAGCAGTAGTATTGTATCTATGCAGGCATTAGGTTCACTAGAGCAGTAGTATTGTATCTATACAGGCATTAGGTTCACTAGAGCAGTAGTATTGTATCTATGCAGGCATTAGGTTCACTAGAGCAGTAGCATTGTATCTATACAGGCATTAGGTTCACTAGAGCAGTAGTATTGTATCTATGCAGGTATTAAGTTCACTAGAGCAGTAGTATTGTATCTATACAGGCATTAGGTTCACTAGAGCAGTAGTATTGTATATATACAGGCATTAGGTTCACTAGAGCAGTAGTATTGTATCTATACCAGGCATTAGGTTCACTAGAGCAATAGTATTGTATCTATACAGGCATTAGGTTCACTAGAGCAGTAGTACTGTATCTATACGGGCATTAAGTTCACTAGAGCAGTAGTACTGTATCTGTACAGGCATTAAGTTCACTAGAGCTGTAGTATTGTATCTATGCAGGCATTAGGTTCACTAGAGCAGTAGTATTGTATCTATGCAGGCATTAGGTTCACTAGAGCAGTAGTATTGTATCTATGCAGGCATTAGGTTCACTAGAGCAGTAGTATTGTATCTATACAGGCATTAAGTTCACTAGAGCAGTAGTATTGTATCTATACAGGCATTAGGTTCACTAGAGCAGTAGTATTGTATCTATACCAGGCATTAGGTTCACTAGAGCAATAGTATTGTATCTATACAGGCATTAGGTTCACTAGAGCAGTAGTACTGTATCTATACGGGCATTAAGTTCACTAGAGCAGTAGTACTGTATCTGTACAGGCATTAAGTTCACTAGAGCAGTAGTATTGTATCTATACAGACATTAGGTTCACTAGAGCAGTAGTATTGTATCTATACAGGCATTAGGTTCACTAGAACAGTAGTATTGTATCTATACAGGCATTAAGTTCACTAGAGCAGTAGTATTGTATCTATACAGACATTAAGTTCACTAGAGCAGTAGTATTGTATCTATACAGACATTAGGTTCACTAGAGCAGTAGTATTGTATCTATACAGGCATTAGGTTCACTAGAGCAGTAGTATTGTATCTATACAGACATTAGGTTCACTAGAGCAGTAGTATTGTATCTATACAGGCATTAAGTTCACTAGAGCAGTAGTATTGTATCTATACAGGCATTAGGTTCACTAGAGCAGTAGTATTGTATCTATACAGGCATTAGGTTCACTAGAGCAGTAGTATTGTATCTATACAAGCATTAGGTTCACTAGAGCAGTAGTATTGTATCTATACAGGCATTAGGTTCACTAGAGCAGTAGTATTGTATCTATACAGGCATTAGGTTCACTAGAACAGTAGTATTGTATCTATACAGGCATTAAGTTCACTAGAGCAGTAGTATTGTATCTATACAGGCATTAGGTTCACTAGAGCAGTAGTATTGTATCTATACAGGCATTAGGTTCACTAGAGCAGTAGTATTGTATCTATACAAGCATTAGGTTCACTAGAGCAGTAGTATTGTATCTATACAGGCATTAGGTTCACTAGAGCAGTAGTATTGTATCTATACAGGCATTAGGTTCACTAGAACAGTAGTATTGTATCTATACAGGCATTAAGTTCACTAGAGCAGTAGTATTGTATCTATACAGGCATTAGGTTCACTAGAGCAGTAGTATTGTATCTATACAAGCATTAGGTTCACTAGAGCAGTAGTATTGTATCTATACAGGCATTAGGTTCACTAGAGCAGTAGTACTGTATCTGTACAGGCATTAAGTTCACTAGAGCAGTAGTATTGTATCTATACAGACATTAGGTTCACTAGAGCAGTAGTATTGTATCTATACAGACATTAGGTTCACTAGAGCAGTAGTATTGTATCTATACAGGCATTAGGTTCACTAGAGCAGTAGTATTGTATCTATACAGGCATTAGGTTCACTAGAGCAGTAGTATTGTATCTATACAGGCATTAGGTTCACTAGAGCAGTAGTATTGTATCTATACAGGCATTAGGTTCAGTAAAGCAGTAACATTGTACACTTCAGTAAGCAGACATACAACAGGCATAAAGTTGCAGAAAAGCAGCATCCTTTAATGCTTTAGTTCTTTTTTTATGTTAGACTAAAGAGTTATTGGAGAAGGACTATTAGTGACAAAGTATGAAGGAGGAGAAAGGAAGATTCAGTAGGTAAGATGGATGAAGTGAGTGGGGGAGGTAGGGGGTAGTAGTCAGTTACAGTGAGTGGGTGAGAGTATAGAGAAGAAAGAAAGATAAGAGCGAAGTAGGTGAACAGTGAGAGGAACTATGGATTTATGGTTTAGTCTAGGGGCACTTATCCGGGTTAGTGCAAGGGCAGAGCCAGAGATTCAACAGGCATGACTTTAGCTTCTGTTTTTAATGTTAAGAGGTGTTGTTTAATTTTAGAGAGAGAGGTATGGTGTTTTCTATGCTTTGGTGACATTGTTTGAGAACGCACGGTCATCAGCTGTATTGTTGGTTCTAATGACGCAGAGGAGCACCACTTGGGTTGAGACAAGGTTTCTATTTGTTTTTCATGGCTGGATTAGTGTTGACAGAGATGGACAGTTTGTAGATTTATACATATGGTTGTGAGTAAGATACTAAATGCAGTTCTTCGAGCCAGTTTAGTTTTTTTGAGTGTTAGGCAGGGTTGGATTTTTGGGGGTGATTTACAGCAAATGTTGTGATTACATAGTTCGAGCTTTGAGAAAGTTGGTGAAAATAGAGGCCAAGTAAAGAAGTGTTGGGAGTAAAAGGGTAGAGGCAAAGTATGGGAACCCATTCTTTACATACCTGGATAAACATTTGCAGTCTTACCAAAATACAAACAGCTACAAGTACCCAGAATTAACACCACATTCTGTACAGAAATATAACATATTTTTCTGAACTAACCATACTTGACCCCACTTGTACAGATACATGGATTCTTGTTTTACTTTCAATACCCGGTAATTCCTTAAGAGTTTCAGGACTCGCACTTCGCATGATGAGGGGGAAATATATAACAAATCCAAAACTGTTGTATCTCAGGTCATTTCTTTGTCTCCAAGGTACAACAATGTAAGAGTTAGTATATGTAAGTGGCAGAGATGTAGCCCTACAGTGCGGAGATGCATGGGAGTTGGCCTCCTTGCAAAAACACTTATGTTTAACAGCAAGTTTCACAATTTGCTATTTTACCAGCATAATTGTGCTTAACTTTTTCATTGTTCTGCGACTCCCATTATCAAGTGTTGAACCTCTGATAGGGTAATGCACTGTCTGATGTGTTATATCACATTAAGGATTTTCATATACAGTATCATGATTTTTTTCTGCAACATTTAAAAAAAAGCCAGAGCATATTTTTGTTTCACTGTCTGTGGGACTAGCGGTCAAGCAGTGCTGGATCATTATCCCTGTCCTGCTCAGAAGCATGCTTGAGGGATGCAGACTAGCGGTCAAGCAGTGCTGCATCATTATCCCTGTCCTGCTCAGAAGCATGCTTGAGGGATGCAGACTAGCGGTCAAGCAGTGCTGCATCATTATCCCTGTCCTGCTCAGAAGCATGCTTGAGGGATGCAGACTAGCGGTCAAGCAGTGCTGCATCATTATCCCTGTCCTGCTCAGAAGCATGCTTGAGGGATGCAGACTAGCGGTCAAGCAGTGCTGCATCATTATCCCTGTCCTGCTCAGAAGCATGCTTGAGGGATGCAGACTAGCGGTCAAGCAGTGCTGCATCATTATCCCTGTCCTGCTCAGAAGCATGCTTGAGGGATGCAGACTAGCGGTCAAGCAGTGCTGCATCATTATCCCTGTCCTGCTCAGAAGCATGCTTGAGGGATGCAGACTAGCGGTCAAGCAGTGCTGCATCATTATCCCTGTCCTGCTCAGAAGCATGCTTGAGGGATGCAGACTAGCGGTCAAGCAGTGCTGCATCATTATCCCTGTCCTGCTCAGAAGCATGCTTGAGGGATGCAGACTAGCGGTCAAGCAGTGCTGCATCATTATCCCTGTCCTGCTCAGAAGCATGCTTGAGGGATGCAGACTAGCGGTCAAGCAGTGCTGCATCATTATCCCTGTCCTGCTCAGAAGCATGCTTGAGGATGCAGACTAGCGGTCAAGCAGTGCTGCATCATTATCCCTGTCCTGCTCAGAAGCATGCTTGAGGATGCAGACTAGCGGTCAAGCAGTGCTGCATCATTATCCCTGTCCTGCTCAGAAGCATGCTTGAGGGATGCAGACTAGCGGTCAAGCAGTGCTGCATCATTATCCCTGTCCTGCTCAGAAGCATGCTTGAGGGATGCAGACTAGCGGTCAAGCAGTGCTGCATCATTATCCCTGTCCTGCTCAGAAGCATGCTTGAGGGATGCAGACTAGCGGTCAAGCAGTGCTGCATCATTATCCCTGTCCTGCTCAGAAGCATGCTTGAGGATGCAGACTAGCGGTCAAGCAGTGCTGCATCATTATCCCTGTCCTGCTCAGAAGCATGCTTGAGGGATGCAGACTAGCGGTCAAGCAGTGCTGCATCATTATCCCTGTCCTGCTCAGAAGCATGCTTGAGGGATGCAGACTAGCGGTCAAGCAGTGCTGCATCATTATCCCTGTCCTGCTCAGAAGCATGCTTGAGGGATGCAGACTAGCGGTCAAGCAGTGCTGCATCATTATCCCTGTCCTGCTCAGAAGCATGCTTGAGGGATGCAGACTAGCGGTCAAGCAGTGCTGCATCATTATCCCTGTCCTGCTCAGAAGCATGCTTGAGGGATGCAGTGGAGAGCAGGAGAGTGGGCTCCTTCCAACTCCACCCTGGCAGGCTTCCTGCTTTGAAAGCACACCGCTTAGGAGCCAATTCCATGCCTCTGTGTTACATATCATTTCCAAACTGGGAACTTCATACAGCCCACCATCCCCTATCAAGAAATGCAAGCAAACTTTCAAACCTTCATTCCTCACTCCCCCAGCCAACTCCTCCAATTTCCACAAAACTAATGAAAACAATTTGTCTTGGGAGTCATGGCTCCATCATTTTGTGCCATTAAGGCAAGCTTAACATATACAAGGCATTTTTTACTTTGTGTTTTCTGCAGGACCTAAAAATGCAAATCACTACTGTCCTGCATAAAAAGGGTAGGTGGTAACCCTTACTGCCAAGAAATAAAAAAATGTGATGTTAATTCTGGGTACAATCTGAATAAGAAGAAGATGGAAAAAAAAGTGTAGCAAATAACACAAAAGCATGAGAGTAGAAAACTGATATGTTATGATTAAGTAAAGCACAAACACTAATCTCACAGGTATACTGTGAGCTTGCAGCACACACAGTAAAAGATGGTAACGCCTTCAATCATACGCAAATTTATTTAAATAAAATGCAAAAGTGTGATTTCATGATAGCTCTAGGGGCAGCAACACATAGAACTAACAGACATTTAAGAAATACAAATAAAATGGATAAAAGAAGTGGAGCTCACTCCTAAAAGATTAAAAAAAGAACATGTGGTCCAGCAGGAGAGGCAGCGTGACAGATAAAAATTCAGTGATCCTTGCATTCCCCTGAGTGAAGGAGTGTGGCAGATGGCATGGGGTAGTTTGGAAAGGAAAGCAGAGGTGTTACCAAGAAAGGCAATGATGCAGCAATACAATGAAAATAAATTTAGAACCTTGGCCTTCTAAATGAACCCAGAAAAGCAAGGAGAAAAATGAAGTGAGGTATGATACTGATGTCAGCTGGCTTTTCAGTAAATGTTTGCACAAGGAAAATTAGCAGCCATTTCCTGCAGCTGAACAGAAGCATAATGAAGCAAATAACGGCAAGGGTGTGTGTGTGTGTGTGTGTGTGTGTGTGTGTGTGTGTGTGTGTGTGTGTGTGTGTGTGTGTGGAAGGCACTATTGCTGAAAATGAATAATAAACTCCATTATCAATACAACTGAAACTGGAGCGAGTTAACAATATGCATCAAAAATTACCCATCATGTGTCTGCCTGTGATGAATGGCTGTATGACAGAATTACTATAAGTAAGGGATACGTGAAAGAGCTTTTACTCCTCCTCACACAGCATAGCATAGTCCCATGCATAAACACTTGTTTGAATTTTTATGGTTGATTCTGTTTGATTCTGTTTGTTATGCATGCATAAGTGTGATTGCAAGTATTCTGTTTTGGATTTCTTGTAGAGTGTTTCATGTAAGGGGAAGAAAAGAAAACCTGAACTGTTTTGTGATATTTCAGTTTGTTATTTTTTATACTGCTGCTTCCATACTGAAGACATTAATTGACAGTGTTCAATGATTGTGGCTTTGTGGTATTTTTTATGTTTTTGCATTGTTATTCCTGTATTTTGGTTTACATTTTCTTAGTTTCTATATATTGACAAACTGAAAAAGAACAGAGAAAAGGAACTTACAGGAAATGAGTTCCTGTATTTTCTATGTGAAAGGAAATAAAGGACAGTAACTGCTAAATGGTATGTCTGCCTCAGAGCTCTAGGGTATGGGGTAAAATTCTGATCTCAGACCAACATCTGTGTGCATTTTGCATGTTCTTCTGTCTGTACTGGTTTTCTTCTGGTATTCCAGTTTCCTTCTAACTCCTAAAAATAAGCTGGTGGCCTAACTGGACTGATGATACAGAACCATGGCATCAATCTGTCACCAGTGATCTAAGAATGTATTCACAGTACTAGCAGGGTCAAAGACAGGATAGGATGATGTATCCGATGGCCAGCTTTCCTATATCAAGAGGACGATAAGCAGAGACTGAAGATGAGTGTGGGGTGCGATGCCATCAGGAAAAATTCCAGCTCAGCTTGTGAAAGACTAAGAAGGGTTTGCAAAAAACTTTTTTTTTTTGGTCAAAATTCATTGTGCAAAACAACGTTCACTAAAGAGTTTTCCACACAGACTCCTGCAGCAGACAGTGTCTATTATACACCTCTTAAATAGTACAATTAACTTCTGCATCTTGTCTTAAATGAGGCATTTCCCACTGCAGAGACCCAGAATTTCACTAAAAATTTGACAAACTGCATACTATTCAAGTTCAGTATTTCACATACAACTGTATGGCTCCTGCATTAATAATGATACATTCTACATTTGTAAATTTAACAGATGTGACTCGGCTGACTGGGTCATACCCAAAAGGGTAAATTGTTTTACCAATCATAATTACAAAAACTTAAGAATGGCACACCAGTGTGTCTTCAGGTCAAATTTGTAAACTGCACCATTTTCATTTTCAAAACCACTTGTCCTGATGAGGGTCACAGTACTAGCATTCTGAGCAGGGTGACCAGACTTACCCATCCCCAGCATTGGTCTCCACCTCATCCTATGGTATCCACAGGCATTCCCAGATGATCTGAGAGATACAATCCCCCCAACATGTTCTAATCTGCCCCGGAGCACTCTGACAGTGGTTTGTGCCTGCTAAACCTTCTGTGGGAGGTAAGTAACGAGCATCCTCACAAGGTGCCTAAACCACCTCAGTGGACTCTTTTCGTAGCTGTACTCTAAGGCCTTTCTGGTTTGCCAGTCTCCTAACTATGTCAAAAAGAATCAGCACCAGCTGGTCTGAGAAGGCACCTAATCTTCTGGTGGTTTAACCATTGGTCTTATCCTTTTAATAGCTTTCCAAATGCCATGACTACAGGTGTGGATGTAGACACAGACTGACGGATAAACGAAGAGCTTTACCTATGATTCAGCTATTCCTCAGCCTACATGAACCCATTAGTCAGTTTTCCAATCTCTGCTAGCTTCACTAAAACCCAAGGATAGTTAAACTGCACCAGCTCTATTTTTCAATCTACTCTTACTATTTTACTTGATGTATATTAGTAATTACATCTATTTTATGTTGTATAGTTTTTATATTTGTTTTCTAATTTACTATAATTTATATGGTGTTTGGAAGACAATCTCTTACATAAACAAACTTGAGCTTGCAGGAAGCTGTTCCTCCTTCTTTGTGGAAGGTAATATGCTCTTGTCTAGGATTTAGCCATGATCTTTGATTTGGAGAAGCTGATTCTTATCCCACTTGTTTCATACTCAGCTGGTCTTGTCGACATTAAAGATCAAAGTCACTTCAGGCTAGGAGAATTACATAACCTGCAAACAACAATAATGCAACTTTTAGGTCAACAGACAGGATACCCACCAGTGCATGACTGCACACTGACTGCAGGAGACAAATACACCCTTAGTGAAGTCCAATGCCCACCTTGAATGCATTTATGGATGTGAAGCTAAGAATGGGAAAATAACTCTTATTCCTAAAACATGAGGCCTGAATTGCTCATAGTTGTGACAATCAAACCCTGCACTGTTGCAGCACTTCCAGGATGATGTTCGTTTATATGCAAACATGTGCCTTCTCCAAGTCAGCCCCCAGCATCACTCCAATATTTTCACAGTGACAAAGGCTTGACACAGTGTTCCATGACCAGGACAGATTTTCCCCCTTGTTCCTCCTGAATTATAGGCTTAAGTATTTAATTAATTTCCCTTCCCAGCACCTTGGTGTATGGTGAGCAATGGGGTTCGTTTCAAACTGAAACACACCCTCCTGTCCCCTTTTCTGAAAATGGCAACTACTTCCTCAGTTTTCCAATGCAAAAATACAATCACCACCTTCCACACCACACTGAAAAGGTATGTTAACCATGACACCCCAACAATGTCCGGTATCTTTTTCAGCCACTCTGTGGTGTAACTGGAACAGTTTCGCTGTTGCAGTGACCTTAATCAGCAAAAATGGATGGATCCATTCCCTCTCCCTGACTCTGGCACAGCCTCTGCAGAGAAAAAATATAGCCCCCCAATGTAGGAATTCAGGAATTCCTCATTCTTTTTTCATATCTCCTGACAATGCTCCCATTTAAGCCCCCCAGCACAGAACAGCCAAGATGATGTCCCAGCTCTCCTTTTAATTCACTGGAAGGTTTGTCAGAATCTCTTTGAGGTTGTCCAACAGTCATTTCCCTTGGCCTTCTAAACTTCTCCCACACACAGGCCTTTGTTTTAGCAACTGCCATGCTACCGTCTTCTTGGCTTGTTGGTACCAACTGGTCAAATCAGAGCCCCACCCCCACCCCCACTAGCATTGTATGAAAAGCCTCTTCAACATGATGGCTTCCTTCTCGGCTAGTGTCCATTAGCAGATTTTAGGTTATTTTCTGACTCTGTACCAGTCATGAGCTGGGTTACCACCATAACAAGAAGAAACCTTCCTTCAGCCACAGATCCTTACTGCCACCTCATCTACTGAGATTTTGAATGAAGAAACTCTTCCAGCATGGAAGCTGACCTCATTCATTCATTCAGAAGCATCAGCTCGGCATCCCTTATACCATGTCTGGATTTTCCTGGCCTGTCCAGCTGCCACCCTAGCCATCTAACTCAAGTCACCAGCAAGTAGTGATCAGCTGAGCACCACTATTGACATAAATTTTGAGAATATATGTATATAACCTCAAGGCTGAGAGCACAATTTCAAAATCAGTCAAACCTTGGCTTTAGGTGATCTGTTACCATTTACACTTGTGAACATTTTTATGGCATTTGTTATGGAGAGCCCAAAACTGGCACGAAGTCAGAAAGCAATTGACCACTCAGTCTTCCCATGCAGCCCCCCACCACCCCCATTTGGATATCTTCAACATTTCCTTTGTTAGGGCTGTGAGTACCGATATCTCCTAGAGATAACTACAAAGTCAGAAAGTGGTACCCTATTAAGCACAGCACCCACGGTCTCTAAGAATGATGAATATAATGGATAGTGTTAAGTGCATGTGGACGATCAACAGAGATATATTTCCTCAAATTTTCCCTTCCGTAGCATGTAGACAACTCAATGAGACAACCCTCTCATCTAATGACCTCCAACTATATAGCACACATCCAGGGGCTTTTGACTACCCCAAAACTTAATGTACCATTTCTGTAGCATGTAGACAACTCATTGAGACAACCCTCTCATCTAATGACCTCCAACTGTATAGCACACAACCAGGGGCTTTTGAGTACCCCATAACTTTATGTACCATTTCCTGAGGGTCAGCTCCTACTACACTGGTTCCAGAATTAATGTTGCATACAGAGATAAGACCAACTAAATCTAGCTTGCTCTTTTTCAGCCTCCTGCACAAACTACAGCTCCTTTAATAGAAGTGAGGTGACTCTCCACATGCCAACAACCAGTTTCCATTGTCTGGGTTCTACACTATATGAATCTGTCCCACACCTGTGACTTGTTTGATATCATACCCAACCCTTTCCCTTCACCATACTGGTGGGAAGCCTACACAGTCACTCCATATATCTTTTTTGATATGAATCTTTCTGGGTTACATAAGTCACCTGCCCACAAGTCATTCACCTCTTCATCTGTAAGCACCACCCTAAAATCTGGCTCCAAGGTGGAGTCCTATTATCCCTGTCCAAGGTGAGCTGCTGTAGTTGCTGAAATGAACCTTCATGGGGTAAATTTGGACTGCTGTTTAGCTCTTTATTTCAGACAAGTTTGTCAAGGGTGATAGTACCAGCAGCATAAAGTTCCAAACAACATTATTCTAAGGATCACGTGGGCCCACAAACCCCTGAATTATAAGCTCGCAATCTCATGAACCAGAAACATTCCCAAAAGTATGTAAAGATGAAGAGAAATGAATATGCTTTGAGTTTAAGAATTTAATGGAAGATGAAATAGGCAAATCAACTGAAAAGCTGAATGTTTACAAGTCACCCTTACCTCAAAAGATGACATAGTTAGGGCCAGAATATGGCTACAGTTTCTCAAACATTGTATTGATGTTGTGATATAAATGATTTAAAATGAACACAGCTGCAGAGAGACACAGAAAATGTCATGTTTCAATACAAAGTAATAAATCAACACTTCTCTAAAAGTAACAAAACATAACACAGCCACCAAAGCTCTCAAGCTCACTGGTGCTCTCAAGCTCACTGGTCCTGTATAAAATAATTGTCCAAAATTCTGATAAAAACAGCAGGACTCTGAGACAGCTGCAGGATCCAGTACACACAATTTTTAATAGACACGTGTGCTTTTGTGGGTAACCCACTTCATCAGATGTAGATATAAAATAACATCAATTCTACCCCCTTCATTTACACATACCCCTCAAGTCACATGACATAAAACTTAATTACTATCTCACAATTAATGTAATCACTTCCTATTTAAACCACAAAATAATTTATATATGTCAACATTTAATACACACGTTTATATATAAAAATATAATAAAAACAAAAATAAAACATTCATCTAATCAAAGCAGTCCAACACAGAAATATATAACTGAATCATCTAAAAAGTTGCCTGGATTTTAACTTGAGCCGTAAGGGGACATGTTCATTCAACCCATAGCCCATGTCTGCTCTCAGTCTTACTATCCATTTAGCTTCAAGTTCTTCTGTAACATTACGTAAGTTGCCCCACCTAATATTTTCATAAGTTCTCCCTATAGCTTATTGTTGATAACATGTTTTGCTAATGCATTAACCCTATTTTTCTTATTGATGGCATATATATGCTCACGTATCCTTTCTTTAAGAGATGTGTCAGTCTTCCCAACATAACATTTGTGATATTCTATGCAATGGGCTAAATAGACAATATGTTCACCATCACATATGGCTGAAACTTTGAATTCCTATATCTTCTCTTTGTCTGGATGTTCAAATTTCGAGCTACTATCTATGTACTTATAATATGAGCATCTGCCACATTCTTTAGTCCCTTTAGCTATATTTAACTTCACATTCTCCTGTTTTTTATGTAACTTAGGGTAACATAACTGTATTTTGATGACTTGCAGTTCTTTAAAAAAAAGCTGGGTTTTTAGATGATTTAATTATTTATTTCTGTGTTGGACTGCTTTGATTAGATGAATGTTTTATTTTTGTTTTCATTATATTTTTTTATATATAAAAATGTGTGTACTAAATGTTGACATATATAAATTATTCTGTCGTTTAAATAGGAAGTGATGTCAAGAAAACCTACTCAAGGATGACCTTAAAAAAAGAAACATTTGTCTTTCAGTGGGTCAGGCTGGATCCAGCACTAGGAAACCTAGGTATTGTGATGTCTCCACTCTGGGGCAGTAATCAAGGAGCCTGAATCCTCACCACTGACACTAGAGAGGGAAGTTCACTTGGAACAAAAATAAATATACCCAGGATTTCCAGATGCAGCTTTGTGCATCAAGCACAATTTCCCTTAACAGCATACAGGGAACACACTCAGCCCTGGGTCTGGATTTCTCGATCTGTCTCCCCAGGTCCCCAACAGGACTCCCCACTGGCACACCTATAGAGTTGAGTCCTCAGCCAAGTCCTCCACCATGGTCTCTGTGAAACCAGTGCTTCGTGTCACTGCCGCCAGCAGTTCACACACACACACACAGACACATGGACACAGACACACACAGACAGACACACACCTGGGAAAGGCTGGTACAGATTTACTAGCTATTCCCCCTTCTGCCCAGACTATAAGGTTACCTGCCACTAGACACTCCAAAGCCAGCTACTCTAAGGCTGTTGCAAGGGTACCCAATTAAATTTGGTGAAATTAATATTAATATAAATGGTAGTGTTTAACCAATGCAGTAAGGCTTTCAGCAGTGGCCACGGAGTCACCAAATAGATATGAATTACAAGATCAATAGTCTGCATAACAGGAGGAAGAAAATCATGGCAAAAATTAGGAGGTGCAGCACCCAGCAGGATAAAAGCACTCTCATTAAACTAAGCAAACAACTCAGAGGACAAATAAAGTCTACCAAAGCCAAATTTGAGGTAAGTTTGGCCTTCCAGGCCAAGGTCAACCACAAAGCATTCTTTAGCTTTGTACGCAACCTCAAAGGCAATACACAATTTTGTGCAGAGCTCATTGTAAATGCAGCCATCTATACTGAGCCAGAAGACATAGCAAACCTCCTAACTGATAAATTCTGCTCCAACTTTACCCCACCCCAGGAAATATCATCAAATATAACTCTTCCTGTCTAAAACCAAGAACATTGTATTATTGGGCCCAGACAATATCCCAGGATGCCTTCTAAACAGCATGAAATATGACATATCAGGGCCTCTGAAATTACCATTTACCGGTAGCCTCCAAACAGGTTTCATGCCTCATGAATGGAGAAGGGCAGCAGTAATCCCTCTGCACAAAGTGGGCCATCTATACACCCTGGAAACTACAGACCCATAAGTCTCACTAGTCTTATATGTATAGCCATAGAAAGAATTATCATGGAGTTGATCAACAGAGATATAGTAAACGTACAGACACTGGATTCAACCAGTTTGGATTCGTCAAGGGCAGATCATGTCTACTCAACCTGGTGGACTTCTTTGAGAAGGTCACCAAAGCAATGGATGAGGGCACAATTGTTCACACTGCCTGGTCAAGGCATTTGACACAATACTCCACTTGGGCATTGTTGACAAACTCATGAGGTTAGGTATAAACCCATATGTCACCCAGCGGATAGACAACTGGCTCACAGACAGGACCCAGGAAATTAGAATTGGGGAGTCCACCTCTGCAAAGAGGCCAGTCACAAGTGGAGTCCCTCAGGGATCAGACTTAGACTGCTCCTTTTTGGAATTTACTTCTCAGACAACAAGGCCAATGTCAGTGGTCTCTGGCTGACTAAATTTGCCGGTGATTGCAAATTAGGAGTGGTCATTGAATCTCACACTGACACAAATGTTCTCCAAGAGGGGCTGACACTGGTAAACAACTGGTGTCAGTGCAATGGATTTAAACTAAATGCCAAGAAATGCATAATAGTATCCTTTGGGAAGTCATCCATCCCTGGTAACTATCATATTGACAACACATCCCTTAGAGCTGACCCAGTAGTCAGGGACTTAAGGACACAGATAGTAATCTAGCCTTTGATTATTATGTGTCTACAGTGGTGAGGAAATCATTCTATGTTGCACAACTTATAAACAAAGGTATGGCATCTAGGTCCAAGGAAGTCATTGTTCCACTGTATTCTGCATTCATTAGACCTTTCATTGAGTACAATGCCCCCTTTGCTATGTACCTAACCAGGCATATCCAACAACTGGAACGTCCACAGAGGTTTCTCACTAAAAGAATACATGGCATAAGTAAAACATCCTATCCCTGTATTCTGTCTCCTACAGGCTTTGGAGGGGAGATCTATGCCTGGCATACAGGACATTGTCAGACCCCACTCTGATGGACCTCCTGGATATCCACAAAACAAACAGCACCAGAATTGCCCATTCTAAAGACATAAACCTTGTCAATCATATAAATATAGCCTGCTGGAGAGATAGGTATGTATCCCAGAGACTACCATGTCTATGGTACTGGCTCTCCATCCATGTGAAACAGAGCTCCTTCCTAACGCAATTCAAGTGCAACTTGGACAATTGGATAGGAAACCGGAAATTCATCCCTGGTTTGGCACCCATGTCTATAATGGACACAGGTAACCTATAAATGGTTCATCGCCCAGGCCCATGCTTACACTTATCAAGGGTATCAGAACTTGTCAGAGATTTGGGATGCATGGCTACACTTAAAAAGACCCTTGTGGCCATTAGCCTAGTAAACATCTATGAACCTATGAGTAGTCTCAAAAGTTAAAATATTCTGTAAAGGACTAGCCACAATGAAAAGTTTAAATATATTTACTAATAAATAATAAAGCAACATGAAAATACTAAATATCTATTTACAATAAATACCAGAGTTTCAATCACAGAAAATATTAAAATAACACAGATGAACAGATTCACACAGATACAGAAAAACAGTACTTAACTAATCTCACTATATTTTCCTGAATTATCTAAAGAATTACTATTCCCTGGTTCACTTAGTAGAGCAAGGCAAGATGATGTAGGTGAGGGGTCCTTCCTTGGCAGGTTAAAAAAACAAACTGCTAAGTAACTGAGAGACTTAGACTAATATTTAAATATTATCTCTATGCTGGCTTATCTGACTTCTGGTTCCCATGCTACCTCCCCATTGCTAGAAATTTCCAGGACTTAGCACATATATGTCAATAACACACACACATATAGAGTTTTGTTCAAATCTGCTGCAGCTCCTGGAAGTCATAAAACAATTTCAAACTTTTACCCTTCCAGAGTAGCAATAAGTTCACTGCAAAGACAATACAGAAATCTTCCTAATACAGACTTTTTGTCTCTGGCTTCATTAAAAACTGTAAGATACAATCCTTTGTACTCAGCCAGGTAATTTAATTTCAAAACATTTTCAAAGTTAGCTGCAGCTGGACTGTGATTAACTTCTTCTCTTACAGTGTCCTCTGTTACAATATATTCATTTCAGCAATTACAATGCATACATTTAATCAGTGACTACATGCATATATTTTTCTTTTCTGTCCAGCAGGTCCCACTGTTGATACATTTTTAACACAAGCAACTTTACATATATATTTTCAACACAAACATCTGTACAAAACTGATATACAAATTATATATAATTCTTTACAAAATTCCAGCTAAGCAGTGCTGGCATATGTTACACATCCCCTGGCCTACTTCTCCTGGCATAGCTGGTAATGCCTCCCATCATCACAGGTATCTGACTATGTCCCAGTGCTGGCTGCAGGGCCCAGCCACAACACTAAGTCCATAGGTTGGTATTAGGCCGACCACTAGGGCCTTACAAGCCTAGCCATGCACCCCAAACCATTTGGGCTGTCCATACATGAGGGGAGCATGTTAGTAGGGATGTAAGTAAGGATTTGTGGGTGAAGTGTGTTTGCTAGGATAATACTTTACTTATTTTAGGCCACTGTCCATAAAGGACATGGAAGTCAGATCGGGAGTAAATTTACAATTTCCCTTCCATTTGTCAATGTTACTTTTAAAAGGGTCAGGGATGAGCTCTGTTTTACATGGATGGGGAGCCTATTCCATAGTGTGAGGCTCCTTTAGAGCACTTATCTGTCTCTCCAGCATGTTTTGTGTATGTCACAACAGAAGTTCAGATCCCTGAATCTAATGTTTTGGGTGCTGTTTATTTTGCTCATATGCAACAGATCCATCAAGGCTAGGTCTGAAGAAGCCCTGTAAGCCAGGTAAAGATCCCCTCTCATCAGTCAGAGACTAAATACAGATCATGCCCCAAACTCTCCTGGTAAGAAAACTTTGTGGGCATTCCAGCTGTTGCAAATGTCTGGTTAGATACATGTCGAAGGGGGTACTGTATTCCATGATAGGTCTGATAAGGACTGAGTGGAGTGGTACTATAACTTCCTTGGACCTGGATGCCATACCCTTACCTGTAAGTTGAGTGACAGAATGATTTTCTTATTATCTTAGCTACATTTTGGTCAAAGGTCAGATTGTTGTCTGCACAGTGCGGATGTGACATAATGGTTAAGGTGAATACCTTACACAAAAAAATGTACAGGGTTTAAGTTTCAACAAAGGGAAACTGGCTAGCCTTAAAATGATCCATAAGGGCAGCTAGCCTAGTACTTACCGATGGACCTATATATTCCCAGATCACATACTTCTGGGTAAACTCTTAGGGGAATTTTATTGATGGAGTAATTAACTTGGGTTGACAGTTTCCCAAAGGACATTATAATACATTTTTGGCATTGAGTTTTAGGCCATGGCTTTGGCACCAGTTATTTGTTTATGTTAAACCCACTTCAAGATGCTGATGTCTTGCTGGGAATATATAATAGCTCCCAATTTACAGACATTTGTGAGCTTGGTGAGCCAGAGGCCTTAAACATTAGTCTTGGCTTCCAAGAAGTAGATACCAAACAGGAATGGGCCTAGCATGGTGCCCTGGGGTACTCTGCCAGTGGCCAGTCTCTTGGTGAAGGTAGTCTCATGAATTAGTTTAAAATTTCCTGCTTTGCTTGGCATGGATGCTTTCAGCCAAAAGGAAAGGCAAGCATGCACACACTTGCAGAAAATTGAAACTGGCAAGAGATTTCATTTCACACTTTGAATGGGTGGGTAGGTAAACACATGAAATGGAATTTTATACGCATTTCTTTTCTTCATTTTATGGCAAGAGCATTAGGAAGTACAGAAGCACCTGGGGTGATGAGCAAGTACTTTTCCAGATTCCATTTCATAGCAAAATCAGTAGGCAAATACAAGAGATGGAATGTCTTGACATTATCATTAGGGACAAAGCAAGTGCAAGTTAAAGGGGTGTCTGTGTCTGTGTCTGTGTGTGTGTGTGTGTGTGTGTCTGTGTCTGTGTGTGTGCTTCCATGCCTGAGTGATTTGCCTCAGTTAGAAAGGACAGTTTAGTTAAGAGACATGCCCAGACTCAAATCCTGTATCTTAGCTAGAGAAGGCAAGAGCTTTAATCCTGTACACTAACTGGCTAGAGGAGACAAGAGCTTTAATCATGTACACTAACTGCCAAACCTTCCTTTGGTAAATTACTGTAGACCGCAGTCAATTTCAGTCATTAAAGTTTAACAGTTTTTGTGTTTCACAGCATATGTGTTTATGTAAAATTTGTTCAAATAACTTTTTAAGTGATTTTTTTTATGCCTGCTTTTATTTGTCTTCACTTTTGCAGAACATCTCTGATTTTGACTCATATGTATGCTCAGATTTTGACTCACATTTATGCTCTGTTCTTGTGTAAGTCTCTTAAGAAAACAGCGCTTTGTGGCAACTGGAAATTTGGGCTACACTCTCAAATGCCTCCTGAACTGCAAGCCTAGTAACTAGTACCTATAAAACCTGAGTAGTTATGATGTAAAGAAAGGAAATTGTCTGTAGTAAACAGGAGCATCGTGATTGTAGTAAATGTGAGTAAATGTGAGCCATGTTCTTTGGATGTAATCCTTGGCTTCCTTAATGTTGACAGTGTGTTTATTATTCTGATGTGAATAAATCAGATCTTATTGGGGGTTCACAGGAGGTCGAGATAATTTTACACCTAGCCTGCCCAGCATTCTCCAAAATCCAAAGTGACATTGGGACCTTCTCTTTTATATAACACTGTAACTGTAAATAGCACTGTAACAGCCTCAGCAACAGAAATGGAAACATGGGGACTGATTAATCAGAAAGTATGAAATCTAAGTTTAATGTTAGCATTTTAACTATGAGTACATTTTTCATTCAGCTCATTTTTTGGCAGGCACACAGGTGTTAAATGCACTGTGTTTGGCTACAACAATTTGTGTAGCACTTGGTGCAGACAAGTAAGGTTGTGAGCAGTTAAAGAGCTGCTTACTGTAGTACATGGTTTAATTCCCTCAATGTCTTCTGTGACTCTGCCAAGTTTCTTCATCAGATAGTACTCCTGGGCTGCTCCTGAAAAGAAGCACATATCCAGTATGCTGCCCCTGGCCATTAGCAAATGTGTTATACATTTGTATTTGAATTCCTGCCCTCTTCACATGGACCTTAATTGGTACATCACTATATGCCACTTGATTCTGAATCCTAACATGTCTCGTATAGTTTAATGGGTTGCCAGATTCATTTTCAGGAAATGTGACTCAAGTGAAGAGAAGTTACTCTTTCTCATGCTAAGTCTATTTTCAGTGTGTGCCTTATTTGTTTTGCTTAGAAAATTTCTGTCATTTTTTCTGTAAAATTTGAAATAACAGATTTAAATGAAATCCAAAATTCCGTGATAATTGTAAAAGTAAAGAAGAAATAGTAGGCACACTAATAGGCTGAAGAGTGTTTATGGTAACCAGGGAGGCACAGCCAAGTAATGGGATGCTGGTATGGATGGCTGGGTCCTGATCCATTACCCTACATAATGCCCCATTTGTCCATGATCTGGTTCTGATAACTTTGGAGGTATATGCCACAATTTAGCATTATTAGTCATTCAAGGTCAAACATCTACTGAGTGATGCCAGAAGGGATAGCTATACTTGCTGGTTGAGAAAAATAGAAATGTCAAAATGAGATGTACTTGTCCTGTAAGCATGTAACACCCTCCCCCAAAAATAGTATCCTGTACGCAGTAATACTTCTGATTTTTGTAAGATTTGTGGGTTGTTGAACAAAAGCATTTATATTGTTTGTAATTGTTTTGCTTTATTTATTTCACTAAAGAATGAATTCATTAATAGGCCTGGACTGTGCAATATAGTCTAACAGGTTGCTTTTTAGTAATATATGTTTGCAGTACCTTCTTTACAGCCTCCAGCAACTGCAAATGATTTGACATTTGTCAGGTCATACAGTCTGTATTAATTGGAGTAATGATCAGAAAAGTCTGATCTTCAGCATCTATTATGCAGTCATTGGTGCATATTACTCTGATACAGTCTTCAATACAAGATCAGATTGTAAGGGATTTCTACATTTAGTTAAAACCTGTTACTGAGGCAGTTAGTGCAGATGACTAAACCTCCAACTTGTTAATGAGCTGCTTCCTGTGGCAAGGTTGCAGGTCTGAATCTTTCCACCTTCATTTACATATTGTGTAACATTGAGCAAGTCACGTAACTAGACAGTGCTTTGGAGGAACTGGGAATTTGGACTGGACTCCTTAATGGTCTCAGACTGTATGTCTACTAACTATGAGCCTGTCATTGCTGTTTTCAGGCCATCCCTTATTTCATAGCTGATGTAGTTCAGAAAATGTTATGGCAATATCACCACTACAGCATTGTTTTAATGCAAAGTAGGTGCTTTGTTCTATAACAGCAGCAGGCATGCATTTGTAGATGAAGCACTAAAATGTAAAGTCGTTTGCCAGAAGCAACCTCTGCATTATTAATAGCTTCTCTAATGGAGAATTATTCAGATACTGCAGCTATTGTGCACATTGACCTAGCATATGTTTTCAGGTGCTTATAATTTCTTATGCCCTCCTAAGTACTCTTCTATTTAAACTGTGCTACACCTGACTGGATCTTACGGTATGATGTTAGTCATCTTCAGACAGTAAACTGTAATTTATCCAAAGCTACCAATAAAGTATGTGCAGTTTATTTCTGAATAGTGATAACAGATGTACACCATCAACAAAGTGGCTATAACTGCTGATGGGTGTGGGGGACTCTCTGTAGATAAAAGTACCTTATGCTCTTAACTAGTCAGGCTTGGTAGGACTAGTGTGTATGTGTGTTTGTAAATTATGGAATACTTTGGCTGTGTGAAACATATTTGAAATGTGTGACTTTGGTCATTCTTATTAATTTTTTTGACATAGACATCTGAGAAGGATGCACTCAACAATGTAGCTGTAATTGTTGGGTTTGGGAGGTGTCTGTGGATAAAAAAATGACTGACCCCCTGTTGAACTGATAAAGTTAAAAATTCATTAGTATGTCTTTTCAGGACTACTGTGCACTTGTGTAAAGCAAACTGGAATACTTTACTGCAGCCATTTTAAATCACAATCATACATATGATGTGTACAGTTGATTTAGTGGCCATAACTGTCGAGTACAGATACTGGTAGATTATACTGACAGCAGTTTGAGTGGACTTCTATGATCGAAATTTTCTGAAATTGGTACTTTTTTCATTATTGGTTCACACATTTTGTTTGCCTGTTTACTGGAAAAAATGTTCAAAACTACTAATTTAAAATAAACTCCAACAAATGTTGCTGTACTAAATAAGAAATCTAATTTAAAAATATCAGAAAGGTGAATCAAAGAACACATGCATTTATGCATGCTCCTAAAAGTGTGTGCAGAGGGCCCATGGTTTAAAGTTTACTTTTGCTCATGTTACATCTATGTTTTCAAGAGAAATTTACTGTTGTTTATGCTGTGTGTACTCACTGTGCAACTTTTTTTCTTTTGTTTTGTTTATCAAATATCCAGTGTGTGCGTGTGTGTGTGTGTGTGTGTGTGTGTGTGTGTGTGTGTGTGTGTGTGTGTGTGTGTGCGCTATAAAATTTGAAATAAAAGCTTTAAATTAAATCCACATCTTTGTAAAAGTAAAGAACATAATATGCACACTGACATTTTTGAGCAGTGTTTATGGCAAATGAAAGAGAGACACATAATGGGACACTGGACTGGCTCCGTGGGGGGCCCTGGTTCATTACCCTGCCTAGGGCCTATCTGACCATGATCCGTCTCTGCCAAGGGTCCTTTCTTGATATCTGCAACTGAGGCATGACATACAACCAGCAGAGAGTCAAAATGTTACCTGTTTTTTGTATAAAGCCTCAGTAAGACCACAGCTGTGGTACTCTATTCTCTTCTAGGGGTTTCAAAGTGATATAAGTCATTTTGGACAAATATTGAAAGATCACAAAAATGATTACTGGTTTAGCAAAGTCCTGTGATACCTACATTTGCAAATCAGGTATTCAATAGAAGGCAGGAAAAACAACAGAGATCTTTGAAGGCCTTAAGAAAAATCACTGTTCTAAGGTGTTTCCTAGGTAGTAATAAACACTTCCCCAAGGTGCTCCATAGATAGTAGTAAGCACTGCTTCAATGTGTTTCCTGGGCAGTAGTGTAGTGCTAACAGTGAAAACAAGCTCAGAGGTAGTAGTGCTAAGGGTTGGAAACAGAGAAGGGCAGACTCTGAGAAAAAAATACACTGTTGACTTCCAGAAATTAAATTATTTCCTAGATGCAGTCATAAATTTTAATGGATTATTCTCATTTAAGTATATGCTGACAGATGTGGAAATGAAAGCCATGACTGGACTCCTTCCACCACACAATTTATCTTCTCACTGAGCAGAAGCTTTAGGTCCTATGACTTATTTCTCCTGCTAAACATGACTGAGATGAAGGAATAGCAATGCAAGCTCCTTGGAAGCAGTTAGCATCATCAATATACTTGTCCTCCTCTTCTTGAGAAGTAGAGCTGCACTGTCTTTTGTGCAGATAACTCATTAGGAATCACATCAACAGAGATGGAACTAAAGTAAAGATGGCTACTGATCTCCAGTAGGAAAGAGACACACAGGGGTGTTTACATAGCACTGAGCATTTGTTATATTCAAATGTAAGTTTGCAGCTGAAGAAAGTCTGGAGACTTAGCATGTCCCCTGCCTGGTACACTTCCAGTCATAAGCTACACTTGCAGCCTTCAGTTGGCCTCCAATCACAGAAGAGAAAGCTGTAACTTAGGTAGAATTTAGAGCAAAATACACAACAAAGGTTGGGAGGGTGGAGTCAATGCCTTAGCTGCATGTGAAATAAGAAAACAGCACATAAAATAATGAATAATGCATTTTTTTCAAATACTGGCCAAGAAAGTTAACAGTAAAATAATGACCATAATGCCACCTTCTCAGTTAGCAATGTCATTTTCCTTTCAAAAATACTCAGCCCTGACAAAAAACATAAGCTTGTCACATAGTGTTAGGTTGTATCTTACTGGCACTAAATAAAATGCTTAATCATCCCCTTGATACCAGCTTTATCCGATTTTACAGTCATGGTGGAACTGAGTACTATACTAGCAAGCAGTGGGTGCATGGCAGAAAAAAAAATAGTCCTGGCCAGGATGTTGACTCATCTGTGGGTGTACTGGTACAATCACTGACAAAGTATGCATACCTGTGGGTAATTCAGAAGATTACCTAAATGTATACCTTTGGAATGGGGTGGAAAATGGAGTTAGTATGCTAATGGGTACAACTAACTTTATAATTTCTAAAAAAAAAAAAAATTACAAGTCTGCTGCTCTGCCCAGATGCTGTCTACTGTAAGGGAAGTATTGACTGGGAGGCAAGTACTGCATTATTGAAAGGAAAGTCTGGAACACAAAACACTGCATTGCACAACAGTACAATATGTCAATATGTTACTGTTTCAGACTGTATGTGTCTGCATGCATAAACGAGAGAAAAGGAGGAATAGACAAACACAATACAGAAGTTATTTTTTTATCATTTACCTTATTTAAAAAGTACAATTAACTTTATATTTCTAAACACCGGTAGATGTTGTTGGCTATCTACTTGATTACTATATATGACCTGAAGTCAGTTATTTAACTTCAGAGATGAGCAATTAGATGGATTACCTATTAAAGAGATCTGCTTTATCACACTAAGGTGCCACAACTGTGAAGACTCTGTAAAGCAGCACTTGAGTTTCTTTTTCGATGAAACAGGCTGGAACTGCTGCTGTTATGTACAATGGCACAATTACTTTTTTTTATTTTACCCATTCAATAATTTGAGAAATATGGCTATCTTAACATTTCCAAAATGGCTGAAGTGTCAAACTTGCATTTCTTATACAATGCACATTGGTTACCCATGTCTGTGCTATGGGTTCGGGAGGAGGTAGGAATCATATACTCTGCATAATTTGTTGATAAAGCTTATCTACTATATTCTGAACTCCTCCACTCAGCCTCACAACTCTCCTATCAGAATTGCTTGTTTCATTTATACCACACAGTGATTTAATTTATGACATTGCAGAGACTATACTTAAAATACAGAGATGACAAGCTTAACATCAAGGTACAGAGCAGTGGTACAAGGGAACAACCTCCTTGACTTATTACTGCTGGTGGGAAGATGTGAGTGGCAAAGTAGAGACAGGACCAATGTGGAAGTAAACAAGGCTGAAATGGAGAAGACATCAACATGATGAATGACACAGTTTGTAAGCTGGTGGGCTTCTGTCTGTGTGCAACTGCTAAGAGAATTTTGGAACCATTAAATTATTTGACCTATATGATGCTAAACTTGTTTTATTATGACATAAGGCAGTTTGGGGGAATGCTGGACACAAAGGGACTAGAACAGGGAAGATAGTGTTCTGTGTTGTTGCTGACACCGTGACAGGAGTACACAAACAGGCAAACACAGTGCGAACCATGACAGTAGTACAGAAGCAACAGACAGCAGACACAGTGTGGGGGGAATTTATTTATACAGTGGGAGGGATGTCAAGAGTGAGTCAGAAAACATAAGTACTCAGGAAAAGAAAAGACAGAGTAGTGCTCAAAAGCAAGGAAAAAGAGACAAAAAGTGAAATGAAGGTGTAATGTAGCAACAAGATGAACAGAAGCATTACAGATGGAAAAGTGTTAATGAAGAAATAGTCACCGCTGTTAGAAAGGGCAAGGACATGTGTAACAAGGGCAGTGCGAGTCAGCAAACAACTAAAGGACTGAGGATGAGAACACAATCTTAGGCACTCTACAGACACAGATGAGTAATCTAGAAGTAATGGTCAAAATGAACAAAAATTAAATATACAATAGGATACATACTGTGGAGTTAATGGTCTGCCTGTGATAGGTAGATTCTGTTACACGTAATATTGGGGACGGAAGAGAAAAAGAATAGCGTGTTTTTCATAAAGCCTGTGTCGTCAGATATATAAAGCAACCCAGTCCTGTTTTATTAAAAACAGTACAAACGTGAAAAAATATACCTTAGATAATTATTCATGTAACTACAACTGGTCTTGTAGTCGATGCATTTGAGCAGATGAAGCAGAAATCACTGGAACTTAGAAAGCTTTCCCGCAAGGAGGATAACTCAAAAGCCTTCACCAAGGTATTGCCAATCCCCTGTGCAAGAAATGCAAGGAAAAAACATCAGTTGACTTACAGGAAAGGGGAGTACATATACAGCACGACACATAGTAAAGGAGAATAAGAGAAGAGGACGCATCAGATGAGTTAAGGCAGGAAGTGGCGACTACAAGTGATGTACCATGCCAAAATACTGTGTAGAACTTAGTAAACTGACTACTGTACTCAGGTAATAATCACACGGAGTATGCTGGAGATGGACTATGATATGGTAATAACTTGACTCAAGGGCATATGCACAAAAGGATGATGGGGTGCTAGTACATATCCAAGAAGGATTACAATATCTTGTGGACAAAACTTTTGATAATATTTGATAATTATGATGATGAAGTCCCTCTCATACTCCACTGAAAATGTGTTTTCCAGCTGGATATTCACAGCCAGTGAAAGAAAATAAATAAATACATATATTCATAGATTCCAATGCCACTGAGTCCTATGAGGATTCACACCTTACCAGTACCGTCTCTCGGGCCACAACTCATTTCTCCAAGACTGCCATAACAGACAGTTTTGGAATTTGTAAATATTCATCTAGTCGTCTAGGTCATGGTTAAATGAAGATAGTAAGTTGTACTCTTTAACCTGCATGAAAAATGTATTCCAGGGGTTTGGGAAGTGCTGGGTTACAAACTAGTCTCTCTACCTTTTTCTTGTTTGTCAGTTGGTAAAGATTTAGGTCCCTGGTTCTAGTAATGGTGGAAATAGTAGACTTGCAGAGATAGCAGAGGTCCAGGAAAATCAGATCTCTAATGGCATGGTAAGTGAGACATAGATTTCCCCTCAAAAGTCTATAAGAGGCTGAAGAAAGGGAGTTTCCAGCATCTCTTAGTAGGTCAGGCACTGTTGCCTATGATAATTTTGGTTATAAATCTTTGGGTCTTTGTAATTCTTTGCTTTTGTTAGTGAGATACACCCCAAAAGGGGTGTTGTATTCAATAACATGCCGGATCAGTCTTGAGCATAAGGGAGTGATTAACCTTGCCTTGACGCTGTTCCTTTGGTAATTAGCTGGGTTAAATAAAAGGATTTCTTTACAACTGTTGTCACATGATGAGCAAAACAGAGGGAGCTATCAACCCAAATACTAGGTCCCTGACTACATTTTCATTTAGTATGCCGAGGGAAGGAGTTTTCAATCAACATTGATGATAAACACATAAATACATAAATGATAATGAAGAACAACCTGAGAGATTAGTCCAGATAATAGACAAGACAAGAGTAAATGAGAAGAGCAAACTAAGAGATTAGTATAGATACTGGACATGGCAAGAGGCAACCCCTTGTGAGTGGGTATGGTATACAGATTATCAGGTAAAGGAAACAAGGCCAGTAACAGACTCAGAATCGGGAACTGTAAGTGACAAGAAAAAAACCTTAATCTTCTTGCAGTGAGCTTAGCAAAGGGAAGAAATGCAGAGGCTGAAGTGAAAACCAAAGATGACACCAGAGAGTGCCCCAGCAATGACAGGGTAACGTCCATAACCTAGTTTTCACTGGCATAGATGAGGCAGATGTGGCAGTGCCATTTGACAACAGTGATCATGTTACTTTGCCATTCATCATCCCTTAAGGAAAACATACAAAATGTAGCAAAAACAGAGTTTTTTTCACTTCATGAAGATAAACTGTATCAGTAGCATAGCTAGGATGGAGTGAAAGGGGCAGGTAATAGTGCATACCGGCTTTTAAATTCTGGTACTGCATTTGTAGTCAGAACTGTAGAATCTTTGCTGCAGTTTAAAAGAAAAAAGGAGTTTTTTAATTTTTTTTTCAGACAAATTTGAACACTGTAGCACTCTGTGCATCATATAAACAGTTTGCTACAGTTCAAACCGAAAGTTTTTGTTTATTTATTTTTTTTATAACTTAAGCACACTAGGGGTTCATGCTCCTTCTGCATAAATTGTAGCAATTGCTTGTTACAACTGTAGCAAGCAGTTTCTGCAAATTAAAGAAAGAAAAGATCTTTTTCTTTTGCTGTCAGCTGAAGAAGAAAGGGCTGGGGTTGGGTGAAGAAATGGGACCTGACTGACTCCTGCATTTCTGAAGCACCAGGTACCCGATCACAGACCTTTTTTTTTTTAATTGCTGCTCTTCTGAGGAAGGTTGGGGAAAGAGTGGGACCTTATTGGTATTTCAGGAGTACCAGCCAGCCACCAGACTGCAGACTTTTTTTTTTTTTTTGCTGTTCGCTGAAGAGCTTAAGAAGTGAGGTTAAGTTGTTATGCTGTAGAAAGCAGGTTGCTACCAAGGTTAGACTGAGAAGGGGTCTTTATGGAAGGACCAGCTTTGGCTTGGCTACTTAGGTTACAAGTTTGAGAGGCAGTAAAAAGTATGGAAGACAGAGGGGGGGGTGTCTATTTCTCAGTATTTTGAAGAAGAAGGAACCAAAAAGATTTGACCTGGCCTGTACTGGTAGCCACTTAGTCTTTGAAAGAGTAAGCCAACGGTCGTCATTCCATAGTGACTTAGATAAGAATCAATATATTTTGTTGGAGAGGGTCTGAAGGGTGCCAGTGTTTTGACTGAGGCAGATGCAAGCAAGGGGAGACAATACTTGAGTTGAGCAAGGAAGATGACATTTCCTATAGCAGCCTTCGCTGAATGGAAGAGTAACAGAGATATTTTGCTGGTTCAGAAGAGCAGACTAGTTATGTCTCTCAACTCTTCTATGTGCTCATAGAAATTTAGTGATTGTAGCCAGATCCATGGCTTCAGTTGGTTGTTATTGCAGTCAAGGATATGAAAGGATTGGGGAGGATGTGGATAATCCTTTATGGGTATCAAACAGGACGGACTTTTGTTTTGTTTTTTTGGGCACTGAGCAGTAGCCTCTTAGAAGTAGTGCTGTAGTTTAAGAAGGTGATGTGAGGGATCAGACCTATAGATGACCATTTCATCCATATACATAAGTAGTAGAAAATGGGGCAGGACTAGTGGAAGTTTGTTGGTGAAGACTGAGAACATAAGAGGTGCTAGAAGAGAGACCTATGGTACTCCCGAATGAATGAGGAAACAGTGGAAAGACTAGGACCTGTCTCTACCGGGAATAAACAAGCAGTTAGAAAGTATTTGAACCATGCAGTAGCATCAGGGCTGATCCCAACATCTTGCATATGGAGATCTTAGGTGGCTGACCACATCAACTGTACAGGTTAAGCCAATGATTATAGCCATGAGCATAGAAAGGAATGAGAAGAAGACCTATACAAAGGCCATAAAAGACAGTTAGGAAATGTAGCAGGCCAAGGTGACCATAGAAAAGGAAATGACCAACAATGTGAAGTATGCACAGAATTAATATTATGGATGAATTAGGGCATGCAAGAGGAAATGGCAGAGAAATGTGCTCCTGTTATGAACAATACTGTAGATAACACAAATACTGAGCAGGTTCTTCAGTCAGTACTTACACAGGATTGACAAGACACGGTGCCTGCATGGTAAGACAGTGCTGGCATGGCTGAAATAAATAAGATTGTCAGGAGTGTAATAAGCAGGCTGTAGAGAAGGAGGAACTTAAGAGTATTTTAGAAGAGAAGCTAAAGAGTCCACTCCATATGCCTCCCAGAGTGGCTAAAGAGTTAGTAGTGATGCTTGATGGACCCCACACCAGAATTATATACCCAGAACCATTCAGGTTTCCTCTTAGTGACTGCAGAAGTGGTATGGTGCAGCAGGATGGAGAAAGTACTTCTCCAATGTAGGACTGAGAAGGATCCAAGCAACTACAGGCCTGCTAACCTCACTGTTGATCTAAGGAAGGTTATAGAATGCAGGCTAAGTGCATTTGCAGAAAGATGAGTCCCTCAGTAATGGTCATAATTGTGGTTTTACACATCATATATCTTACCAATTTAAAGTCATTCAATGTTTGTTGAAACACAGCTTTACTGATTTTCTGGATTACACAGTAGTCTTAAGCAATAACTAAAACAGGCTATACAACTTAACACCACTGACTAAAAACCTATTTCCGTGTAACATGAAAAAGCCTAAATAATATAAAACAATAAGACTTAAGTATCATTTCAGTCATGTATTTGTTGTCCTTATCCGTCTATAAATGTACACAGCTCTAAAATGTACCTGTTTTACCCTCATCCAGGGAAATAATATAACAGAGGTAGAAAAAGTAAAAAGTTAAATCTGGCAGAAAAAATTGAGTCCTCTATGAAAATTGTAAAACCCACCATTCTGATTATTTGTTAACTCTTCCTCCCCCCCACCCTTACCTCATATGTTACTTACGTTTCATGTGTTTTTCAATCTGCAAGTGCCATAGTATGACAAGTTACAGAAGTTTAAAAGTGACGGGTACCAAACTAGATTTAGAGTAGATCACCATTGCTTCAAAAAATGTGGACAGATCACAGATACTGTGACCTCAGTAAGGGATCCCTTAAATTATCAAAAGGATTAAAATGTCTTTTTTTCCAAATGTTTATTACTCACAAATGGTTCTGTTTTGAAATGCCAATCTCCACAAAGCCAAGCAATCGAAAGGCCAAACAACGGTGTGTGTGTGTGTGTGTGTGTGTATTTATAGCTATGTACACACATATATTATATATATATATATATATATATATATATATATATATATATATATATATATATATATATATATACACACACACATACATACATACACACACACACACACACATATACACACACACACAATATATATATATATATATATATATGCACATATACGTACACACAAACATATATATTATACACACACACACACACACACACACACACACACACACACACACACACACACACACACACACACACACACATATATACTCCACAGTCGCACCAACTCCGAGAAGAGAGAAATCTCCCAAAAGAATTAAATCATTGCTGGTGCACACTTAAGAAATTGTACCAGCAATGACTTCCAATGGAAAACAGTGATATTTGGCTTTTTTTTCTTCAGGCTACCGACACTCAGGGAATTTAATCTCAACCATTTGTAGAGGAGCCCCTGCAAGCTTTCAAAGTCACCATATGCATTTATACACTACTTATAGTATTTCATACCATCTAGTGAGGTGTGCACCTTTCCCTGGGAAAGTGGAATTGTCTGAATAGCTGGTAATGGTGAAACAGACTTACTTTTACACAAAGTAAAAGTAATCCCTAATTGGCCCCTCCAGTGCCTTAAAACATATAATTTGATTGTTCCAGAAATTAAACCAACATGATTCTTTATGAACGTGTGTCTAACAGATGCAAGTTTATTTAAGTAACAGGTTTCAAAATGTCAATAAGGGATTCCATTTCTGACTCATCTAACACCAGAATGACAAACAGTGCATTGCAAAAATATTTGCTTAAAGCAACCCTCTAGAATAAGGCATTGCAGACACTCATCAATTAGATTTGCACCAGACTCTAGTAGTTTGTCAAGGGAAAATATATGCAGTCAACAAAAAAGTGGATTGTGTTAAATGTACACATGAGCTGATGACCAAGAGCCTCTTCATAAGCTGAAAAAATTTAGCCAAGCTTTTGGTTTAACAAGTCACAATGTGGAACTTACTTTGCAGCACACTGATTACAAAAAAAGGCTTGTGAAACGTGGCTGCCTTCACTCTCCCCATCCCTTTGTACTCAAAGTTAAAGGATCACCACTAAAATCCAGTTCTCGGCTTTCTTTCACATTAATTTCAGATTAAACATGCAAGATAGGTACAGCATTCCAACCTCTAAGTGAGGATATACTACATGTCCACATTTATTTGAAATCGGTACAGCATTCCAACCTCTAAGTGAGGATATACTACATGTCCACATTTATTTGAAATCGTTTCAGGCGATATTTTCATGAGGGTCGAGAATCAATGTATTCTCCTTAAGTAGCACACATTCTCATTACTTTCACAGCAGTTAAAACTAAACAGTTGATGCCAGAAATTCCTATGGTTGGTTTTCTGGGTTGGAATGAAAACCATGCCATTCAAAAGCAATTTCAGAATAAACAAACATATACCACAAGTCAGGAAGGATATCACTGAGAGGTACATTATAACACTATAAGGAAAATTACATGCCTTTAATAATTTCTGCTCTTTCTTAAGTTATTTTGGAATCCAAATCACTTCAACTGTTTTCATGAAATCAGGGTCATGGCCATCCCAACCATCTGGGCGGCAATACAGAAGTTCTGAGCAGCAATAAAAGTAAATGAATAATATGGAGAAATATAACATACATATTACACAAAGTCTTCCAAGGTTATGGAATATGTTTCCTCTTAGAATTCCAAGAAGTCAGTCATAATGTGTATGTGAGGTCTGACTGAAGATACCAACGTTGTGCACACCGAAGTCCAAATTAGTGATCAGAGTGTGCCACCACTTTAACATACTTCATGGGTAACTCTTAAAAAATGTGCTTTGGAGGAAGCATATCTAGAAAACAGGTGCAGAGGACACAATCCCACACTGTGGAGTTCAAGACAGCACCAACACTGTCCTCTACAAAAACATTACAGTTAAATTTACCATTTTGTTATTATACCATGATGACCTACCAATTAATACAAACAATTGTCTAGGATAGACAATGCTCTACATAATTATGACAGGTAAGTTAAAGTAGACCCATATACTGATTAATTAATGCACTGTATCAGAAGGAGAAAGGTGTTTCTGCATTTAGTTCTGTGTGTGCTCCATAGTGAGCCCAGATCATGGCAGAAGAAGGGTCTGGGGACCAGGCCACTTACCTGTCAAAAAATAAATAATTAAAAGACAAGTACAGTTAAAATTAGTAGTCGCACTTTCTCCATTTTCATCAGGTGAATATATACTTGTGCGCACACACACACACACACACACACACACACACACACACACACACACACACACACACACACATAAAAACATATACAGGCATATGTAGATACGGGTCTACTTTGATTCACTGAAAACTCATTTCAATGAATTTCAATTCACCCTCAAAAAAAAAAATCGCTAAAAGCTCAAATCACTGAAGATTTATTTCACTGAATCACATTTAACTGAATGCAAGTACTGTTGGGCAAATAAAACATACATGCTCTTTTCCCCACTTCAGTGTGATCCTGGAGTTAGTATATATAGTTAGTGGGGTGTGGGGGGAATAACCCCCCCACATAGGGGGGTGAGGGGCGTAGCCCCCCACCTACTTAGCTTTTATATTTACGAATCTCATTTCACTGAAAGCAAACAATATATTAAATCAAAAGTAGATGGGGGGGCTGTGCCCCCCACACCTCCCTAACTATATATACTAACTCCAGGTTCGCACTACAGTGGGGAAAAGGGCATATATGTTTTATTTGCCCAACAGTACTTACATTCAGTGAAATGAGTTTTCAGTGATTTGAGCTTTCAACGATTTGGTGTGTTTTGAAATTCAGTGAAATGAGTTTTCAGTGAATCAATAGACCCACAGGTACACGCACACACAAACACAAGAAGCTAAACATATCATTATGGGAGATATGGCAATCAAATTTCCTGAAGGTCAGTATGTCATATGCGACTCTGTAAAACTAAAGACTTGCCATTCCCAAATACTAAGGTGTATTCAACTTCCTCTTACTGCTCCATCCCATTTTGTTATGCTACAGAGAATCACTGAACACTGCATGTGGTAAATCATTTTATAAGTTATACAAACACAGAGGATTAGGAGTAATGAAAACAGGAGCACGAGGTCTAGGATGTAACGGCCTGGTGAATTCGGCTAACTATCTACATCCTGCTTAACTGCATGTAAAATAGGGGGAAGACTATAACCTGGACTTTCTACTAGGAACTAAATAATAAGGATGCCTCAAAACCTTACACCTTTGGATTCCCATTGTAGGTTGTATTTAGATGTTTCTACATTTGTGCCATTAATGTAAAGTGATAAAACTAAATACTTATGGTAATTTACCACAAAGGTAGGTACCAAACGAGAAATGGAAATAAAATAACAGTAAGAATTACCATCTCTGGGCTAAAAGAAGGTAGAATGATACTTTGTGCAAACATATGCAAGTTCTTTGATAATCAAAAAGGGGAATTCCTGGGAAATAACTCTTATGAGGGTTTCCAGAAAAAAGATGAAATAAGTCTGGATAGTGGACACATTATTGTCTTGTTCTACTAGATAGGGCAAAGGACTTTGAAAGATGACCTTTCACAGATACCTTTGCCAGGTGGCAACTGTATAGGTTAAGACAGCTCCTAACCTGAGAAGGCGACATCCACAGCCTCTAAGGCAGTAAATAAGAGCTGCAACACCTTATCAAAAGCCTTCTGGGCATCGAAGCCAATAACATTATTATTAAACAGGCCACTATCCAGGACATGGCAGATATTACATAAAGTATTGGCAGCCAAGTTAGTACAATGATATAGTAACTGATATCCAAAGTATTCAATGTGCCAAGAGTTTATTCAGAACACTCTATGAACATTGAAGTCCTTGGTAATTACGCAGATACTTCTCTATAGTTTGCCAGGAGGAGATGTAAAGAGTGGATGGGAAGAATTACAGAATAATATATGTGAACATATTCCAGTTGTTCTGGGAGAGCTGAGCTATGATGCAAGACCATGAATATGTAGAGCAAACCACAGCTAGTAGATCTTCACTCAGGCTACAGAACTTATGTAACATGGCACCCATGGTTGAGGAAAGTTGGGGTAATAAAGAAGGAATAAATAACTTCCCTTTCTAAGATTTGATCTCCCTTAAATAGTGTTGGGGGGGGGGCAGTGGCTGTAGTATGGCTGAGCTTCCTCAAGGACTTTTACACAGTACATCTCTGATGGAGGTGGAGACATGAAAACGTGGTAAACAGCAAAATGCAGAAATCAGGGGAAGCAGAGGATAGACATCAGGGAGGAGATGACTGGGAAAAAGTTAGAAATACTGGACTAGCAAAGGGATGGCACGTGAGACTAGTCCAAAGCAGCAGAAGATATTTACATTGGCTACAGAAGTAAGGAAGAAAGGCAATGTCCACTTGGTCATGCACAACCGCAGGTCTGATGCAGTGGTCACAAATCACAGACTCCATGTCCACAGAAACCTGGTCCAGCCTCCTGGATGGTGGAGAGAGATAGTAGCTGGGACTGAATGCAGAAAAATG
This sequence comes from Protopterus annectens, assembly GCF_019279795.1. Taxonomy (NCBI): domain Eukaryota; kingdom Metazoa; phylum Chordata; order Ceratodontiformes; family Protopteridae; genus Protopterus; species Protopterus annectens. Next base: position 1,378,896,584 of record NC_056728.1, on the reverse strand, counting down.
GAAGACGCTGAATAATTAGGGTTACCACTTGTCTCTCTTTGTGCAGGACAATCCCTATTTGGGCAGTTGTGTCCTGCAAAAAAAAAAATGGCAGATGGCCAAGAGATTTTAGGGCTAAAAATATTTCCTCAGTTTTCTTTAATTGTGGCATAAAACAGTTAATTTCTATTTGAAACACCTGAATCTTATATGAAATAGCATAAGTAACTCAAATGCTACAAACAAAACTTTTATTTTGGCAAAAAGTGAAGTTCTGTCCATTGCACTGGCCATGGGTATGTTTTGTCCTGCAAAATCTCACGTTTATGCCAAAAATGTCCCACTTTGGGCATTTGAAAAGCTGGCAATGTTACTGAATAATGGCTAGGAAAAACTAGAAAACATACATACTTGGAAGCAAAGGTTCTTGGGAAGACAGAGAGAAACATAATTATCAGAACTACCATAATCACCTCTACAATGAATCAAGTAATTTAACAGGCAGAAGACAACACCAACAGAATGTCAGAGTGCACCACTAAGGAAGGGGAGATGATAAGGTCATTCTCTCATTGATAAGGTCTGAGATTGTACTGGTAGAATGCATGCATTTCAGAATTACTGAAAATGGGTGGGGTATGGAGGGCTGCGTATGAGACAGACAAGCAGATTGTTAAGTACAGAAAAGAAGTGTAAGCATACCTCTCAGTGTCTTAATGTAAGAAATCTGGACAAACCCTAAAATAATGGGGGGGGAAACGATTTTTAATAATATTCTTATAAACTTAAAAAGTTGTTAGGATAACAGGATTTGTGTTAGCACACATTTTCTGAAGGATATGAAATCTGAAACTCAAATGTAATTTATTATTTTGTGACTTCAATCCTCAGTAAAAGAGCCAAACAATCTGGACATTCTGTGAAAAGGTGGACAGCTGAGAGGTCTGACTGTAAGCCAAGGTGAGTATCCTGATACGTGAACTCTCATACAACAAGTGTGAGGTGAGGAGTTGAAGAAGACCTGGAGAGGAAGGAAGAGGAGGAGGTAACACAAGTATGATTTTAAAGAGGAATGATTCAAGTCTCACGTAAAGACAAGAAGGTGGAAGTGCGGCCCTGGAATACACTGCCAGAAACAGTAGTGAAGGTGCATACTGACCGAATGGATGAGGGATAACTGGAACAAATAGGAGAAGGAACAGGTCAAGACTAAGGGAGGGATGGGCTGCACAGTGACAAGCTGTAACATTCCCATGTACTTCGTAAATCGGTGGGTGTCATTCTGTCAGTGTTTTATACAGTCACATTAAAGAGAAAACGGGTGTCAGAAGAGCATTACAAAGATAAAACAGAACACTTTAAAGGTGTAATGTTTACTGCACATTGGGAAGATGTCCCCACATCAGTTAAAGCTTTGTTATATACTTATTTGTCAATCTTGTAAATTAATAAAATGAGTTACAGTGGAAGAGTCTCAGACCAGGAAGAACATTTTGCAAATATGCAACTAAGAAAATACAGTACGTCATATAATGCTGACTGTATATCAGCCTTTAAAGAATAAGCCAAGAAATGCAAATAAAACTATTGTAAAAAAAAAAAAGAAGAAAAAAAAATAGAAGCTGGTAAGGGGAGGCAGAGGTGTTATACAATCCCTTCAGTACAATGAGATAGATCAAAATATCCCAGTAACGTGGCCACGACATCCACTTTATTTCAAAGTCTGAATGCTCTGGGTCCTTTGTGCATTAATCTATAGTGAAAACAATTTACATTACTACAGTTACACAGAGCGCTTCAAGTTATCTATCTTTCAAAAAGTGCAAGGTATTTCAGAAACAATGCAGTTTTCTAACTCATCCACATCTGAAACATTCTAATGCAACAGACTAAAAAGTGTCCAGAAAGCTTCAGCCAGCACCATGGTCAGCCTGCATTATTACCCACAAGCCACTGGGGATATAAGCTGATTGCTGCAGACTAATGCAATAAGTGAGCATAACCATTAGCAATATTTCTCGTAAACCACGTGTATAAGTAAAGGTTCATTACTGATTCAACCACAAAGAAATCAAAGCTTTTTAAACAGCAATTTAGGAGCTTAGTCTGCTCTGAAATTGACACTGGAAAAGCTCATGTAACAGGTCTCATTACAGACCAAGTCAGCAGTGCAAATTGTTCGAATACGGACATTAAGTTAACCATACATTGGACATCTAATTCTAAATGATCTTTTCAGTTATATTAAACAAAATGCAAGTACATCTTACAGAGAGCTTTTTGCACCTTTCCTTACAATCATGCATTATAAAAAAAGAAATCCTGCATTATTGAATTTAATATTTTTAACCATAGACTTAGGAAATAAGTCTACTAGTTGACAGATCTGCAAGTCAAGTAAAAAAATATATACAATTCACCTGAAAGTTAATACAGGTGCAAGAACATAATTTTTTTCTGGGCATATCTGTGCCTGCGTGGTGAGACAGCATCATGTTTCACAAAATGCGAAACTTGGACTGTCAGTGTTTATGCTGTTTCCAGGTCATTAGAACTATTTAAAAATACATACTGAATCACCATAAAAAAGTTACAATTTCTTTGGAAGTGGTAAAACTACTATACGATTAATGGCAAATAAAACAATTTGTCTCATGTTCACTTTGTATTTTGCACCAACATCAAGAATGTTCTGTTAGTCTCTGCCAATATTGCTTTCAAGTCCTTCCAAGAAGTCAAAATAACAAGTCTGCTAAGCCAGACATGAGATTTCATTCTATGTAGCTTCTACTAAAACAAAAACTTTTTTTTTCAAACGAGAAAACAGACCTTTGTGCCTGCATATATTACTAAATGTAAAAAAATCCCTGAAATCAAATCAGCACACGAGTTCAAGAATGAAAAGAAAATATACTATCAAAAAATACCAACGCAGAACATTAACAACAGTACCATTTACTAACATGGCACAGATAACCACTGAATGCAAGTTACGGAGCAGATTGTGTTTTACTGCTCCTGATGTAAGAACAGCAAGTGTAGACACCAGCAACGTATCACCTTCCTTGTTCTAGAAACACAAAGTAAGAATGAGGGAGGGGCACCATAAATCAGGCAAGCTTCTTTGAGGGGATTTTTTTTATCCTGGTATTTATCCAAAACCTTAATTTATTAAAAAAGAAAACATTTAAAATGTGAGTTATTTGGAACTAAACAGCTACAAAATGACCAGGCTTTCTTATATGCATTGCTGTCTAAAAGTCCTCTCTTCATAGCTGTGTGTGAGAAAATAGAAAAAAAAAAGTACTTTTCAGTGATATGAATCTCTTCTGAAGTCAGGAAATGAATGATATTTGGGAAAGATGCTTCTGGTATCACACCCATTATAAGCTGCTGGAAGAACATGCCTCGACATCTGCTTTCTAACCAGAAAAAATAAATAAATCAGTGCTGCATTATGACCCAAGTTCTAAAGGGTGCGGGTTAGAAGGGCCTGACCCTTACAGAAATGTTGATTCCTGTACCTACTTATACATGAGGAATAAATGCCCTCTGCAGTGATCTGAAGAAACCATATGGGGTGGGGAGAGGCAAGCATACATCCTGCAGGTGCCAGGCAGCCTGATACAAGGAAAGGATAGAACTCTAAGCAACCCACCCCATCAATGGTGCACCTGCTGACAAGGTCATATCATGCCTTCCCTGCACAAAACAACATCAAATAAAGCAAAATGAAAGCAGCCACTGAGGATGTGCCCTAGTCAGAGAGCACAGCAATCACTCACACAGTGTTACTTACTGAAAGCAGCTCTATGGTGGCCTTGATTCCCAGGGTCCTTGCAGCAGGCACCCAGCCTGGCTGCTCCTTCCTTTTGTGATCTCTGTTGTATCTGGGATTCTCTGTCGCTTCGGAAACAGCAGCTCAGATTTAGTCCTGAGCTACAAGCGCACTGGGCTGCAGTTTATGCTCCAACACTAATCAAGCATCAGATTACCAAAACTGCTGCAGACAGAGCAAGACCAGCCCTGTGACACACTCAGAACCACCCCTTCTAATGACATCAGGTGCCCGCCCACCACATGCTGCCCCTAAAGTCAAGCCCAACTCTTCTCACTAGCCACACCTACTGATGTATTCATGTAAAGAAGACCGCTGGTTTTGAACACTGAATAGCTTGTGTATCAGACTGCATTAACTGGGAAGCAAACATGGGCAAAAGCAACACAGACATAAATTTATGTCCTTCACTGTTCTGGCTTCAGCTCTACTGTAGTTTGCTGAAAGAAACAGTTTTGCAGCCCTGATTCTTTCTGCTGTAAGTTTTGTGCGATATATTTTTCATAAAGCACTGTATACTTTCTATTCACACTGTCCTTTTCAGTAATGAAATGTAATCATTCTTAAAAATATAGTGACACAAAACATGTGAAACTGGAAACGGACAAATAATATTTAATGTGATTCATTTGTCTTGACCCATCAGATCTTATTTTATTTTAATACTGTGATTTAATTTTATTCACTAAAAAATTGCTCTTCCACATTTGCAGCTTATAAATATCTAAATGTTTTACTGCACCCTCTCCATGATTTGTAACTACATGTAAATGCTGTCACTCATAGTTTTGTCACAAGATATGCATGTGCTGCTTGTACAGACCCTCTATTTTTTTCTGATGTGAAAAGGAGAAAAATGCTAAAGCATACATGTGTTTATACCAATGCTACCATACCTGCCTTGACACATGCTTTATCTGGATCAGATACCTCACAAAGCATTTCAGCTGTGTTCCTCCCTCCCTCCCTCATCCTCAGAGCTGTAGCCCTTCTAGTTTGGCATCATGTTGGTCTGTTTATCATTGTTGACTTAGCCACTGACTTTCTACCCTTTACAATATTTAGGCTTGGTCTGCCCCCCCCCCCCCCCCCATGTTTCCTTATAGACAGTCTCCTCCTCCAAATCTGCATTCAGTAAGGATGGAAGAATATCATTCCCTTCTGTCTGCCAGATCCCAAGATAGCAAAATGGCCCTTGAAAGTTCTACAGTAAGGTCCAGTTTAGAACCATGTGTAAAAAAAATTCTCCTACATAGTTACCCTTTCTTTCCCATTCAGATCATCTGCCTGCTACATATCCTCCTCCATCTCTGTTACTAACTAGGGTAGCTCAAGACCTGTCATGCACACTTAAACTGCTGAGCAAAATGTGCTTCTTTATTTATTTGTTGACATTTGTTTACCGGAAAAATCCAAATGGGTCACAACAGTGCCTTTTCTGTGGAGATCTGGGGAGAAAAGCTCCACTTAGAGAAAATACAAAAAAAATTTCAAACACACTACATTAGAAACAGTTGAAAATTATACACTTCAAAAATAATCAACAATATTGTAAGGCACAGAGATATACTAAAACATGTTACAAACAGATCAATGAGAAAATGCAAAGTAAAACACTGCACAATTCTGCACAGCATCCTTTTGGCAATTCACAGTAGTAATAAGTAAAAGTCATGTGTTTAGTTCAATTTTAAATATAAAAGGGGAGAAAGATTAGGGTAGATTAGTATAAATGGGGAGAAGATTATAGGAAAAGGTTATGTACAGAGGTAGAGAGGGTAGGATAGCCAGGTGTAGATAAGGAAGTGGAGATGAGTAGAAACTCTAGAGACAGAGGTTAAGAAAAGTAGACAAGATCGATACTCGGTCGGGGGTATAGCAGGAGCAGAGCCATGAGTTTGATAGGTAACCTTTCAGAAGATGCTTGAAGGAAGGACGGTAAGTTACAGTTCTAATAGCTGTATTATAAAATTCCATTTTCAACAGCAGAGTAGCAGTAAAGGCTATTTTCGATTGCTTTTTAAATTTTACAGATGGTGAGAAGTTGTTTATCATGAGAACGTAGGGGTCTGTTTGGGCGATAGGAAGAAAGAACAGAGCTCAGGGCAAGACAGGCATGGGGTTTATAAATGATATTGTGGGCAGTAACTAGTTGTACAAAATCCAGGTGCTGGGATAGTTCAAGTCAGTTCAAACTTTTACAGGCCTTGCTGTGATGTGTATAACATTGCTTATTGGCAGCAAATTTGGCAACTTTGCTGTAGCATATTTCAAGTTTAGTTTTAACAGATACCTTCAAGTTGGTTAGGATAGGGGTGCCATATAAGAGTGAAGGAAGGAGATAAGTAGTTGCTAGGATGGTTTTAGCAGAGTTATTTAGAAAGTTTTAATGTCTATAAAGCATCCCAAGTTTCTGGTGAGTTTTTATATTATTTTGGATGTGATGTTCAAACCTGAAGTGGTCATCAGATTTCACACCAAGCAGTTTTGCGTGGGATACAATTTCTATCTCTGTAATGGGGGAGGTAAAGAAAGTATGTTGCCATCTAACAATTTAACACCAACTATACAGCTGCATGACCGTTTACTGCATTTTGCTGTGTCTTTTACTTCCCCATTGTTTTCTACTTTCTATACTTCTGCTCTTGTTTAATGACATGTACTTTTGACTAGGTTTGATTCTCCACTCTCTGTACTTTTCAGCCCACCATAAAGTTGTGTTGCTATAAAGAATATATGTGGTTCAGTTTATTTCTTTTTAATATTAGCTTTTTCAGCAAATATGATTCAGAAAGCCATTGTGCAGTTAAATATTATAGCAATAACCCACACCCAGAAGTGGGTTATTGCTATTATACAATGACATTATTTAAGAAAAAAAATAATTACTTTTCTTAAATAATGGCATTGTATAATGCCTCCTTGCTGCCCTTCCACAGCTGTCTGGTCCTCCGGGGAAGTTCTGATGTACTGAGCATGCCTACGCAGTACATCAGAGCTGTGGGCAAAAGCAACGGAGAAAGCAAGATCTCCATTGCTTTTTACTGTTTCGCTATGTTAAATGGGTTTAACATAGCGAGACAGCTTTAAAAAAAGCAACGGAGAATCTCCGTTGCTTATTTTAAAGCTGTCTCGCTATGTTAAACCCATTTAACATAGCGAGACAGTTTTGAAAAAAGCAACGGAGAAAGCAAGATCTCCATTGCTTTTTACAAACTGTGTCGCTATGTTAAAGGAGTTTAACATAGCGAGACAGCTTTAAAAAAAGCAACGGAGATCTCCTTTGCTTTTTTTAAACCTGTGTCGCTATGTTAAACTCCTTTAACATAGCGAGACAGTGTTTTAAAAAAGACTTATACTAATGGGAAAAGTCCGGGCGACCGGACCTTTTTCCATTAGTATAAGTCGATTTACAACGTGCACGCTGGCCAATCAGCGTGCACATTTTGGAATATTAATGGGTGGGTCATGGTATAATAAGTGGTAAGTAATCCGATAGCTTCATATTATACATACAATAACTGCCCAAGATAAATAAGAAAACAGTGTTGTAAAAAGAACAAAAGTATGATGAAAAGAATGAAAAAGGACAAATGGAAAGAGCAATGAAGAATGGATGAACACAATATAAACTGAAATGCAATGCTTTAGAATTCAGGAAACAAAGAAATGTGGAGTATTATGTATTTTGTTAGTGCAGTGAGAGAATAACAGAGCAATTCAGCTGAGAGAACACAGGAAGACATTTTTACACAAACAGCAGTCTTAGCGGTTACATCACTAGTTGATAAATTCCAGTATTTAACAAAGAGTAGACTGAGCTATTAAAAATCTTGATCCTTGCTGACCCATTGGTGCAGGAGAGAGGAAGCCAGCCACACGACCAATGACCTGAGCTCAGAAATACACTTCAGCAGCCAGAGGACCAGCAGGGAGGGGCAGCATACGTTTTTTTCCCTATCCCAGAGGAATAAAGAAAAAAGGCCTGAGTGTCGTCCACAGCTTTAGGCTTCTGACTGTTAAGGCACAATTTATTAATCATTAAAAAGTGAAGCTGACAGGATGTGAACTTCACTTGAATATGATGAACTGAAAATAGTTAAATATCCAAGCAGTTGTCATCCACAGCTTCAAACTTCAGGCTGTTAAAACTCAATTTATTGAAAGCTTAAAAAGTGAAGCTGACAAATTGCAAACTTCACTGAAATACTGAAATAATTTGCCTAATAATTAACATCCACAACTTCAGACTTCAAGTTGTTAAAGCATAGTTAATAGATGCTTTGTAAGCAAAGCTGACAAAAACATATACTTCACTGGAGTGTAAAAAGCTGATGAAATTGTCCAAACAATAAGCGCTTTCGGCAGATGCCTTCTTCAGATCGTATAAAAGTGTGGTTAGCTCTTCCTGTTTATAAAGGAAACACAATCAAGAGCTGGTAGCTAATTGTCTTTGGTGTTCTTAAAGGCACAGGACAGAAATAAATGTTCAAAGTGGAGATTTGTTTCCTATAGTGTAGTTCAATGTTAAAAATGCTGGAATCATGTATTAATGTTTGGTAGTTGTCTTCTAGATTTTAGAACAGGTCTGGGAGGTACTATTGTATTAAGACCTGGGGGTCGATTGGCTCTAAAATTATTGATCCAAAAGATCTCTCTCAATTCTGTCCTGTTATGGACATCTCCTTCCCTGATGTTTTGGGTGACCACTTCCACAAAATAATTATGCGTAGGATGGACCAATACATGTGCTGCTAAGGCATTATGTGGAACTTTCTGATCAATGTCTCTGACATGTCGTAGAATACGATCCTTTAGACATTGGTCAGTTTTACCAAGATAAAAAGCTTGGCACTTGCGATAGGTAGCCAAATAAATAATGTGGCTAGTAGTACAATCAGCATAAACATTGAAATGAAAGTTATGTCCAGATACTGGGTGGAGGAAAGTATTACTAGTATCTAAGTAGGGACAAGCTTTGCATCTGCAGCATTTAAAAGAACCTTTCCGGTCTGATAGTGGACCACCACGTTTAAAGCCATCTTTATGGCATAGTAATCTCTTGATATTCTTTTTATTCTTATAGAGAAACCTGGGTCTCTCTCCAACGATGTTTTTAATTTTGTCATCCGCTGTCAGAATCGGCCAAAATTTCCTGATCACTTCACAGACCTGTCGATTGTCTGAACTATAAGTAAGCATACATCTAAGTTGTTGAGGTGTTGTGTCATTAGACTGTCTTCATGAAGCTTGTTCAGACCTCTCTGAGTAATAAGGTTGACTTCTTTGCTTTCTATAGGCTTGCACCTGTGAGATTGGTGGAAAATTGTTTTCCTGGTAAGCCCTATCCTTCAAATATCTACGTAGATTGGATTGCTCTTCCAAGAATTCCTCCTCATCAGTACATAGTCTTGAGACTCTTAAGATTTGGTTGTCGAAGATGTTATCAAAAATATGTCTTGGATGCATGCTCTGCCTGTGTAAGAAATTATTTTGCCAGGTCTCTTTCCTATGCACCCCAGTACAGAGACCTTGAATTGGGTGTAAACGTATTTTAACATCCAAGAAATCTATGACTGAGGATGAGTGTTTCATTTTGAACTCAAGGAAGTCAGTGCTGTTGTTAATAAAGCTGACAAAAAGATCCAATTGGTCAAGACCTCCTTTCCATAAACAAAAAACATCATCCACAAATTGCCCATAATAGACAAGTTCATTCTTCCAAATATTTCCATCACTGAAGATTGTTTTAAATTCCCACTCAGCCAAGACCAAGTTTGAATAACTGTTGGCACATGGAGTTCCCACGGCCACACCCCAGGTTTGCAAATAAAAGGTATCTCCATACATAAAGATGTTGTTCTCAAGGACTAATTCCAGCAGAGAACAAAGAGGTTCCGTTGTTAAATTATGTCTAATCAGAAAATCATGTAAGGCCCTCAGGCCATACTCATGGGGGATCACAGTAAAGAGACTGGTTATGTCCATAGTTACAAGTAGAATGTTATCAAAACCATCCAGAGACTTAACAGTGGAGAACAAGTCTTTCAAGAAGCTGCCTGTATCCTTTAAGACAGTAGTAGCATAAGGCAAAGCTTTCTTGAGTTCATTTTCAACATACATGGATATGGATTCAGTGATCCATCCTCTCCCAGAAACAATGGGACTAGAGGGAGGGTCCAAAAGATCTTTATGTATCTTAGGTAACCCACCTATGCTGGGAAACATAGGATGAGGTGTTTCAAAAAATTCATATAAATCTTGACTGATCCTTCTTTCCATCAATAGATCATAGGTGCTCCCTCTGACACGTTCACTTCTCTGATTTACTTCTTTCTTACTCAATTTGCGATGTCATGTTGTCATCCAACATCAGTGAAACTTTATTACGATACCAGTCTGCATCCATCACTACTATGCAGCCACCTTTATCTGCTGATTCATCACCAAGCTATCTGTCCTTCTCAAATGTTGGAGAGCCTCTTTTTCTTTCCTGTTCAAATTATAGAAACAATTCTTAACTTTATCTGTTGTACCTCTCACTTTGTTTATCTCATCCTCACACAATTTCATAAAAAGTTCTACTTGAGGAGGATTAACTGGAGTAAATAAACTCAATTTCTTATAGGTCTGCTGTTCTTTCGTAGAACCTTCTCCAAAAATACATTTCAGGGACACGTTCCTGCAGAACAACCTAACATCCATCATGAATTCATTCACATCAGAAGAAACAGCTGGAATAAAACTCAGCCCCTTGTTTAGCAGGCTGATAATATCAGGATCCAGTGTGATCTTGGATAAGTTGATTACTAGGTCATTTCCCCCCAATATTTAGTCCACAAACTTCTTTCGTTTGCGTTCTTGACTCTGCGTCCTCTGTGGCCTGTACGAATTCTCCCTCACAAAAACCGGCAACGGCCAGTTTACTGGTAGGTGCGTCGTCGCTTCTTTAGGTCTAGTAGCACAATTAATGGTGGTGTTGGAATTACTACCATCATTGGTATCATTAGTACCAGTACCTCCCAGATCCCTGATGACGATGTCAGTACTGACATTAGGAACCTCCTCTCCTGTAGATGAAGTCGAAGAGGGAAGAGAAGTTGATGAGGTAGTAGCTGTTCGAGAAGGATGCAAAGTATTAGCAGTCTCTTTTACAGCCAACCTTGTATGGCTTTCCTTTGTTTGTAGTTGAAAAATGGGGACGTCCTCGACTTGTGTTATCCTCTCTAGGCCATTCAAAGATATGACTGTTAGTGAAATCCCTATGATCTCAATTCAGTTTACCCATTTTTTGTAGTTTAAGCTTATTGTCATAAGTGTTTAAGTTCACTTGTAACTGTTCAATCTGGCATAAATGCTGGTCCTGCAAATCACAACATTCCAGTTCTTCTTGTTTCTTAGAAATAAAAGAGGAAATTTGTTCTTCTTCAGGTTTAAAAAAATCGATGAGCAACCTCATGTATTTTTGGCTAGTTTCCAAACTGACCCTTTGCCATTGGGCTAACAGCTCCGGATAGGTGTTTCCATAAGAGGGAAGGCATTTAACTCTCATTCCCCTTGGCACTATCTGATGAAATAGGCAAGCTTCCAAATGGAAGCGTTGCCATTGAAGCCTTTTAAGGCGATAAACAGCATTTTCTACTTCACGAAGCGTGTCAGGAAAAACTAGCATCTACTGCAAGGTTTGCAGTATTAGGTGCTAAACAGTCACTACTAAAATTAATAGTTAAAAGTGGATTCGCAATGTCTCTAGAAAAACCAGGAAAATTGCATGATTTCGCTTTCACTGCTGCGCCTGTTTGCCCTTCTGCCATGTGTAGAGTGGGAGAAACAAACAACAAAACAGGAAATAAATTCTCCTCACCACTACTAAAGACACCAAGGATAGAGAAATGAACAAAGAAAAAAGGCCTTAGGTGTCGTCCACAGCTTCAGGCTTCAGACTGTTAAGGCACAATTTATTAATCGCTTAAAAAGTGAAGCTGACAGGATGTGAACTTCACTAGAATATGATGAACTGAAAATAGTTAAATATCCAAGCAGTTGTCATCTACAGCTTCAAACTTCAGGCTGTTAAAACTCAATTTATTGAAAGCTTAAAAGGTGAAGCTGACAAATTGCAAACTTCACTGAAATACTGAAATAATTAGCCTAGTAATTAACATCCACAACTTCAGACTTCAAGATGTTAAAGCACAGTTAATAGATGCTTTGTAAGCAAAGCTGACAAAAACATATACTTCACTGGAGTGTAAAAAGCTGATGAAATTGTCCAAATGATAAGTGCTTTCGGCAGATGCCTTCTTCAGATCATATAAAAGTGTGGTTAGCTCTTCCTGTTTATAAAGGAAACACAATCAAGAGCTGGTAGCTAATTGTCTTTGGTGTTCTTAAAGGCACAGGACAAAAATAAATGTTCAAAGTGGAGATTTGTCTCCTATAGTGTAGTTCAATGTTAAAAATGCTGGAATCATGTATTAATGTTTGGTAGGTTTCTTCTAGATTTTAGAACAGGTCTGAGAGGTACTATTGTATTAAGACCTGGGGGTTGATTGGCTCTAAAATTATTGATCCAAAAGATCTCTCTCAATTTTGCCCTGTTATGGACATCTCCTTCCCTGATGTTTTGGGTGACCACTTCCACAGCTTTAAACAAAAAATTATGCATAGGATGGACCAATACATGTGCTGCTAAGGCATTATGTGGAACTTTCTGATCAATGTCTCTGACATGTCATAGAATACGATCCTTTAGTCGTTGGTCAGTTTTACCAAGATAAAAAGCTTGGCACTTGCAACAGGTAGCCAAATAAATAATGTGGCTAGTAGTACAATCAGCATAAACATCGAAATGAAAGTTACGTCCAGATACTGGGTGGAGGAAAGTATCACTAGTATCTAGACCTCTCTGAGTAATAAGGTTGACCTCTTTGCTTTCTATAGGCTTGCACCTGTGAGATTGGTGGAAAATTGTTTTCCTGGTAAGCCCTATCCTTCAAATATCTATGTAGATTGGATTGCTCTTCCAAGAATTCCATCTGCCAAAAGTGCTTATCGTTTGGACAATTTCATCAGCTTTTTACACTCCAGTGAAGTATATGTTTTTGTCAGCTTTGCTTACAAAGCATCTATTAACTGTGCTTTAACAACTTGAAGTCTGAAGTTGTGGATGTTAATTACTAGGCTAATTATTTCAGTATTTCAGTGAAGTTTGCAATTTGTCAGCTTCACTTTTTAAGCTTTCAATAAATTGAGTTTTAACAGCCTGAAGTTTGAAGCTGTGGATGACAACTGCTTGGATATTTAACTATTTTCAGTTCATCATATTCTAGTGAAGTTCACATCCTGTCAGCTTCACTTTTTAAGCGATTAATAAATTGTGCCTTAACAGTCAGAAGCCTAAAGCTGTGGATGACACCCAGGCCTTTTTTCTTTGTTCATTTGTCTATCCTTGGTGTCTTTAGTAGTGGTGAGGAGAATTTATTTCCTGTATCCCAGAGGAATGGTTAACCTAGGAGAAGTAGGCGCATCTTGGCAGTGGTCAAACTGTCCTTCCATGACTCCTAGTTAAGGGCAGACAATGATGGCTGAGAATATATTAGGTGGTCATGCACAAACGTATGCATGTTGCCACAATGTCATTGGGTACATGTTGCAAAATAAGGAGAAAAAGGCCATGCAGGTTCCTAGCATATACACTTTGGAACATAATTCCCCAACATCAACAGGAAAGCATATGTGACCTCCCCCCCATACACACACACACACACACACACACACACACTCTCTCTCAAAAATAAATAAGTAAATAAGTATACTGCAGTGATGAAAATATTTTCACATCCATCTCATTTGCCCCCTCTGCTGTTAGACAGACAGCATATCATGCCAAGCTTGATAATTTGATCTGCCCCACTTTTAAGCTTATTCTCAGCCGTTATGAACCACATCTACACCACCTGTAATTCTTCACAGACACCCACCAAGGATTTCTACAAAACTGTTGTGGAATCAGAAAGAGAATAAGAAGAGCACATTAAGGTAATCCCCTGATTGGGGCTACTACAGGTGCTCATGTGCTAGTATCTCGCAGTATACCTCATTGCTGCCACTTGCTCAAAAAAGCAAGTGCGCTAACTCCCACTAGTTTAATATCCTAGTTCTACATAGCCCTCCGAATATCCAGTCCTATAAACTACATTGCCCCTACCAGAACCTAAACTCTTAACCTAAAACTCCCATCTAGTTCTGTTCGGTCCCTTACCATAAACCTCAACTCTTTGTCTAACACTAAAGTCCTGATTGCTCCCTAAACCTAATACTCCAACGTCCTCCTTATACCTAAATTCCCCATCACTTCCTAACTCTAAAACTCCTGTCTGCTTCCTAAACCTAAACGTGCAACATCCCTTCCTAAACCGAAATTCCCTGATAGCTCCCAATACTGAAAACTCCTCCTCCTTCTTTGTAATCCTAACTCCACTTCAGTAATCCTAAAGCCTTCCATCAGCGAAGTTTGGCACGAGCAGCAGCCTAGATAAGTTGCAAGACTCTTAAGAGCACTTCTGACACAAATGCCTGTAATGAACCCTCCCCTCAGTCTTTGAATCTGCTACAGCACAGCCAGAGTTACAAAGTAAAAAAGGCCCCAAACTAGGTACACTTTTTAAATGTTGGTACTTCTAGTTTAGAACCTCTCAAAATAATTACAATTTTTATGAGGGATAGAGCAAAAGTCTAAGAAGAAAATTTGGGGTGTCCAACCAAAATCTGAACAGTTGAGAGGTACTGCAAAGTTTTATAAAGCAAATAAATGGAATCACAGCTTTTCCCTCAGGTTCCTTGTACTTATTTTTACAGTATACATACTTAGGCTGGTGCTGTGATCAGTTCACACATACAGAAGTATTTTCTAGACTATCAGCTGAAAAATGGGCAACAGAGGTGAAAGCAAAGAAAATCAAATGGCACAAAAGACAAGATGTAAATCTCATGCTGGTACAATTACAAAAGGGTGGTTATCATTTGAAAATAAGAAACAAGGACAAAATACAGTATTTTTATGTAACAAAGGAGGTAATCAGTAACTATATTAATAAAACTATAAAGTATCACTTTTACACAGCTTATCTGAAGACAATACGTAATACAAATGGTTCTTACAAATGGGCTCATTATTGAATGCAAGCAGAAACACTTTTGCGATTTATGCAAACAAATTATCTACATTTTATTTTATTTATTTAAAGTAAATATAACACTCCCATTAAAATAACATGATGATAAAACTGACTAAAAAGAAACACATACTGAGTCAGTGAAAAGGGCAAATCAAACAATATATTTAATTTAAGCAAATGCAAGTTAAACAGTGACTGCAAGATTAGCAAGCATTATCGGTCTGTTTATTTATTTTTGTTACCTGGGGAATAGCATGGATCCAACAGGATCAGCCCAGAAAAAAATTATAAATAATAAAAATGCACAGTATATACAATAGTGAACAAAAAGCAGAACTAAATCAATGCCAAACTGTAACAACAAGGAAATGTACAGAACCATAAAAAGTTTACACACAAGTGGAAAAAATATAGATAACAGAATGGAAGAACAAGCATGCAGTGGAAGGACAGCGAGAAAAGGAAGGATGGTTGACGATTCTAGAGAGTAAAAACAGTAAGACAGAGAGGGAAACACAAAGGAAGTAGTTACATGAAATGAAGAAAATGAAGAGGGGAAAGTAGAAGGGAATAATGGGCAACAAAGGAGTAGCACTAGAAAGTCTTAGCCACATTGTTAATATATTATTAAAGTACAAAGTGGGTTTGCAAGAAAGACAACTGGAGTATAAATGGAGCCTGTGATAATGTGAGGTATTGCCAGCTATGCCAAGTGAAGTTGGGCAGTGGATGTGTAACATATGCCAGCATAGCTAGCTAGAGTATACAGAATTATATGTTATTTGTATATTAAACTGATTTGTACAGGTGCTTGTGTTGAAAATGTATTTGTAAAGCTGCTTGTGTTAAAAATGTACCAACAGTGGGTCCTGATGGACAAAAAAGAAATACACCTGTATGTCAGACTGTATTTTAACTATTGAAATGAATATATTGTAACACGGGATAGTGGAAAGAAGAGGTTAATCTCAGTCCAGCTAACTTTGCAAAATAGTCTTAAATTAAATTACCTGGTTTAGGCCATAAAGACTGTATCTTACACTTCTGATTGCAGCTAGAGACAAAATGTCTGTGAAAACCAGGACTAGGAATCCTACTACATTGTCCTTAGGGGTGAACTTGTTGCTCCCCTGGAAGGGTGGAAGTTTTTAAAATGGTTTTATAGCTTTCTGAAGCAAAGCTCTATGTCTGTGTGTATTATGGAACATATATGCTAGATTCTGATTCAGTTTCTAGTAAAGGGGGCAGTGTGGGAACCAGAGTCAGGTGACCAGATGTATGTGATTTCATTCTGTAGTCCAGTGCTGAAATAATGTTTTAATACTAGATGAGACAGAAGTCTCAGAGCAGTCTGTTTATAAAACCTGACAAGACTACTCATCCACATCATCTTGCCTTGCTCTAGTAAGTGAACTGGGGACCGTAATTCTTTAGATCAGTCAGGAAAATATAGTGAGATTAGTTAAGTATTGTTTTTCTGTATCTGTGTGAATCTTTCCATCTGCGTTATTTTTAGTATTTCCTGTGATTGAAACTCTGGTGTTTATTGTAAATAGATATTTAGTATTTTCATATTCTTTTATTACTTATTATTAAATATATTTAAACTTTTCACTATGGCTGGTCTTTCAGAGAATATTTTAACCTTTGAAAGTGCTTATATTTTTTTGGTGACACTGTGGCCACTCCTGAAATCCTTGCTGAATTGGTCAAACGCTACCATTTGTATTAGTATTACTTTTACTAAGTATAATTGGATAGCCTTTCCCAAGTGCATGTGTGTGTGTGAAAATCATATCTCAAAGAGTGTTTGTGTGTGTCAGCTACTTGAAGCAGGGACACACAGCACTGGGGTCACAGACAGGGTGGTGGAGGCTTGGCTTGGAACACTCGGCTGAGGACTCAACTCTATAGCTGTGTCACTGGGGAGTCCTATTTAGGGCCTGGAGAGAGAGAGAGAGATGGGGGAACCCAGCCCAAGGACCAAGTGTGCTCCCTGTGTGCTCTTTTGGGAAATTGTTCCTGGTGCAGAGAGCTACAACTGAAAATACTGTGTGCATCTATTTTTTGTTCCAGGTGAATGTCCCTTACTGGTGTCAGTGATGAGGACTGAGGCTCCTTGATTAATGGCCCAGAGGAGGGATGTCACGCAGTTACTGAGCAAGATTCAAGTTACACTGGAAAAGCAAAGGTATTCAGCCTGTTGCAAGGCATGGTCTTTGTACATTTTCCAACTTCTTTTAAGTTAGATGGAATAGACTGCCAAAGTTTAAGGCATAGAACAGAGAAACTCTGATCATTGCATTTCTTTGAGATGGCAGTGTGGAATGCACCAGCTTGACTTGGTTGAGATCTTAGGTTATGTGTTCCTTCTCTTACTGTGACTCAACTTGCCAGATAAGTTGAGGAGTTTTGGTTTAACAGTATCAACATGATGGTACCAGGAAGGATTTGAGCCCTTTAATAGACTGGTAGCCAATCTGCCTTTTTGATAACAGAGCAATGATTTTATATCATTGGGTCAAGGGAGTTAGAGCAACATATTTTATTCACTATAGTCTGAACCGTTTGAAGAAAAGTGAGACTTTTTTAGAGGCAGAGGATATTAAAGAGAGAATATATTTGCACTATGCCATCAGTATGCATTTCCGTATAGCTTTGCTTCCATTTGTTGATAAGAATTGAGAAATCTTCCAAACAAAGAAGAGTTGGGTGTATTTTTAGTTTGGTATTGCGAATGTGTAGTTGAAAGTTTATATTCTAATCAAGCCAGAGCCCTAAATATCAGAATAAAGTGGAAAAAAGAGATAGTTTTAAGTGAATAATTGAAATGGTCGAGAATGGTGAAGTCAGCTGAAAGAAGAGGATTTAATGTTTTGGTCATATGAACAACATTAATGTATTCATTTATTTATTTATTTATTTGTTTGTTTGTTTGTTTGTTTGTTTTAGCCATAGATTTTTGTAAGTAATGTATTTGGCAACAGTCAGGAGGTCTTGTTGTAATAGCATTTTAATATTACGTTGAGATGAATGTGATCTGTACTGACCATATCAGCAGCATAGAGAACCACTCCCCCACATCAATTGCAATGCCAACAAAAACCTATCCACTCCTCTATTTACATTGCAACCAGTAACTACCTCTCTAGTTCGTAAACTGCTCTCAAAACTAAACCATGCTCCCACTCTTCAGATGGCCCCCCAGCTGAATACCTAACACTTGGAGCAGATTCTATAGCTCTCCCAATTAACATTCTAATTAACTGATCAGTTTCTGAGTCATATGTCCCACAACTATGGAAAAACACAATTATTACTCTCTTTCACAAAGGTGGTAACACCAGTGATCTATCTAACTACAGGTCCATCTCCATACTTTCCCCCTATCTAAAATTCTAGAAAAGTGTATTCATTCTCAGCTGCTAAAACATCTCACAGACAATAACCTACTTGCACCCACCCAACATGGTTTTTGGCCAGCACACAGCAGAACAACAGCCTTACTGTCAATTACCAACACTGTATACAAAGCTCTTTATGCAGGCCTACTAACATCAGTGATCCTACTAGATCTATCAAAAGCTTTTGATACAGTGTCCCACTCGAAACTACTTTTACAACTTGAGACCATAAACTGCTCCCCACACACACTCTAACCTGGTTCCATAACTATCTACACAACAGAAAACAATCTGTTAAATGGCAAAGCAAGCAATCTGATTACCTACTCAACAACACAGGCATTCCCCAAGGGTTTGTTATTCGGCTCTTGCTTTTTAACATATTTATTAATAATCTCCATAAAGCATCCCTGCAAAGTACACTTATTCAATATGCAGATGACACGACAATAATTACGTCCTCTAACAACATCTCAGATCTCCTAAAGTTAACTCAAAATACATTTAGTTCCATCAAATCCTGGCTTAACAAAGCTCAGCTGATACTTAATCCCAAACAAATCAAAACTTTTACTCTTCACAACCAAACCTGTAACTCTAGACTTTAAAATATTCTCTCAAAACAATACAAAAATTGAAATTGTAAAAACAGCTAAACTACTTGGCATCACAACTGATACCAAACTATCCTTTAAGAGTCATATACTCAACTCAATCAAAAAGACCTATTTTAAGCTTGGCAAATTCTGTAAGCATAAACTCTATTGCTAAGTTGAAACAAGCTAATAGTCTACTTCTACCCTCCCTCCTCTATGGTTGCCTCATCTTCACTAACCTACACACATCTCTCCTAAACAAACTATGACTGTGCTACTATAAAATAGCTAAGTTTGTCTCCAACATGTCAAATCGCACACATCATTGCCTGGCCCATCAAATCTATAAACTGGTTTGAGTTCCCTCATTACCTACATTACTCGCAAGTTATTCCCACTCACAGACTACTAAATAATCCAAACTACTGCCCATCCCTTCAAACTATAATACAAACACAAAACCCTACTTGGCACCTTAGGTCCTCTAACAAACAACTTCTAATCATAACTAAACCCAACAAAAGAACTGGACAATGTCTCTATTACCATGCAGTTGCCAAACTTTGGAATGCGTTCCCTCTCTCTATTACCCAACTAGACATCTTTAAAAACATTTAAATTGGCACTAAAAGAACACTATTTCAATAACCTTGTCTGTTCTTGTAGTCACATGATTAAACCACCTTAAATGCTTTGGCCACTACACACTACAAATACTTTTATTAACTTAATATAGTTGCAATTTACGCTATCATTCTTCATATCCAATCTCTATTGTTTTCTTAATTTTTGTGACTGAATAAACATAATTGATTAAACAGTATTCTTACTTATGAGAATATACAAACAGAATTACTAAAATTTAGCACACTGGGTTTATTTTCTTGTATTGTATACCTATATTTGTCTTTGTATGTCTACTGTAGTTTGTATTATGTAAAAACTTTCTTGAGTTTCAAACTGAAGCTGATGTTATGTAAAACTTTCTGTGACTGTACGGTGCTTTTCTCCCCCAGCCTCCACTGAAAATGGGTTGTTGGACCCAGTTGGACTTTCCCGGTCAACAAATGTCAATAAATAAATACATAAATAAATAAATAAAACAAAAATGCAAGTTGTCTGATGATACAATATTGGTATAAAGAAATCAAAGGAGAAAGAACAGGACCATGAGGAACATTTTTTGCTAAGGAAAGAGGAGCATATTTTAACTGCAAATGAGAGACAGTTAAGAAGCCATTGGGAACCATTCCTGCCAATATGATAGGCTAGTAATGTGGTATAGAGAAGTCGGTTCCCAACCATATAAAATGGTTTGGTTAGACTGATAAATATTGTTCCTGTGAGTTGTCCTTTATCCATAGCTATTAAAACATCATCTGTTAAGTCTCCAAAAAACCTCAGCTTTGGCCGGCTAAGAACTTGCTATATTCAACTGGACGTATAAGAGAATTTAAGTACCTTTATCTGCTTTTTTTTTCAAAAAAATACAGTATTTAAATTGATTGTAACTGTGTGGAAGGAATATTAGCTGAACTGGAAGTTTTCACTCTGCTCTTCAGTGTAGAAGGAATATTAGCTGAACTGGAAGTTAGTCAGTGTTTGCTGAATTTTGTTATTTGCTAGTAATTACAGGTGTGGGGGTAGTCACATTCTTTGATTTCCTGTCCTTGCCTATTTAAGTGGTACAGTGTGAAATATTTTCTGCTTAAACCCTCAGCTTTGGCAGGCTAAGAACTTACTATATTCAACTGGACGTATAAGAGAATTTAAGTACCTTTATCTGCTCTTTTTTAAAAAAAAATACAGTATTTAAATTGATTGTAACTGTGTGGAAGGAATATTAGCTGAACTGGAAGTTTTCACTCTGCTCTTCAGTGTGGAAGGAATATTAGCTGAACTGGAAGTTAGTCAGTGTTTGCTGAATTTTGTTATTTGCTAGTAATTACAGGTGTGGGGGTAGTCACATTCTTTGATTTCCTGTCCTTGCCTATTTAAGTGGTACAGTGTGAAATATTTTCTGCTTAAAAACCTCAGCTTTGGCCAGCTAAGAACTTGCTATATTCAACTGGACGTATAAGAGAATTTAAGTACCTTTATCTGCTTTTTTTCAAAAAAATACAGTATTTAAATTGATTGTAACTGTGTGGAAGGAATATTAGCTGAACTGGAAGTTTTCACTCTGCTCTTCAGTTAGTCCCACTCACCCTCCCTGTTTTTGTTTTGGTGTTAATCTTAGTGGCCTTGCAGCTGCCCGCCCCTCTTGTAAATTTGTGTTTGGATACTCCTTCTGGGCCCATCTCATTTGCTCACTCAACTGAGTGCAGTGAGATCATATTCTGATTTCAGACACTCCTACTGTGTACAAAGAGAGCATCTGGGAAACAGAAAAAAAAAAAAAAAAAAAAATTAAGCTTGTTTCCTGCCTATCCTGTTAAGTGGTATAGACTATTTGTAGGCTTCTGAGCCCCCAAGCCCTTCTGTGTTGGAGGGAAGCCTTCTAGCTTAGTTTTTTTTTCCCTATAACTAGCCAGTTTTCTAGTTTCAGCACTCAAATCTGTTTCTTTGATCTCAGCACTTGTTCAAAAAAAAAAAAAAAAAAACTTTCATCTGCTTTTACTGTACTTGTGTTTCTACCTACTTTTTTTACTTTTGCATCATCTTAAAAGTACTCAATTGTATTTATTACTGCTTGGTGTAACTCATTCTAAGCCTTCTGGTTTAAACACTTGGGCTTCGGACCAGTTGTTTTGCACTGAGAGGGTTTGTGGTCTGCACTGTAGTGGCAGAACAGGTAGCTTACATCCTTCTAGGTTGGGAACTGCTGATTGAGGGCTCAGTGTCTGTTATTCTAAAAGTGTATTAATTCTGGTTTAAGCACTTGGGCTTTCAGGCCAGTTATTTTACATTAGGTTCGTGGTCTGCACTCTTGTGGGAGGAGAAGCTGGACTCTGCCCTTCTGAGCTGGGAATTTCTGATTGAAGGCTTATAGCGCATGCATATCTGAACTGCTTCTTACTGAAGTTGGTGTGCCTTGTTTGCTGTGGCATAGACTGGATTCGGGCCTGCTGGATCTAGCTTTGTTTGTGTAACTTGAGCACTAATCCAGGCATCCTCTAAAGTATTCAATTGTATTTATTACTGCTTGGTAGTAACTTGATTAAAGTTTAGCTGTCATTCTAAGTCTTTTGGATTAAGCACTTGGGCTTCAGACCAGTTGTTTTACATTAGGAAGGTTTGTGGCATGCACTGTGGTGGCAGGACAGGTAGCTTTCATCCTTCTAAGTTGGGAACTGCTGATTGAGAGCCCAGTGTCTGTTATTCTTAAAGTGTATTAGTTCTGGTTTAAGCACTTGGGCTTCAGGCCAGTTATTTTACATTAAGAAGGTTTGTGGTCTGCACTCTTGTGGGAGAAGAGGCTGGACTCTGCCCTTCTGAGCTGGGAATTTCTGGTTAAAGGTTTATAGTGCCTGAATATTTTAACTGTATCTTACTGAAATTGGTACACCTTGTTTGCTGTAGCATAGACTAGATCCAGGCCTGCTGAATCTAGCTTTGTTTATATGCTTGTTGTTTGTTTGCTTGTTATTTCCCGGAACGCTAATTCCACCTAATACGCGCTTCTCAGCTTCTGTGGATCACTAGTGATATCTGCATTGCTTACTGTACTTATTTCCTTGTTTCACTTGAAAGAAAGTTACTGTTTGTCATTTTTGCATTTAAGTTACCTGTAACACATTGCACTTAAGTTACCTGGCACTTGCTCACTAAAGCAATTATATAAGTCAGCACTAAAAATTAAAAGCACTACACCCTCACTCCCCACTGGCCCTAGTTTTCAATTATTAAGGAATTCCCAATATTATTCTAGCATGTCCAAAGGTCAGTTGTTAATCTCCTCTCCGGTCCAGCTGGTGAATCTGGGAATCTTGAGGCAATGTTACAACTGCCTCATGTACACAGACAGCCCTCTCCTCCTCTCAACAAATTCCAACACATGTGAGAGATGCAACCATATAGCCAAACTGGAGGCTAAGCTCTCTCAACTCAGTACTGGCATAACCAGTCAGGAGGAGAAGGAAACCACACTCACTACAATTCCAGTCTCACATAGACCTACCACGACAGCAAACCAAACACATAATCACACAAAAACATACTCGGAGGCTCTAAATAAAGATCTGCCGAAGCAGCAGAGACCTCCAAAGCAGACACCCATGCAGCTGCTACCCCAAAACAAAACACGTGCAACACATATCTCACAAAGCCAGTGTGCCAAACAGTCACAGCCCTTAAGACTAAACAACACACCTGATACACTTGTAATAGGTGACTCTATCGTCAGGCACACTGGCGTCCCACTCACCAGGCTGAACAAGGAGAGGGTCACGGTGAGCAGCCTGTCGGGTGCTAGGATCCGCCACATAACACAAGCACTCAGGTCACTCCAAGGCAAGTACAAATATGACTCAGTCATTGTCCATGCTGGTGTGAATGACCTGAGACGTACCTCCCTGGACTACATGAAAAGAGACATAAAGGAGCTCTCTGAGCATGTAGCCCAGGCCGGTATGACCCTGACCTTGAGTAGCATCTTACCCTCACCAAGAATGATGCCACAATATGAAGACAAGATGATCAATTTCAACAATTGGCTTAAGTACTGGTGGCATTCAAAGGGGATCCAATGCCTGTCAGCTTGGGATGATATGCTCGACAAGCCACGATGCTTCGCTAGGGACGGCTTGCACCTGTCACCCCTGGGCTTTCGGATATTGGCAAAGGCTCTTGCTACCCCCATAGTGCCTTTTTAGGCAAGGCTCAAAAGACAAACCCACCTCCATAGGTATCACAAGGGATAAGAAACTAAGAGTAATGCTACTCAACGCCAGAAGTCTAAACCTCAAGATGCACGCACTCGAAACTCTCCTTAGCATGGAGAACATCGATATCTGTGCAGTAACAGAAACCTGGTTCAGGGCTCCCGAGAGCACCCTAGCACTACCAGGTTATACCTCATACCATGCTTTTCGGCCCCAAAACTTGGACCGAACCACAAAAGGAGGGGAGTATCGATATTCATCAAAGATACCCACACCTCCAGGTTGGTGGCAAAGCACGAAGCATCAGAGACTATCCATGTGCAACTAACAGTGGGTAAAACTGCCTTCCAGTTTATAGCCTGCTACAGACCACCCTCTCAAACCCAGGAACCCCACTCGGCCTTCCTGAGAACACTGGAAAATATGAAGGTCTCTCCAAGCACCATTATATTGGGTGACTTCAACTACCCAAACATTGACTGGGAGCATTACTCTAGCTCCAACACCCTAGCCCAAAGGTTCCTAGAATTTATAAACTCAAATGCTATGGAACAACTTGTTACCACTCCCACAAGAGGGAAAACATACTGGACCTGATCATCACCAACATGGGGACTCTATGCTCCAGACCAGAAGTGTATCCCTCACTGGTAAGATCAGACCATAAACTAATCTCACTGGATATTCACATCCCGACCCCACCCCCTGCCCAGAAAACCACAGTGAAAAACTTCTCTAAAGCAAATTTTACACTCCTCAAAACTGAGGTGGAATCCTTCAAAGCCCCTGGGCCTGTGGAAAATACGGCCCAGACCGCAGAATCCTTTATAAACGCATTCTATGAACACCTTCAGGAATGCATGGATCATCGATCCCAAATAAAACCAAGACCCAATCCTCCAAAGGCAGGCGTCCTGTCTGGTGGACCCCAGCCATAAACAAACTATACAATAGAAGGAGGAAGCTACTAAATGATAAAGCAAAATCCCAAAAAGGGAAGGCATCACTGATCGGTATTAGCAAAAAACTACGGGCACACATAAAATTGTCTAAGGCCAGCTTCGAGAGAAAAATTGCACAGGACACTAAGG
This sequence comes from Protopterus annectens, assembly GCF_019279795.1. Classification (NCBI taxonomy): domain Eukaryota; kingdom Metazoa; phylum Chordata; order Ceratodontiformes; family Protopteridae; genus Protopterus; species Protopterus annectens. The sequence goes on along the minus strand of NC_056728.1, from coordinate 1,378,871,673 downwards.
ATAATCACAAGGCTTTCTTTAGTTATGTTAGGAACCTGGGTGGTAATTCCCAGATATGCTCAGAATTAGTCCAAAAAAAAATACACCGAACCCACAGACATTGCCAACATCCTAGCTGACAGGTTCAGCGCAAACTTCTTCCCCCCCCCCAAAAGGGCTAATATCTATCCCAGCAGAGTGCTGCCGCCTGACATCTCAGATGCTCAGGTAAGAGCCGCCTCTCCAAAGCAAAAACACAGCATCAATGGGACCAGATGGTGTCCCGGGCTGCGTCCTACATGAACTCAAAGAAGAGCTAAACCCAAACATAAAACTACTGTTCAATCTCAGCCTTACTACAGGATATGTGCCCAAAGAGGCATACAGCAACAGTGGTCCCTCTCCATAAAGGTGGTGCCTCAACGGATCCTGGAAATTATCGCCCCATAAGCCTGACTAGCTTGGTCTGCAAAGCTATGGAAAGGATCATCATGGACCTCATAAATAAAGATATTGGGGACCTACAAACACTGGATCCTACCCAGTTCGGCTTTGTTAAGGGCAGATCCTGCCTCTTAAACCTGGTTGATTTCTTTGAAACAGTCACCAAGGCCATTGACGAGGGGAAGGTGGTCCACACAGCCTACCTGGACCTCGCAAAAGCCTTCGATACAATACCCCACTCGGGCATTATAGATAAGCTCACCAGCTTAAATATAAACCCCTATGTCACTAGATGGATTGCAAACTGGCTCAAGGACAGAACCCACATGGTTAGAATTGCTGGAGCCATGTCAGACTCCAAACCAGTTACAAGTGGTGTCCCACAAGGCTCAGTCCTGGGACCTCTCTTGTTCGGTATATATTTCTCGGAGGTACAGGCCAACACGGAAGGACTGTGGCTGACCAAGTTCGCAGATGACTGCAAACTGGGTGCCATAATCGACTCTCCAGCCGACACAAGCATCCTCCAAAAGGGCCTCATAGAAACAGACAACTGGTGCCAGAGCCATGGCCTCAAGCTAAATGCCAAAACGTGTATAGTCATCCCTTTGGCAAAAACAAAGTGCCCACAAATTACCACATAGGTGGAAATCCATTAAGTACAGAAGAAGTAATTAGGGACCTGGGGACCCAAGTTGATAGCAATCTCTCATTTGACAACCACATGGCCAAAGTGGTTAGAAAAACATTTTATATAGCCCACCTAATCATGAAGGGATTCACATCTAGATCAGGGGAGGTCATCGTGCCTCTTTACTCTTCCTCATCAGGCCCATAATTGAGTACAATGCCCCTTTTGGGATGTACCTTACCAGACACCTGCAGCAACTGGATAGACCCCAAAAGTACCTAACCAAGAGGATCAAAGGGCTCAAACAGATGCCATATGCTGCCCGGTTAAAGAAACTCCAGCTCTACTCAGTGGCATACCGCCTGTTCAGAGGCGATCTGTGCCTGACGTATAAAGCCATGTCCAACCCGGAATTAATGGACATGCTGCACCTCAGAAAATCCAAATCCCATCGAGCTATGCACTCGAGAGACTTGAACCTCAGCACTGAAATAAATAGGACATGCTGGAGGGACAGATTCATAACCCAGAGGCTCCCTTCACTCTGGAATAAAATCCCAGTCCAGGTTAAACAGAGTCCCTCATTGACTTTCTTCAAGAGGAATCTTGATGAGTGGATGGGAGATCGTAGGTTTACCCCGGGTATCACTTCTGTGTCACTGTTAGTTAGAGGCACAGTATACTAACCTCGAAAAAGGGCATAGCAAAATAAATTTAAAATGGGTGGCGAAAGCCAAACACATTCTGGCTAGGCTTATAAATGCCCTAGGGCAGATAGCCTAGTATGAACCTATGAACCTATGAACCTATGAACAATAGTGCTCTCATTGGCACAGGAACCACATTGGTTGGGTTACAGGAGAGCTTGGTCAGAGAAGTACTTGGCAAGGTGGTTATTGGCAAGTTTCTCAAGAACTTTATCCAGTGTTGGGACTATTGAAATTGGTCTAAAATCTGAACAGGTGCTTGGATTTTTTACTTTAAAGGTGGGTTCAATAATGTCATTTTTTTGTACAATGTGGTGAGCATGTTATGACAGAAACAAAGGTTATAGATATGTTTTGGTAGATATAAAATACAGTTTTCACAGCCTTTAACAAATTGAGGATGCAGGTCAGGCCTAGTGGATTGTCAATGGGTATGTTATTTACATTTTCAGTGTCAGAAGTTGTAACAGCTTTAACATGGAACAGTGGGAAAAATGTAGGTGTGCTAGGGTCTGTGTTAAAAACATTCTGCAAAATAGTAGGAGGGGAGGGGCGCTGAGAGAATTCAAAGAGGGAACTTTCCTGAGAAAGTGGTCCTCTAGGCATTAAGTAAGTGTTGTTGAGGTATGAATTTGTTCTTTGTCTTCTAATTATTTGATTTACAGAGACCAGAATTTCTTGTCTGATTGAAAATGCTGGTTTAGTGGCACTGTAAGTCTACTACTTTGTATCTTCTGGTACTTTTTTGTTTTTAGTAAGGATATAGTGCTAATGAATCTTACTGTGATGCCCCCACACTGGGCAAGTAATGAAGGAGCCTCAATCCTCACCACTGACACTAGAGAGGGACATTCACTTGGAATACAAATGGATACATTCAGTGTTTCCAGATGCAGACCTCTCTGCATCAAGTACAATTTCCCTTAAGAGCACACAGGGAGTACACTCAGCCCGGGGTCTGGATTTGTCTATATCTGTCTCCTTCCAGGTCACCAATAATACTCCCCACTGGTACAGCTGTAGGGTTAGGTCCTTAGCCAAGTGTCCAAGCCAAGTTCTCCAGCACCCTCTCTGTGAAACCAGTGCTTCATGTCCCTGCCCCAAGTAGCTAACACACACACACACACACACACACACACACACACACACACACACACACACACACACACACTCTTTGAGATTTAATTTTCACACACAAACACAGCTGGGAAAGGCTGGCACAGATTTACTTGCTGTGCCCCCTTCTGCCCAAAGTACAAGGTAGTTATCACTGCCACCAGACACTCCACAATCAGCTACTCTAAGGCCCTTAACAAAGGGTGTCCAATTATACTGTGCAATATTAATATTAATACAAATGGTTGTAGTTGAACAAGATAGTTAGGCCTTCTGGAGTATCCCGCAAAGTGTCACCAAATAAATATAAGCACTCTCAAAGGTTAAATACTTTCTAAAAGGACCGGCCACAATAAAAGTTTTAAATATATTTAATGATAACTAATAAAAGAGCATGAAAATACTGAATATATATTTATTGTAAACCACAGAGCTCAAATCATGGGAAATATTGAAGATAACACTGATGAGCAGACTCAGACAAATAACGAAAAACAATATCTAAACTAAGCTTCACTATATTTTCCTGACTGAATCTAGGAGAATTATTATTCCCTACTTACTTAATAGAGCAAGATGATGTGGTGAATGGTCCTTCTTGTTGTCAGGCCCAAAACAGAATACTCACTACTGACAGATTTCCCACTGTAATATCTAAAACATAATTTCCAAGATGGCTGGCAGAATGACCTCATCTAGTCACCTGACTCTAGGTTCTCACAGTATCCCCCTTTGAAGCTGAGACAAGAATTTAGCACAGATGGCTACAATCCACATCTAAATGTTTATGGCACTGCCCTGGAGCCATGAAACAATTACAGTACTCACATACTTCTTTACAGAAGCTATTAAACAATGGCCTCTCCCAGACCTACTGACTCCAGTTCCATTCAACACAGTGGGGTACCATGTTTATGGCTTAACAGCTAATTTAATTTCAAGGATTTTCCAAAACTAACTGAACTGAGATTAACTGCTTCTCTTCCAGTTTCCTTTGATACAATATATACATACAGTCTGACATGTATATGCCTTCTCTGTCCAGCAGAACACAGTGTTGATACATTTTTTAGCACTAGCAACTTTACACATTTTGATTTTCAAATGCCGTACACTTCTAATACATTTGTAACATAAGCATCTGGGCAAATCCGTTTGATATTTAAATGCCATACAGTTCTAATACATTTGTAACATAAGCATTTGTGCAAATTAGTTTGATATTCAAATGCCATACAGTTCTAATACATTTGTAGCACAAGCATCTTGTATAAATCAATCTGATATTCAAACAACATATCATTCTTTACAGAATTCCAGCTGTCTATGCTGGCACTAGCCCATATCATCACACTTACTATAGCCTCATTTGTGTTTGTTTGCTTCCAGGTTTTCTAAGCTTCATCTCTAAACCCTAGTTCTTTAGTAAGCTATCTATTCTGGTTAGATTTAATGAGTCTGGGGATAACAGGATTTAGTTTTGTACTGACAGAAATATGTCAATGTATTGGCAGTTGTTTCTCAGTCCCAAGTGGGCAATGTTAGTGACCAGTCAAACTCAGAGTGTATGGATTTAAGTCTGAAGAACATATTGTTATATATGGACTAGAAGGTAATTAGGTTAGCTATCTGCTTAACTGTGGGTTAGAAAACTATATAGACTGTATAGATTACAGGGAAATGGTCACTTAGTGAGGACGGTAGAACAAAGAGATTAGAAATCATTGCACCAGGAATAATTGTGATTACTGGGTGCACTGTTGGGATGATGGAGTCTGAAATGATTAATGGTAAGCCTAATTCTGCTAGTCAGACATGAAGGTCTTGGTTGCTTATGTTAAGAAGGTTTAACTTGAAGTTATCCATTATAATTATGTTCTTAGAAGGGGAGATGCATTGTATTGTTGAACCAATTACGTTTTCAACTTTCGACAGAGAGGAAGGAGGACATAAGGAGACTCATGGAATGTAAAGGCCTTAACCCTTGGAATTTGGAATTATTTCTATTAACATTTGGGTTTATAATCATATGTGGGCTTGCACTGAGTGTCTGTATATACCTGTAAGTGTGATTTATATAAAAGTATCATTCCATCATCTGTTTTAAGAATATATTGGTAACCAGGTAGATGGAAATGGAGGGGGGAGTACTGTTCTTAATTCACGATTCCATAACTACTACAGTGTCAGAAGAGTGGTGTTTAAGAATGCATTAAAGTGGCATGGGGTTTCTCAGTCCCAAGTGGGCAATGTTAGTGACCAGTCAAACTCAGAGTGTATGGATTTAAGTCTGAAGAACATATTGTTATATATGGACTAGAAGGTAATTAGGTTAGCTATCTGCTTAACTGTGGGTTATAAAACTATATAGACTGTATAGAAACAAAATGCAATAAGGTTGTAAGTTAGGTTGGGGGTCTATATTAATTTCAATGTTCCCTTAACAAGAAATAGAAAAAATATTATTAAAAATCTACTAAGAAAAGTTGGCCAGAGTAGTACCTGAGGTTGTTGAAGTTTGTTTTTGTGCTGATGGCATTGACTGGCAGTGAGTGGTCTGATGTAGAAAGGCAATGTAGTTGAAATATGTAATAATTTTGCAGGAGAATGGTTCACCTGCTAATGTAGTAGACACATGGCACAAACAGTAACCTTGGATTGTGAAAATTAATGCTGCAGGTCTAGGTGTGACCAGCAGCACCTACATCTGACAGCAGAGTGAATTTTCCAACAATAAAAATATATTTACTGATTATATAGAATAAGCATTTTGTACAGTAACTTTGCATTAAATGATTTATCAAAAAGCAATACAGGATGATTGCTGCCCAATCAAAATATAATTAATGTACCTGCAAGTAAAGTGCATACTGCGGCCTGTAGAGTAATAATACATTTAATAACTTATATGTAGTGACACTGGTATATTATGAATGGCTAGCTAGTAAAAACTATATATGCCCTTGAGCAGGGAAATAGACATAAAATGGGAAACCATGTTAAAATGTGAGTGCTTTTTTGTTACTGTAGAGAAATGTACATCTTTATTATAAATATGAAAAGCAAAGTTTATCATTGCTTAGTGTAATGCATCAAAATATACATGTTGTTGCACAGTTTACTGGCAACAAAGAAGCCTGCATCAAAACTCTTCAAAGTTATTGTTCTTTGGTTCATAGGTTCATTGGTACTCACTAGATTATTGGTCCATGAGGATTTTTAGAGGCCTAGCCATAAATTTATTTTATTTTATTTATTTTATTTTACATTTGTTGACCGGGCTAGTCCAGCTGGATACATGTCCATTTTCAGTGGAGGCCCGAGGAGAAAAGCTCCGCTAACATACTACTAAAAGCTATTCATCTAAGTGGTAATAATAATATTAAAAGCACACACTAAATAATAATAATAAAAAACACACTATGATCATGCAGAAAATAACAAATGACATTGAAGAGGGCTAAAAAAGTAAAGTTAGAGAAAGCAGATGGGTAGTAATTTATGAGACCAGAAAAATAGTATGTAAGAAAAGGAAAAAAATGCCTAATGCACTCAGACATGGTGAATAAATACTCTGGAGAGACAGAGTTAGGAAAATAAGCAGAGAAGGTTAGCTTAAAGAGTCAAATAAGCTGTTTAGTCAGGCTTATTGCAGGAGCATAGCCAGCGGTTAGTGAGAAATAGTTTTAAGTTAGTTTTGAATAGTGGGAGTGATGTTATGGTAGTAAGGTTTTGTGGTAGTAGATTCCATATTTTGCCAACAGAATTAGAAAATATAGTGTCACCAGCTCGTTATTTGAAAAGGAAGTATGAATCAGCATTCTGTTAGAGGAGCGCAGTTTCCCAGATTATTGTATGATTTAATGAGGGAGGAGAGCATTGGAGTGTTGTCAGGGTGGTATAGGGCTTTATGGGCCATTGTAAGTTGGTAGAATTGTATCAGGTGAGGTAATTCCAGCCAGCCTAGTTTTTGAGATTGAGACAGTGATGAGTCCTGTATGGAGAGTTTGTGGCAAATCTGGCAATGTGGTTAAATGCTGTAGCTAGTTTGTTAAGATTATGCTTAGAAAGATTAGTGTATATGGGGAGGCATATAATAAGGTAGAGATTAAGTGCGTTCTAGCTATAGTGGTTCTGGCTTCAGGAGTCAGAAAAGATTTGATTCTATAGAGAGATCCTAGTTTTTGTTAGTGGATTTTATGGTGGAGTTTATGTGAGAGTCAAATTTTAGTTGGTTATCAATTGTAATTCCTAAGAGTTTGGTGCTGAGATCAGGAGAGATTAGCACATTATTAGATGAGAGTGAGAAATTAAAGGAGGGAGATAAGTGGGAGGGTGCAAAAAGCAGAAGTTTAGTTTTATTTGGGTTAAGGAGAAGACAGTGGTTAGAGAACCATTGCTCTATAGTGGTGAAGGCTTTTTGTGTGAGGAAATGAAGTTCAGTTTGGTTGGAACCAGAGCAAATGATGGTAGTGTCGTCTGCATATTGAATGCAAGTTGTATCTGGGGTAGCTAGGTGAAGGTCATTTATGAAAATGGAAAACAGTAGAGGGCCTAAGATAGAGCCTTGAGGGATACCTATAGAGGTGGGGAGGAGTTCAGAAAGTTGGTTATTCCAAAGAACAGCTTGTTTTCGGTTTTCCAGATAGGATGAGAACCAGTTTATAGCTAGGTGGTCAAGAGAGAGGGACTTCAATCGGTGGATTAGAAGTTCCCATTAAGATTTTAGCCCTTATATTTAAGTACAAATAACAAAAAGATGAGCTGAATTTTTAAATTGTTGGCTCTGTCCATTAGCGACAATGATGCTAAGCCAAGGGTGAATTTGCATTTACCTATCCATTATACCAGATTACACATGAATATTGTAAAAGAAGCACTTTGCTTTATGTGGAGAGGATGGCAACTCCAACGAATTTTTATTCTCCTGTTAAATATCTATGCCTAATCCAACATGTTCTATTTATGTTGCAAAAGAGATTCTTGTATCTTGAAGAGGTGTTTTTTGTCCCTATTGGACTTGCAAATGTGCAGCAGGTTTGACAGAATGGGGTCTGTTAAGGGTCTGTATGCAAAGTAGTGATCACCACTCACTAACCTATATGCCATTGAGAAGAGGGATAAGGCTTTGCGATGGTCTGTATGATTTTCTTAGTAAGAAAGTGCTATGGGCATTCACATCTAAACTTGTATGAGTCAAGAGTTTGTAGGTTACCTACATCCTACGTCCTTATTTATCATATCCATAATGATCCCCTCCATAGCCTTATAGATGAGGCTGGTCAGACTTATTGGGTTATAATGTCCAGGTCTGTTGATGCCCCACCTTTGTGCAAGGGAATAACAGTTGCTACCTTCCTTCATCCACCCAAAACATGTCTGAAGGCTGATATTAAATAACCTCTGTAGCAGTGTTTGACAGGTCCTCTTTCAGGCTGGCCAGTAAGCAGCCTGGTATGTTATCTGGCCCCACAGAAGCAGTGTTCTTGGCCTTGTACACTGTTTTGAGGACTTGTCCATGGAATATTTGATTTAAGGGGGTAGATAGGTAGAAGATCTGGGGATGTAGGAGAAAAGAGGGGGTGAGGTTATTGCAAAATGTATCCACTAGTAGATTGGCTATGTCCTCTGGATCTGATTATGTGACAGCATTTAGTATAAGCTCTGCACAGTAAATGGCATTGTTTCTAAGTTTTTTAACAGAGTTAAACAAGGCTTTGTGATTGTCCATTGCCTGGATGGCTATTTTTCCTTCTTATCTGTCTTTAGTTGACTTGATCGGGTTCTGGATTTCCCTGTTACATTTAGCAACAGCTTTTACATGCAATGTTTTTTTTTTCTTTTGTTATAGAGCCTGTTTATATTTGGGTTCCACCATAGGAGGTTTATTTTTAAACCTGGCATTGTATTTACTTTGGAGGGGGACAGATGCACCTATGCAGTCATTTACATGGCATGCAGTCAGATCACTGAACTGTCTGAATGTCAAAAGCAAAAAAAATATTGCAAAAAGGTTGAGTCATAAAATGTTGACAGGCTTTTCTCCAGTCATTATAAAGCCAGTAATGTGTTTTCTGAGATTGTGGCATAGCTGGGTTTTTTTGCCCTTTCTCCACTATGTTGTGATCTTGGAGATGGTATATATAATTAGCAGAGGGTGGGGGGTGGCCCCTTGATATGGAGGTTGCAGGGGGGCTTGCCTCACCCCAGCATAGCACATTTAGTGTTTACTTTTTTGACATTGTGTGTCATTGTTTTTGCTTCAATAGTTTTACTTTCAACATTCTGACTGTTCGACAATCTGAATGTATTCCAGTTTGGTGGTAAAGGATTCCATATAAGCAGTGGGGTCATCAAGTTGGAAGGGGATATTTAATTTAGCCAGGTAAACACTCAGTTTCAGTAGACTATCCTTGGCATAATTTCTGAATACCGAGGTATTGGAGGATGTTTCTGCCTTCAGTCTTAAGGTGAATGTGACTGATTTGTGGTCCAATTTTACCAGGCAAGGAGTTAAACTGGTACTAAGAAGAGCTCTCCCATATTGGTGAGGACTAATCAGGATTTTATCACCCCTGGATGGTGTGTAGATTAACCATTCCAGAGAGTTTGTACTGATAAAGTTCAGAAATTTCTGGGCATATGTGACATTCCTGCTTTGGGCCAGTAATCAAGGAGCCTCAATCCTCACCATTAACACTGGTGAGGGATGTTCACTTGGAAAAAAAACAGAAATACCCAGTATTTTCAGATACAGCTCTCTACACCAAGCACAATCAGCTGAGTGTTCCAAGCCAAGTCCTCCACTACCCTCTCTGTGAAACCAGTGCTCTGTGTCCCTGCTCCAAGAAGCTCTCTCACACACACACACACACACACACACACACACACACACACACACACACACACACACACACACACACACACACACTCACACACTTTGAAATTTGATTTTCACACACACACACACACACACACACACACACACACACACACACACACACACACACACACACACACCTGGGAAAGGCTGGCACAGATTTACCAGCTATGTACCCTCTGCCCAGACTATAAGGTGGATACTGCCACTAGAACACTCCAAAGCCAGCTACTCTATGGCTCTTACAAGGGTATCCAATTATGCTGAGTAAAATTAACAGTAATACAAATGGTAGTGTTTGACCAATACAGCAAAGCTTTCAGTTGCGGCCACAGTGTCATCAAATAAATATAAGTATTCTCAAAGGTTAAAATATTCTCTAAAAGACAGCCACAATGAAAAGTTTAATAATTAAATAATACAAGAACAGGAAACTACTAAATACCTACTTACAATAGACACCAGAGTTTCATCACAGGAAATTTTAAAAATAACACAGATGGAAAGATTCACATAGATACAGAAAAACAATACTTAACTAATCTCATTATATTTTCCTGACTGATCTAAAAATTACTGTTTCCTACTTACTAAATAAGCAAGGCAAGATGAAGTGGCACCTGTGCCAATCACTATTTCTCTCAGGAAACATACTCTGATGAAAATTTCTAACAAAGCATTTGCCACATTTTGTGCTTTGATGGAGGACAGAGTCACCACCTCAGGGTATCTAGTAGCATAATCTACTGCCACCAGGATATATTTCTTCCCTGTTGAACTTGGAGTACTCAGAGGCCCCACAAAACCCATAGCTACACTCTGAAATGGCTCCTCAATCACAGGCAAAAGCATCAAAGGAGCCTTGACCTTGTCTCCTGCCTTGCCTACTTTTTGGCACTGATCTCAGGTCCTGCAGTACCCTGTAACATCTCCTGCAATCACAGTACAATAAAAGTTCTGCATAATACATCTCTTGGTATACTTTATGCCCATATGACCTGCAAAAGAAATGTCAAGGCCTATGGCTAGAAGTGCCAGATGATAGGCTCTAGGCACTACCATGTGCTGTATTACCTCACTTTCTAGCCCTCCCTCAGGGGTCCACTCTCTATACAGTAACCCTTTGTTCCAGTATACAGACTCCCCTTTTTCTTGAGAATCAGGTGTCTCCCTAGCTACCTCCCTCAAGCCTCATAGTGTAGGGTCTGAGAGCTAAGCCTGTCTCAACTCTAACTTTGTGACCCTTCTCAGCTCCCCTTCCACAGGAAGTCTGATATCCTCTGACAGCAGTGCCTCACTGTCAGCCTGGGTACTACCACTCACCTCTGCCCTTGCAGTCACTCTGCCCAAGGGAACATCGATACCTACCAGCAGCTGTGGCTCACCTTCAGGCTCACTACTACAGGGTAGGTCCCTCCCTGAAATAGCCATGTCACCAGCCATGGCTTCAGGTGTGGGGTCTGTCTGGGTCTCCCCCAGGCTGCCAGCCTCACATGCCTGTCTCCAAGCCTAACTGCATGTAACTGCATGAACACAAGTTACTGCATTATCAAATCATTCCCTATCAGGACATCTGCAGAGATATCCTCAAACACACCTACTTGCTTGCTTCCTTTTCCACCCTCCAGGTTAAGGTGAGCCCAGGCCAAAGGCATTTGTAATGGGGTTCCTCCTAAAGCTCTGACTGGAGTGGATTGCCCAAGCAAGTGCTACTCCTCTTTAACCACTGCAGGTGTCACAATGGTTATGTCAGAGGCTGTCTCTCTCTCTCTCTCTTAGCAGTGGCCTGCTTTCCATCCACTAAGATAGGATATAAACTCCGGTGATAGTCTGGTATCCCTGTTGTGTCCAGACAACTTACCACTTGCATACTGTTATTCCCACTTGCTGGACCCACCACCTTTTGTTCCCCACTTTGCTTCTATGGACATCTGTATGCTACATGGCCCCACTGTTTACATTAAAACATCTAACCCTTGATCCTGGCCGTGTACCTCAACTAGTGGCTTCCCCTGTTACTGGCAGACTCTTTTGGGATGGTTTAGGCTGCCCATCATGGGTTCCCTTATATCCATGTGCAGCACTGGGTTTCCCCTTCTTGTGCAGTGATGCCCTGCTTGCCAAGAAGAGATCCCCTTTTCTCCCCATCTCATCTATATAGTTACACTCCTGGTCTTCCAACCAGATTCTCAAGTCCTCAGGCTAGGTGCTAAGGGCTTGTTCCCCTCACTAAAAGGTTTGCCAGCCTTTCAATGGTGATGACCTGACACCCACTCACCCACCTATTAAAAAAGTGCTTAACTCAGCAATATAATCACATACACTTTTATCCTTGCATCTATGCTCATAAAACTTTTTCTGTAAGCTTCAGATGTTAAATTTAAACAGTCCAATAAATATTGTTTAACTTTATCATAGTTTAAACAATCAATATCAGACAATTTAGAAACAGCAGTTAAAGCTTTACCATGGAGTAAGAGGGTCAGGAACTGTACCCAGAGCCATTGGTCAATATTATACTGTTTACATACTCTTTCAAATATATGAATTAAAACTTTTAAAACTATGAAAATTATCACACTCTGTAAACTGTGGAAGAAATGTACTGACCTTTGTTGCATCTGGGGTTAAGTTATTCCCTTTCCCATTGCCTCCATGACTCCGATGAAGAGTCAGCATCTCCCTATCATGTTGACACTGCTTCACAATTTCTTCAGCCTCCAAATGTTTCTCATTTATTTCAGCCTCCAAACACTACAGACTCTTGCTGATTCTCATTCCAAATGCTTGGCCTCCAGTTCAAGTCCCTTTAACTCTAGACAGATTTTTAAGTCCTATGAGGAAAACGTGAACTGTCCTGTTTCTGAGATCTGCTTCATCACCATCAACAGACAGGTTGTCTTACTGGTTGCTGGTCTGGGCTACAGCTGTGACTAAGGCTGAAATCATTTCCTATTTATTCAGGTTGGCATGCACCAGTCCTTGGCTTCGCACACCTTGGCCAACTGGTTCTTTGTCAGCTTGCCATAATCCTCTGCTGACATCTTTGCCTCCTCTCTCTGACTAAAGTAAACTACCAAAAAATAAATAAAACTGTTGTGAAAATGAAACTCTGTATGTTTACCTTGTGCCTGCTGAGAGTACACACAACTACCTACATTCTACATAAGTTCAATTATTATCCACACCACTGCTCACCAATATGTGATGTCCCTGCTCTGTGCCAGTAATAAAGGTGCCTCAATCCTCACGAGGGACGTTCACTTGAAACACAAATAGATACACCGAGTATTTCCAGTCTCTCTCTCTCTCTCTCTCTCTCTCTCTCTCTCTCTCTCTCTCTCTCTCTCTCTCTCCTTTGAAATTGATTTTCACACACACATATCTGGGAAAGGCTAGCACAGATTTGCCACCTATGCCTCCTCTACCCAGACTATAAGGTAGATACTGCCACCAGTATCTCTATCAATATCAGCAACTCTAAGGCTCTTACAGGGGTGCCCAATTATACTGAGTAAAAGTAATACTAATACAAATGGTAGTGTTTGAACAATGCAGCAAGACTTTTAGGAGTGACCATAGTGTCACCAAATAAATAGAAGTACCCACAAAGGTTAAAATATTCTCTAAAAGACCAGCCACAATGAAAAGTTTAAATGTATTTAATAATAAATAATACGAGAACATGAAACTACTAAATATCTATTCACATTTATAAACACCACAGTCTCAATCACAGGAAATATTAAAAATAACACAGGTGGAAAGATTCACACAGCTATAGAAAAACAATACATAACTAAGCTCACTATATTTTCCTAACTGATCTAAAGAATTACTGTTTCCTACTTATTTAATAAAGCAAGGCAAGATGAAGTGAGTGAGTGGTCTTGCCATTTCCAAAACAGAGTGCCCTGAGACTTCTGAATCATCTAGTATTAAAACATAATTTCAGTGCTAGATTACAGAATCACATACATTTGGTCACCTGAATTCTGGCTCCCACACTGCCCCCTTTATTAGAAACTGAGCCAGAATCTAGCACATATGTGTCATAATACACACACAAAGACGTTTGCTAACATGTGTTATAGCATCTGGAAGCTTTAAAACCATTTCAAAAACTTCTACCCTCCCAGGGTAGCAATTAGTTCACACCTAAGGACAATACAGTAGGATTCCTAGTCCTGGTTTTCACAGACATTTTGTCTCTGACTGTAATCAGAAATGTAAGATACAATCTTTATGGCCTAAAGCAGGTAATTTAATTTCAAACTATTTTTCAGAGTTAGGTGGACTGAGATTAACCACCTTCTCTTCCAGTATCTTATGTTATAATATATTAATTTCAACAGTTACAATAAAGTCTGACCTACAGGTGTATTTCTTTTTTGTCCAGCAGAGCCCACTGTTGGTACATTTTGAACATAAGCATCTTTGCAAATACATTTTCAACACAACCACCTGTACAAATCAGTTTGATATATATATATGACATACAATTCTTTACAAAACTCACATCCACTGTCCTACTTTCTCTGGCATAGCTGGCACTACCTCACATCATCACAGCATACATGCTAGATGATGTATATGTCTCCCTGTTAATGGAGGGGTGGTTAAAGACTACCAGGAGAATGGTACTCAGCTTAATGATTAAGGAATCCATGAGAAGTTACGGGCTGAGGTGGACAAAGATGGGGTCCTATACTTAGTCATGATGTGATAAGGAGTCTTGTTAACAGTAAGTTGGAAATGGAGGAGTTCCAAATCATTGTCTTGCCTAACTAGTTTGGAGATGAAGTGTTTTTTTTTTTACAGATATGGAGACACTGCCACCTTTAGTGTCTTCATCTAATGCCATGGGCTTAAACATGTGGCAAGTATTGAAACCCTGTACTGATGGAGTGCTCACAATGGTCTTGAACCAGGTCCCTGTGGCAATGCATATATCAATGTTTTTAAGGCTAAGGAGTATTTGTAGGGAGTGGAGTTTTTTGATAAGGCTCCTAGCACCGAGCAGGAAAAACTTCATGTTATCCATTTCTGTTTTGTTATATTTAAAACTTTTTTGGACTGATTTTAGCCAATATATATATATATATATATATATATATATATATATATATATATATATATATATATATATATATATATGATGGTAAAATGCTTCTCAAGGCTAGGCTCATGCCTGCTTTGAAAATATATTCTGAAAACACCATTATGTCTCTCTTCATATACTCCAGTGAGGAACTTCTCAAATCATTTACACAGACATGTACTATGACCGTGTCATATAAGTACTTATTGTACAAGGACTTGAGTGTCCATGTAATGTGATGAATACCGGTATCTGTTAGACAACTGGCAGTTACCCTCTCCTTTCACAGCCTGGTCAGTAATGAATCAGTGTGGCTCACTACAGAGTCACCTATGACTAGGATGTTGGATTGTGTGCAGATTTTCCTTATGAGCTATTGAACTGAGAAAGTGGGACTCTTAGTTGTATGTTTTAAGATGGCTGTTGCCTTTGTTGTATGTTTGTAAGGTTGCTGAGAGTATTTGCTTCTCAGTTTTCATTTTGTAGATCCCTGTGGTTTAGATAGGTTACATTTAAGAACCTCAGCATATGCAGATCTATGTGTTTGGGCTTATCTGTGTGTGATAGGCTTCATATGGTGTTGTGAGGTAATAACAAACTGCTTGTTATTTGCAGTGTCTTCGAGTGAGAGTTTTGTCTTCAGTAGCATTGAATAACTGCATCTCTTCATCCCTTTAATGTAGAGATTTTATCCCTTTATTGTAGGGACTTTACAAAACCTTTTAAGCTGCAAACCACCAGTATATACATAATGACTTAATTTCATAAGAGAATACTAAGAAGAAATGAAAGTGCATTTGAACATATTGGTAGAGCTATACAGACTACAAAACATTCTCAGTTTGGAATGTGACTGACACATTACGTGATAGACTTTTGTAAGGCTTGTATTGTGAAACTGTACAATGAAAGACCATTGTCAATTAAGATTTAATATTACACCATGTACTACATAGTGATGTGTCAGTGGAAATGGCTGAAAAGATGTTGCGGAGCAAGAACAAGATGCATCTGAATGTACAGTTAATAAACTGCTTCATAACCATATGGGACATTTTTATCATTTCTTAACCGAGTAAGTGGTTTAGCCCATGTACTCTTTAGCTATGACCATACCTCTCAATTGTCCAGATTTTCCCAGCACTTCCAGATTTTTTCCTCATATTTTTGATCTGTTCTTCATAAAATTTCTGCTTTTCTGGGAAAGCACTGATGATTGAATACACTAAATAATGTCATATATTGACTTTCAGACTTCATATCCTTTAGAAAATGCATGCTAACACAAATCCTGTAATTCTAGCAACTTTCTAAATTTATAAGAGCGATATTTAAAATATGCCCTATTTTGGGGGCTTTGTCCCCCATTACTTCAGGCTTTGTCCAGATTTGTTGGGCTAAGAGGTTGAAAGGTATGGCCATGACCCAGGACACAAGGGCAATCATAACAACAGTTTAGAGTAACCAATAATTTTATCAAAAGGTAATCCAGTGCTTCTTCTTCTTCATCTTTCTGCTTTTGCCGGTTAGGGGTTGTCACAGTGGATTACCTGTCCGCTCATGATTGGCAGTGGAGTTTTACACTGTGGAGTTGCCAGCCCAGCACCCAACCTTCCACAGAAGGCAGACACACACACACACGCACTCAAGCCTAGGGCCAATTTTGAGTATCCAGTCCACCTACAGCATGTCTTTGGGATGTGGGAGGAAACCGGAGCACCCGGAGGAAACCCACATGACCACAGGGAGGACATGCAGACTCCACACAGAAGGCACCCCAGCTGAGGATCGAACTGGAGAACCTCTTGCTGTGAGGTGGCAATACTAACCGCTGCACCACCGCGGCCACCCTCAAAAGGTAATCCGATACTAATGTTCAATGATTCAAAGAAAGACTAGAAAATACCCTAACTACAGTCATGTTCAATGAATGTGCAGACAGAAGAGGAGCAAGTGATTAAATGCACAGAAATGAAAAATACATATAAGACAACTAATGCAATAAGATGGTTAACTGAGCCAATGAAACTGACAAATAGAACATGAAAATAGAGACAGAAACTGAAAAAAAACATGTTTCTAAGTGAATAGTATGATTGAAAATGACTTGCAGAATCATGCAAGTCACACCAGTTATGACTGTGATGAAAATGAAATGAAATAAAATCCTGGGAGATGATTAGAAATAGTTTCACTGAAAACTATGCCAGTCATAAAGGCCATAAGTGATTGTTTTTTAAATTATGGAGGACAAGCCCACAACACTCATCATGGCAGGAGCTTGACTCCCCTGTACCTCTAAACTTAACATAATTAAATTGAAATAAAATAGAACATTTGTATTTAAGTGCTTTCATTCATTGTCAAGTTCATTTTACAGTTATTTAACAGTCAAACTTCAGAAATACAAAGGTTATCAACTGAACACTGTTTAAATAAAAGCTGCTGCATAATTAATTCTTTATGCAAAAAAGGGGAGGGGAAAGAATTCTCACTAACGAATGCACTTAAGGATGCATTTTACATTCAGATTACCATTAAGCCCAGAGAGGCATGTCAGCTTGCAGTTCAACCTACCATCTAAGCTTCTTAACTTCTAGCTGGGGGTTCCCATCTCCGTAGAGCAAGGAAACACTGTCTAATACTAGAAATTTAAAAGTGGAGCAGGAAGGGTTGGTTAGCTTGTGTTTAGCAAGAGCATAATTTTCATTACCTTTTCTTACTGGCCTGGTAATGCTCCTTGATTTGATCGTTGAGCTTTCTAATAGTTTTGCCAACACAGAATGCCCCACAGTGACAGCAAACAGCAAGGTATACTATGCAAGTTGAATTACAATCAAATTTTCAGACATATTTGATGAAAAGAATGCTCTAGCTAAACACAAACTAACCAACCCTTCCTGCTCCACTAGAAGTTAAGGAGCTTAGATGGCAGGTTAAACTGCAAGCTGATACACCCCCTGGGCTTACTGGTAATCTTAATGTAAAATGCATCCTTAAATGGATTCGTTAGTGAGAATTCTTTCCCCTCCCCTTTTTTTGCATAAAGAATTAATTATGCAGCAGCTTTTATTTAAACAGTGTTCAGTTGATAACCTTTATATTTCTGAAGAAGTTTGACTGTTAAATAACTGTAAAATGAACTTGACAACGAACGAAATCGCTTAAATGCAAATGTTCCATTTTATTTCAAATTTATTTCAAGTTTTCTTATACTGTTGTCTTGGTGGATGTTTCTACTGCTGGTTTAAAAGATTTCAATTGCTGGATTAAAAGATTTCAAAGCTACTACATGAAGTGAAGTGATTTTTTTTTTCATGTCCAAAAAGTTTTATGGATTTATAAGTGTTTGGACAACATTTTGACAGTTTACAGTTATTTTATCACACATGTTCCTGAATAGCATGGAGAGACCCATTGTATTTGCTTCACAATCATTTACAAAAACTGAATGTAATTAAACCCAAATTTGCAGAAACACCCTTAGTCTGATCTGGGTTTAAGCAGCATCTTTATGGAAAAATGTTCACATTGGTAATAAATCAGCAATTAATGAACCAAGAGCCAAACAAAGCTTCACTTCGATAAAAAACAGACCTTGTCAGAAGAAATGGACAATCCAAATCTTCAGCAAGACACTTTTATTACAAAATAATAACACATTAAAATTAGATTAAGCACTTTCATTTGTGTATAACGACTTCTTCATTTATTATTTTTTTAGGAATGGATTTATATTTTGAATAGTATTTAATATTTCATTTGTTTTCAATGCAATGTGGTTTTAAGACAAGATTTAAATGCTCAACAAGATATTCATTGGTCAATGTTAAACATGTGACTTGCTGGAGGTTTATTTAAATTATGGCAACTGTTTTAATGGATCAGATTCTGAAGAAATCATTGGTATAAATGGAAAAAAGTTCTTAATGTATTTTTAATGTGTTATTATTTAAGCAATAACACATGCCTGGGTGTGGGTAATGCTGGATTTACCCACAGTTGGTGTGGTTTGGTCATGAGGGTGAAGCCTGAGTGGCCAAACAAAGATAACTGTGGGTAAATTCAGTATTACCCACACCCAGAAGTGGGTTATTGCTCTTATACAATGACATTATTTAAGAAAAAAAATACTTACTTTACTTAAATAATGGCATTGTATAATGCCTCCGTGCTGCCCTTCCGCAGCTGTCCAGTATCCTGAGGCAGTTCTGATGTATTGTGCATGTGCATGCTTATGCAGTACATCAGAGCTGTGTGTAGAGGAAGCAATGGAGAAAGGAAGATCTCTGTGGCTTTTTTAAAGTTGTCTCGCTATGTTAAATGAGTTTAACATAGCGAGATATCTTTAAAAAAAGCAACAGAGAAAGAAGGATCTCTGTTCCTTTTTTTAAAGCTGTCTCGCTATGTTAAAAGAGTTTAACATAGCGAGACAGGTATAAAAAAGGAACGGAGAAAGGAAGATCTCCGTTGCTTTTTTTTAAGATATCTCACTATGTTAAACTCGTTTAACATAGAGAGATTACAGTAATGGAGCTCTTCCATTCTCCGTTGCTGCCTAACACAAAAAAAGTAAAGACTTATACTAATGGAAAAAGTCTGGGTGACTGACCTTTTTCCATAAGTATAAGTCAGATTTACAAAGGGCACACTGACCAATCAGCATGCACATTTTTGAATATTAATGGGGGGATCATTGTATAATTTGTAAGAAAAGTGTTTTGCTGAATATTCAGAGTGGCCATTTCTTCTATCTAGGTCTGTTTTTTATCAAAATAAATCAGCAATCTTTAATATTTTTTTTAATTTAACAAATGGTAGGTGACTGCTTATCATAGCATGCTTATCTCTTTGGTCATTTATCCGGGTCTATATTATAACATCAAAGTCTTAAAACTTCGAATGTTATAATATCGAACCCTATGCACCAAATGCTGAAAATAGCGAAGCTGCAGAATGTTTCAGCAGTTTCGCTATTTCCTCGACTGTGGACGAAGGTTACGGACCGGGTTAAGGTAAGTGTGCAAACAAAGGTGAGTGTGAGATAGGGACCTTAGGGTTAGGGAGCGGGTAAGGTGAGTGTGCGATTGGGACTTTAGGGTTAGGGGGCGGATAAGGTGAGTGTAAGATAGGGACTTTAGGGTTAGGGAGCGGGAAAGGTGAGTGTGCAGTAGTTACAGACCTTAGGGTTAGGGTTGGGTGAAGGCAAGTGGATAGCTAATAGTGTATGTATGGTTTAGTGTAAGGTTTTGTGAAGGGTATGTGTGTGGATTATTTATTTTGGTGTGCTTGTGTTGTGTGTATGTGTGTCGGAACAGCAAATTCTTTTCTCTGGGAAAAAATTTGCTATTCTGAATGTTTGCTGTTCTGGTGTTTCGATGGAAATGGTTCAATATTATAACATTTGAAGTTTTAAGACTTTGATGTTATAATATAGACACATTTATCCTGGGTCACATATCCTACTAAGTACAATGAATGAAGTAGTACAGTACTGGTGATGGACTACAGTAGTCAGCCTATGAGACACCAAACATGTATTACACTAGCATAACCAGATGTTTACCTGTAACAAATACCCTCATCTAAAGTGAGAAAGCATAAAATGATGATCAAGAGATGACAATTCATTATATCTGGGATTTGGAATCTACTTGAGCATAGCAAATAACTCATCTATATTAATGCCATTTCACATATCTGAGTTTATCAAACACTTCACTATATTGATAGTACAATTTAGTGTATATACAGAAATGTATGCAAAAATCAGAAATCCTTTGTAATAAACCCCCAAGACTTCTCATATGCAAGCTTTGCACACACACACACACACACACACACACACACACACACACACACACACACACACACACACACACACACACACACACAAACACACACATACATGGTGTGCGTGCAATCAATAAATGGGCTGTAACTAATGGATATCAGCAGTGTACACTCCAAGTGACTGTGGTGGTATGGGCAGGACATGTGTGACAGGAACTGATCACTGTCATAGTGATGCAGTGAATTCTGTAGGTATTCCCTGTCTCCGTCTAGGTTTTATCCAGGTGCTCTGATTTCCTTTACCAGATCCTCAGATGTGTAATGTATGCCTGTAGCCTTTCATTTATTTATTTATTTTGCCTTTGTTTACTGGGAAACTCCGATTGGGCTTATCTAAATCTCTTTTCAGTGGAGGCCTAGGGAGAAAAGCTCCTCAAATTTTTTCAGAAACTATTAAGTTTACACATAGAATGACAGTGTGCAAGCAGTATACATGTATTTACAGAGTGCATAATATTTTAAAAGTGAATATAAATTTGCAATAAAATAATAAATTTAAGCAGTGTCTATATATTTACAAGCATGTCATGATACATATAACATCATACATCTTATATACAAGGTGCCCTTATGTAAGTCTAAGTCAGTTGTAATTTAAATTGTTTTCCACTTGGTGCTCTTGCAGGGAGAGAAAAAACAGCATACAGAGTATAAACAATGCATTTTTGGCTAAAAAAAGTGATGACAGTCCTCTTAGAGATATTATTTCAGAGGTTAGTAGTTAGACCCCAGTCTTTTGAGAAAGACAGAGAACAAGATAAAAAGTATTATGGTTTTGCTTGATGTGATCAAGAGAGATTCACTGGAGAAGTTCCTTCACTCAAACTATCTCATAACGTAGGGACAATAACAAAAAAGTCTCCTGCTTATTTTTAGACCTTTCCAAAGCTTTTGACACTGTCTCCCACCCCAAGCTCCTTACCAAACTGTCTGATCTTAGTCTCTCTAATCCTACTCTCAAATGGTTCTCAAGCTGCCTCACCAATAAACAGCAGTCTGTCAAATGGCTCTCTTCCTTCTCACCCTTTCTCCCTGTCAATACAGTAGTACCACAAGTCTCCAATCTCGGACCACTACTATTTAATATCTTCACAAATTGTACTCTTCTCTAATACAATATGCAGATGATTCCACTATTATCTCCACTTCAGATAGTCAGTCAGACCTCCACTCATTAACTCGTTGACCTCTGTCGAAAATTGGTTAACCAATAATCAACTCATAATAAATCCTAAAAAAACAAACTCTTATTTCTTCCTAAATCTCTTTCTCATCTCATATCTTCATTTACTATCACATCACTTGACAACTTTTACTATCAAATCACTTGACAAAACTGTCATTAATAAATTAAAACAAAAACAACTGGCAACTTCACTGAAGACTGAATCTACTGACTGAATCCACAAAGTTTAATGAAGCACTTTTCATCCAAAAACTTCTTTGAACTTTATCAGATACTAACATTTACAAAAATAAAGTTTAAATAGTCATGTTTAACCATGACTAAAATCAGCTGGTCTCTCCATCTTAAAATTTAAAGGAACAGTAGTTAAAATAGCATTGTGAACATAATATGCATTTTCCTGTTCTTTAAAACTGCCGTATTTAACAAGCAAGTGAATACATTTATCACAGTAGCAATATTGTGAAAATCATATACAAAATTTGTGTAAAAATGTAGAGTCTCCTCATTTATCTAACCTTACATTATAAACATTTTCCAGTGAAAAATTAATAAGTAAAACATAATTTCTATAATATTGTTACTACAGTATTTCATCGCATTAAACTTTTCAGTTTTAAACAACATGTGATAGAACACATGTTGTTCAATCCTGGAAAGTTATAAACATTGAGACGAATTTGCCAGAGCAATTCTAACTTTTCTAATAAAAAGGTGAATGGACCCCCTCTTGGATTACTGTCCACTTGATCAAGTATGCAGAATTGAAATGCATGTCCTGGATATTGTTCTATATGCTTTGCTAAAGCATTGTCCAGTTTGTGTTTATTAATACAATATATATGTTCGTATATGCAGTCTCTCAGTCTACGCTCGGTTTTACCGACATAGAATGAATCACAGTTTTGACTTAGCCACATATATGCTCATTTTGGAGTTGCAATTAACTTTTCTTCTGTTACTCAAACATGTTGTTTATGTGCAGTGATGCACCTACATGAATGTACTTGCAATGGGGCAACTGCCACATTGTTTCATCCCTATTGCATATGATTGAATCCTGCCCTCACCTTCAAATATATTCTTGAGTGTTCTACCATTCCTAGTAATGAATCTTGGTTCTGTACCCAATTTGTCCACTATTAGTTTGTCCTCTAACAGAATATTCCAATTTTTTATCAGTATGTTTTTTATGTGACGATAATCAAGGTTAAAAGTAATATAGCTCATTGTGAAATCAGTTTGGTTCGTACCTGTCCCAATGATTGTGTCCTGGACCTGATTTTCCATATCAACCTGACTATCATTCATAGAATAGTCATTCAACCCAGAAGGGTGTTGTATACTCAGAATGGGTATGTACACACCATTAATTCTTTTCTCCACTACTTCTTCTATTAGTTTGTCAATCAAAGTACTTGGGTATGGTCTTTTTATTAATATTTTTTTCAAGAACTGGCACTCACTATGGAAGTCCTCATCTGTAGACACCATTCTGGCAACCCTTACTAACTGGCCCTTTACCACCAATCTTTTTTGGTGGTAAGGGTGTGCACTTGTATAGTGCAAAAATGTGTTTGAATAAGATAGTTTCCTATAAATTTTTGCTTGGTATCTCTTTTCAACATAATTTTTAGTAAGCTGGACATCTAAGAATGCTATTTCATTTTTGGTCAGAATTATATGTAAACACTAAGAAGTCTGTCGTCTCATTAAAATAATCAATGAGATTTTTTTGCCTCTTCATGTTTCCCTTTTATTAGTAAAAGGATGTCATCCAAATAGCATGTAAAATAAATTATTTTTGAGGCTATTCCTTCCTTATTGAGTACAAATGATGTTCTAGTAACTCTTAACCAAATTTGCAAAACTAGAGCCACAGGGGGAACCCATGACTACTCCGCTTTTTGCAGGTAATAGTTCCTTTAAAATAAATGTAATTGTGGGATAGAACTATGTCTAGAAGTTCTTCCACTAGACTGATGTCATTCTGGGAAGCCCTTTCTTCCTTAATAATTGACTAACCCACTCTATGCCCAATGCTTGTAGTATTGACGTATATAAGTCCTTTATGTCTACTGTAAGGAAGTTGTACTGTTCATCATACTTCAATTCATTAATTTTTTGCAGGAATGACCATGAATCTTTACATATTACTTCTTCTGTTGTTACATATTTTTTAAGTATATTGTCTATCACTTTAGCACATGCATATGTGGCAGAAGTCCTGCCATCAACTATAGGTCTAAGTGGAGGGTCAAATAAACATTTATGGATTTTGGGGACCCCAAACATTGTGGGTGTCACTGGTGTTAACACTATCATGTAGCTGTACATGTCTATATCTATCTTTCCCTCTATGAATAAATCATTAATGTACATTTTAATACGTTCATTAGCTGTGTTGTATTCATTAAGGGATGCTTTCTGATATGAACTATAAGCTAACATTGATTCTATTTTAGTTTCATAGTCATCCAAATCCATAAATACAGGGCCTCCACCTTTGTCAGGCTTCATGACGCATACCTTAGCTGATCTTATCAAGTTGAACCATGCTTGCTCATCTTTAGTTAAATTATGCTCATAATTCCTGAATCTATTTTCCTTTTGGTATGTTCTCATGTCCAGTTCACATATCTTTTCAAATGTATGTAACAAATTGTGCAAAGAGGGACTGTATGTATTTGATATTCTATATTGTGCTTGTGATTGTACAACTGTGTTACCCAGTAACAGTTTTAAATTAAGTTTCCTAACATACATTTTCAAATCAAGAATGCTGTTAGAACAATATCCAGAACATGCAATTATACTCTGGATACTTAATCAAGTGGATAGTAATCTAAAAGGGGGTCCATTCACCTTATTATTAGAAAAGTTAGAATTGCTCTGGCAAATTCGTCTCAATGCTTATAACTTTTACATAGTTTACAAATAATTCTGACCCAAATTAAATAGTATTCTTAGATATCCAACTTACTAAAAATTATGTTGAAAAGATACCAAGCAAAAATTTATAGGAAACCATCTTATTCAAACACATTTTTGCACTATACAAGTGCACACCCTTACCACCAAAAATGATTGGTGGTAAAGGGCCAATTAGTAAGGGCTGCCAGAATGGTGTTTACAGATGAGGACTTCCATAGTGAGTGCCAGTTTTTGAAAAAATGTATTCATAAAAAAAGCATACCCGAGTACTTTGATTGACAAACTAATAGAAGAAGAGGTGGAGAAAAGAATTAATGGTGTGTACATACCCATTCTGAGTATACAACACCCTACTGGGTTGAATGACTATTCTATGAATGATAGTCAGGCTGATATGGAAAATCAGGTCCAGGACACAATCATTGGGACAGGTACGAACCAAACTGATTTCACAATGAGCTATATTACAACTTTTAACCTTGATTATCATCACATAAAAAACATACCGATAAAAAAATGTACAGAACCAAGATTTATTACTAGGAAGGGTAGAACACTCAAGTATAAATTTGAAGGTGATTGTAGGATCCAATCATATGCAATAGGGATGAAACAATGTGGTAGTTGCCCCTATTGCAAATACATTCATGTAGCTGCATCACTGCACATAAACAACACACATCTGAGTAACAGAAGAAAAGTTAATTACAACTCCAAAATGAACGCATATGTGGCTAAATGTCAAAATTGTGATTCATTCTAAGTCGGTAAAACCGAGCATAGAAAGAGAGACCGCATATACAAACATATATATTGTACTATTAAACACAAACTGGACAATGCTTTAGCAAAGCATAAAGAACAATATCCAGAACATGCATTTAAATTCTGGATACTTGATCAAGTGAACAGTAATCCAAGAGGAGGTCCATTCACCTTATTATTAGAAAAGTTGGAATTGCTCTGGCAAATTCGTCTCAATGCTTATAACTTTCCAGGATTGAAAGACGTGTTATATCACATGTTTAAAACTGAAAAGTTTAATGAGATGAAATACTGTAGTAACAACATTATTGAAATTATGTTTTACTTATTAATTTTTCACTGGAAAATGTTTATAATGTAAGGTTAGATAAATGAGGAGACTCTTTACATTTTTACACAATTTTTGTATATGATTTTCACCATATTGCTGCTGTGATAAATGTATTCACTTGCTTGTTAAATAAGGCAGTTTTAAAGAACAGGAAAATGCATATTATGTTCACAATGCTATTTTAACTACTGTTCCTCTAAAGTTTAATATGGAGAGACCAGCTGATTTTAATCATGGTTAAACATGACTATTTAAACTTGATTTTTGTAAATGTTAGTATCTGATGAAGTTCAAAGAAGTTTTTGGACGAAAAGCGCTTCATTAAACTTTGTGGATTCAGTCTTCAATGAAGTTACCAGTTGTTTTTGTTTTAATTTCTTAGTTTTTTGCATCTTGGATTTTGGAGCTTTTAAGTTTTAACTCACTTACAACAAAATTGCAAAGTTCACTGCAAATCAACACAACAACTCTCACCTTATTCACTCCATCCTCAACAAACCATCCTCCTGTCCAGCCATCTCCTCCCTTACATACTCCAAGCTGCTCTATCTCTGAAGCTCTGACCAATCCCTGTTAGAAATGTACAAGCCAAAAAGAACAATCGGCCAACATTATAGAGCTACTCGGTAGCTTGGAACAAACTTCCACTGAACATTAGAACTTTGCCCACTACTAACACCTTCAAAAAAAGCCTTAAAGGAAACTTAGCTAAACTCATGGATCTGCCCAAACTAACTCTCCTCCTGCCCTTCACTCCACCTACCCATGTCCTTTCTATTCTGTTTTATGAGCTGCTCTCTTCTACTCTATTCGGTTGAATCTTTTTTTTCCTATTTATTTTTTCCTGAGACTACTAACCGTTCACCTCAACATCCAGAATTCTATATGTAATTATAACTACCATTGATTTTGGTTTCATTTACCTCACTGCCTGCTGATTTGCATATTGTTGTACTGTAATTCAGATTTTTCCTTGTTATCCAATGTTACCACTGTATTAGAGTTGCTATATATTTAAGGCTATTTGTGCTATCTATTTTAATCTGCATTTACAAGTGTGCTGTATGGAGCTTTTCTCCCCGGGCTTCCGCTGAAAATGGGCTTTGGCTTGGTTGGACATACCTGGTAAACGCAGTCAAAATAAAATAAAAAAAAAGAGAGAGAGTGAATAAAAGCACAGCAAAGAACATTAAATATGTAGTGCAGTAAGGGAACTCTATATATTAAAGGTATTGAGTGTCTTGTTGACGTTATTATGACTGTAGAATTTTATTAGTAGGTTGGAGGGAAGCAAGTAAGTGATATGAATTAGGAAGGACAGTGGCAGGGGTGTAAGCAGAAAAGGGGCTGAGGAGAAGGACTGGATGTCAGAGAATTAGCAGTAAATGTGAAGGTGCAAAGACAGTGAGTAGGACAAGTGTGTGGGACTCGAGGTAAGAGGAGAGGGGTACTAGTAGAGTTGTGGTGGTGGGTGGGAGCAGTGCTTGGAGTGTAGGAAGAGTAATAAAGGAGTGAAAGTGAAGCTGGGAGAGAGAGGGGGGGTTGGAGAGCATATGGGATTGGGTGTAGGTTGGATAAGTTCATGCTTTTAATTTCATCAGAATCCAACACAAAAGGGGCACACAAAAGGTAACTTATCTTTTTATAGAGGTAGGAAGGCAGGCATTATTCCCAGACAGGATTTAAATATCCTTGCAAGCATCAGCATTCTCAGTTTATTGAGAACAACTATTGAGTTAGTTTTGAACATTAAACTTTAGATGCAACATATTTTTGATTGAAAGAAAAACTAAGTCTGAATTTCTTTATTCACAATTTTGTTCAGATCATACTTAGATTAAAAGTTTGTAAAAAACATCTCTTAAGATATACCTCAGAGCATTTATAACCCAATGACAATTCAGTTATTTGCTCCTCACATATTTCATTGCAATCTTGGCCAGGTGTGCTAAAAGGATGGAAGTAAAGCTAGAAATTAAGACAAACTGTGAAAAACAAGAAAGAGATATAATCTATCTGAAATGTATGGTGCCAAGATAGGGGAAAACCAGAAAACAGGCATTGGGGAGGTGAAGGGGGGACAAGTGTGCAATGGATGAGTCACAGAATCCTTTGTCTGCATCTCCATTTCCAACTAAGGCTGGCTTTGTTAATTGCAATCAGATATATACACTATTATGGGGCTATAATGTGTTGGTATTGAAGCTCTCTGTGGCTGAAAGTCACTAATCTCAATTGTTGTTTGATCATAGGTAAGGGACATTAACCTGTCATAATATAGCCCCACCACATTTCAGTTAGCCCCAACCATTCACTTGTATCTTGCAGCCACCCTCCTTTCTTTGAAGTCACCAGCCACCACTGGATGTTATGTTTATGTACCGGGGGGTCCAGAGGAGTTTTCCCCCTGCAAAAATGTCTCCTGGTGACTGTTACTGCAGTATTCATAAATTGCAGGTCAGCCGGCATCCAAAAATGCAGTTGTCTGTATATAATCAGACTCTGATGTGTGGAAGGATCATAGGAAGCTACTAGGCTGTTGGCCCTGAGGCCCTTACAAGCCTAGCCAAGAAATTAGCCCATGTTCCTACAAGTCAGCACCCTATGCCACTGTCCAGCAGGGACACAGGTGAAATTCCAGGGGTGTATTTTCTGTTCCCCGTCCAATTATCCAGGTTGCGCTTAAAAAGGTTTAATGAGGTACTGTATTCCACAAAAGGGGAGTCTCTGGGGCACAAATCTGTCCCGCCAACAAGTCTTATTGATGTCACAGACCAGGTTGAGGTCTTGCGTGCGGGTTACTGGAGTGGAGCTTGACTTGTGGATATGCAGCAGTCCCATCAGGGCAGGTAGAAAGCTTTCCATACAACGAAGGCAATATGGTGGTCAAAAGTCAATTTGCTATTAACCTGGGTGCCCAAGTCCCTCATGACTGATTGTGTGCTTAGTACCTTATCAATGTGATATTTTGTGGGGATGTCATACTCCCCAAATGGGAAGATGATGCATTTTTTGGCATTCAGTTTGAGGCCATGTTTCTGAAAAAAGTCATTTTTTTTAATTTCTTCTAAATTGCGCACAACAAAATTAGACACTACAAATTATGAAAATGAAGTCCCTTGCTTATAGGGTTATATGGTGGACATTTACTGGCAAGGATGTTGAAGATTTAGAAAGTGCTGTACAGGATGACAAACAGTCCAAAATGAACCATCACTAGCACTTTTACTTCAGTGGGAATGGTGGTCAGTAGAGTGCATGAATATTAATTCTGAAAGGCTGTTCAAGGACTTTGTGGTTTTAGTTACTGTGAAGGCACACTGCTAATGGGCAGAGGTTATATGTACAGAATGAATCACCTCTGAAGATTACTGAAGTGTTACAGAGGGAAGTCATAAGAAATACCATGCCAGAACAGATTTCCAGTTATAATAAATTATACTTAACAACACACTCAAAAGAGCAGCAAAATTAAATACGACAGCCCAGTTCAGAAAAAGACAAGTAGATTTATTACGTTCTAGCACCTCAGCATTCACTGCCTACCATACTTGATTCACACTATATATACAATCAAACACATCCATTAAACAATTATTACATCAATTAATTAAATTAGAACTTTCCAATTGCAATAAGCATTCATAACATCAGGATTTAAAGTTCCAAATTTTAAAATAAGCAGGGCTTCGTTATATAAAAGTGTCTCTTTAATATTAAAATAATCATATTTATCAATTGTATCTAAAATAGTGCCCTGCAACCCACTCGCTTACCTTTATGACATTTTAAAAAATGTTGTGCTACTGGGCTTTCAAGCTTGCAGTTTTTTATATCTCTCACATGTTCCTGCAAGTGAAGCTTGAACGCCCTTTTGCTTTCCCCTATATAAAACTTGTTGCACGGACACTTTAATGCATAGACAATACATTCAGTGGGACAGCAAACATTCGATAATACATTAAATTTCTTCCCATTAATATATTGAAAGCTTTGTGTAACATATTGACAAGAAGTACATTTTCCTCACGGAACAGTCCCTAAAACCTGCGAAGTATCTAATACCCTAGGGCATGGGATTTGGAACTTACTATGTACTAGTCTATCCTTAATACTACATCCTTTTCTAAAGGAGAATATAGGTTTGGTATACAATTCAGCAAATTCTTTAAATTTGAGCAAGTAGTCCCAATTTTGTTTTATAATAGAAACTATTTTATCACTCTATAGGTCATAACTAATAACCATGTGCATATTTTCAACTGCAACCTGATTATTAATTATAATAAATTATAGTTTACCTCAGCAGACTTCAAAACCTTCATGAAAACTAAATGTTTCTATCATCCAGCCACAAACTGGTTATCAGAAGCATTCACAAAAGCTGTTAAGGCAATGAGCCCTTTGCATAAAACGTTGCAGCATAAGAAGAGCGATTTTCATTTTACATACCTAAAAGCAGTCCTTGCATGCAACCACCAAGTCAACAATAACAATGTTTCAGAATCAAAATAAAATGCCTTGCCTAGACATTCTGAAATCTGATATATAAAGTGCAGAAGAAACTAAGCAAACTATACAAAAGGCATGAGATGCCAGACAGATGTTTTAATATTGGACAAGATATGATAGCATGTGACCTGAGGGCTGGCAAAAGGCAGCTAAGACAAACTGTATTGAGAGCCTCTGACTGACACAGGCTAGATGATGTAGCTGATGGCTTATAGAGATGGCAAGAAAAACAGTTAGGAAGCACTCATGGCTTGAAGACCAGTTAGCATGTAACATCAAGTGTGTATGTAAGGCGTTCTTTAGTTAAATCCGTAACCTAAAAGGTAAAGCTCAGATTTGTGCAGAACTGGTAGTTAATGGTAGCATACACTGAGCCAGTGGATGCAGCTAACCTGCTAGCCAACAGGTTTGGTGAAAACTTCACTCCACCATCCTGGCCACACGTACTTCATGACATCCCTACCACCTGTTCCCTACCTTGTATCTCTAAAGAGCAGGTTGTAAACACCCTCTCTAAGGCCAAAAACACAGCATCAGTGGGACCTGATAACATCCCATGCTGCATCCTACATGGGCTCAAACAAGAATTAGCATAACCATTGGCTACTCTTTTCAATGACAGCCTAAGCACTGGCTTCATCCCAGCTGAATGGAAAACAGCCACCGTTATCCCCCTGCACAAAGGTGCTGCTTCTACTGACCCCGGGAACTACAGACCTATTAGCCTGACTAGCCTTACCTGCAAGGCCTTGGAGAGAATCATCATGGACTTTATCAACAAAGATATTGGTAATCTCCAAACACTACATCCTGCCCAGTTTGGATTTGTCAAGGGGAGATCATGCTTGTTAAACCTGATGGACTTCTTCGAGGCAGTCACAAGGGCCCTGGATGACGGGAAACCTCTGCATACAGCCTACTTAAACCTGGCCAAGGCATTTGACAATATCCCTCACTCAGGCATCATTGACAAACTCTCCCAGCTAAACACCAACCCTTATATCGTAAGGTGGGTTGCGAACTGGCTCTCCGTTAGAACCCATACAGTCAAAATAGGGGAATCCACCTCCAACAGCAGACCCATTACTAGCGGCGTTCCACGGGGATCTGTCCTGTGACCTCTACTGTTTGGAATCTATTTCTCCGAAGTACAAGCTAAAACCAAGGGAGTGTAGTTGACAAAGTTTGCTGATAACTGCAAACTGGATGCGGTCATGGAATCTCTAAACGATGTCAACATCCTTCAAGAAGGTATTACGCAAACAAACAATCAGTACCAAAGTCATGGCCTCATACTCAATGCAAAAAATGTATTATCATCCCTTTCAGCAACAGCAATGTTCCTGCAAATTACCCATCAATGGCAATACCCTAAGTACACACTCAGTGACAAGAGATCTGGGCACTTAGGTCAACAGCAACCTTGTCTTAGATCACCATGTCTCCAGGGTGGTAAGAATGGCATTCTATATGGCTCACCTCATTAGAAAGAGCATTGCCTCAAGAAAAAGTGACGTTATCACCTTCCTGTACTCCTCACTCATTAGCCAATAATTGAGTACAACGCCCCTTTTGGCGTGTACTTTTCAAAGCACCTGCAGCAATTGAAGAGACCACAAAGGTTCCTCATAAAGAAAATTCAAGGTCTTCAGCAGCTATCCTATGTGGATCAGCTGAAATAACTGTCACTTTATTCTGTTTCATACAGACTACTCAGAGGTGATCTCTGGCTTGCATACAAGGTGATCTGTGACCCCGCCTTACTGGAAATGCTGCACATCTGCAAGTCAAATGGCACAGGGGTTACTCACTCTAAAGACCTAAACCTGGTATGTGACATCAATAGAACCTGCTGGAGGGACAGATTTGTCTCCCAGAGGATACCCCACCTTTGGAATAGACTCCCATTTCACATCAAACAGAGCATCTCATTGGCCCTCTTCAAACACAATCTGGACGACTGGAAGGGTAACCATAAATTCACCCTGGGGGTTCCATCTATGTCTCTCTTGGGCAGGGACAATAGGTGCTGATCATGGTAACAAGGGTAAAATTTGGCCAGGCTTGCAAAGGCCCTCGGATCATTAGCCTAGTAACTTTCTATGATCCTAACAAAGGCTGGATTGACTATTGTTGCATCCCTAGAAAGTGGTTCAACTGACTGAAAAATCAGGTGATCGCATATTGATGGCTTTTTTCCTGTGCAAGATTATAAACAGTGGGAAACAGTGGGGAACCTCACTAGCGGTGAAAATATGAAAATAAATATAAAAATATGAACAATAAGTGAAAAACAGTGAGTCATTTCTATACTGCAGGACCTCCTAAATGGACAATCATAGTATCACTTTGTTAATTATTCCTTACCCTTTCCAGTGATACCTGTTATTACCCTGTAAGTTACTTAGTTATAGAAGCCAGACCCAAAAAAGGTCTGAACTCCATAAGGTTGTGTGTTAAGTGGAGGTATACAAAAAAGGGTTATAGGTGTGAATGAGTTAAGGAAAGGATGCTATAAGAGGACTGAAAGAAAGCAGTGATGGTGCCCATCTTCAAAAGCAATGTAAGAATTAGTCCCTAGGGCAACTGCAGGCTACTGGGGCTGATTTCACTACCTTCAAGTGGTGCAAATGTTAATGCTTTTGAAGTGCTTGAAGCAAAAGTGGCTGCTTAGTGAATTCTTGCATGGATTAATGAGAGAAATAATCTGTCAGGCTAATATGACCCATTTCTATAACTAGGTTAACTATGGAGGTCGTAAAGGCAGTTGTCTGGACATTTTGTATCTTGACTTTACCAAAAGTCCCCACAGCAAGTTCTTGAAGTGTTGAAAGGCTAGAAAGTACAGGATGGTTGTAAGGCTTAGCCTCACAGAGAGTAATGCTTTGAAAAGCAGTACCTCACAGGGATCTATCTTAGATTCTACCATTTCTGATGCACTACTGTCTAACATAGGGCATACACATCTGTATCAATGTCTTTACAGCTGACAACAAAGTTAAGTGTGGTATCTCAGGAGTTATAAATCTGGTAAGGTACATAAAGAGGCTGGAGATAAATGTAGGGTTATGCACCTATGGAAAGATAATCTATGGGTAAAATCAGCCTCAGTTATCCAGATCAGGAGAACTAGTTGGGGGCTATTATTACAGAAGGAACTAACCATCATATTGAATGTGGCATGGAGAAAAGAAATGTAAAGCAAATGTTAGGGTGTATAGCTAGTGGTGTAGTACCAATGGAATGGAAAGCAATGACACCCCTTTTTCAGGTCCTTATTTGCACCACAGTTGTAATACTCTGTATAAATCAGAAGACCCTACTAGCAGTGAAAGGCCACAATGCTGGAGAGGGTACAGAGAAAGGCAGTCAGGACTGGTTAAGAAATGGAAAGACTATTGTAGGAAGATGGGTTTAAAGAAACTGGCCTCTTTTCATTAAAGAGAAGACAAACAGGAGGAACATGATATGGCCGTATACAGGGAAATGGGATGGGGTTAGGTTACAGATGAAGGAATGGGCTAACAGCAGGGGACATGGCTACTAGGTCATGGGAACCCAGTTCAGTGTGGACATTAAAGAGCACTTCATTACTGAGAAGGTAGAAGACAGCTGGAATGAGCTGTAAGGCACTGAGTATATTTACAAGTCTAGAGATATGTAGACGAGGAAAAGGGAACGTGAAGGAGCAGATATCTCATGCTAGTTACAGCTGTCAGGCAGATGGATAAACTCTGCTTTTACCCTTCTGTTAGTATTTTATGATATAATAACTTTGTGAATGTGCAGTACCACAAAGAAAAAAATCTTATTTTAAAAGGCGACGTGGGTGGCAGCAGTGGCAAGAGAACTCTTCAAACTCTTCATTATGCATCACTCCACTCTCTTGACTGGGCCAAAAGATTAGTTATTTTAGATCAGCACAAACTACCACGAAGCTGTGGAAATGCTGGTCACACAGTATGGTCTCAGTGCTACACCATACGTTTCCTGTCCTGACTGGCAGTGTAAAATGCAAACATCAGGCTCACGGGGGCAGCACTCAAAACGTTGCAGTGTATTTGTTGCAATAAAGTTTATCAGATACAACTCAGCCATCAATAAACCTCGCAAATAAGTACTGAAGGCATGCAATATCAGCTAGCTTAGTGTACAGTATATTTAGTACAAAGTATACCACTTCAGATTTCTGTCCACATAAGACTTTTCAGCGATTTGTTGTTTGTGTTTTCAGCAGGCATTTGGTTCTTGGGACCTGGACCAAAATGCAAAAGTGAAAGAAATCCTTTAAAATGATGTTTAGCTACTTAAGTTCAGACAGTAGCAATCAATACACCCTGAGGAAAGGCTACAACTGCAAGGCACATTTCAGAGCTTTTAAGGAAAGAAGGGAGAGAACCAGTAGAAAAGAAACAGTAACATAAAGGGTTAGACTGTGATCAGACAGGTATTAGTTCAACTGGCAAGGAGACTGATTAAATTAACCAAACTCAGAGCCCACAATATAACTGGAGAATTAAAATGTAGGTAATCTCTGACTTTCACCAAAAATAAATGTATTTTAAAAAGAAATGGGATGAACAGAAATCAGATGGAATCCACTAGAAAATGTTTTTTTTTTTTCAGCTGAAGGCAAAGGCTGACCAGTAGAGTCTTCTACCATTGGAAGGTATGTTCAGAAGTTGGAAAGAATAAAGATAAAACAACATCAAGCAAAGCACAAGAAACAGCTGCTATGGTATTTTTTTTCAGAAGGAATCTGGATAACATTTTGGGAAGTCTCCAATTATTTTTCAAGAACTAACATACAACTTTCAATATCCATTTAAAAATCATTAAGACCAAGTAAACAGGACCTCAGTTTTACATCATAAGAACTATACACCACTGTAAAGCACATTCAGTGAGACTGTACCTTAAGACTAAGGTTACTACTGGAACATATCCAGAACTTTAGTTTTCTGGCTTGTGAGGGGAATACACAACGTACTGAGTCATAGACATACTGTAATTCACACAAATCAAGCAATAAACTCAGAATGATTTCAGTAGCTGGCAACAAGGATATAAATGCTCATCTTGGAGAATACTTAACTTCTTCTTCTTCTTTCAGCTATTCCAATTAGGGATCGTCACAGCAGATCACCTGTTTCCATTTCTTCCTATCCTCTGCATCTTGCTCTGTCACACCAACCACCTGCATGTCATCTCTCACCACATCCATAAACCTTATCTTAGGCCTTCCTCTTTTCCTGTTACCTGGTAGCTTCATCCTTAGCATCTTTTTCCCAATATACTCAGCATCCCTTCTCAGCACATGTCCAAACCAATGTAATCTTGCCTCTCTGGCTTTGTCTCCAAACCTTCCAACCTGGGCTGACCCTCTAATATACTTATTCCTAATCCTGTCCACCCTCGTCACACCCAGTGCAAATCTTAACATCTTTAACTCTGCCACTTCCAGCTCTGACTCCTGACTTTTTGTCAATGCCACCGTCTCCAACCTATATAAAACACAGCTGGTCTCACTACCCTCTTGTAGACCTTCCCTTTCACTCTTACTGGTACTCGTCTGTCACAAATCACTCCTGACACTCTTCTCCATCCACTCCATCCTGCCTGTACTCTCTTCTTTACCTCTCTTCCACACTCAAGAAAAGAAATAATGAATGATTCACTGATGTTCACAGTGGAAACTACACGGTCATCTGACCTTCTGGGATATATTCAAATGGAATTAAATAATAATTTTATTTTGACCCTCTCACTTATGAAGCCTTTTGCCTTAACAGAGATGAGCAAATTAAATAAAACATATCAATTAAATAACTTCTAACACCATTAAAAGTGTTTGCCTTCTTAGCCTAGAAATTGAAAAGTGGTCTTGTTATTAGAGCCAAAAGAATTATAAAATAAATAAATAAATAGATAGCAGTAACAGAACCGTGAGAAAGATTGAGGGGGAATTGTACCCCTCCATGAAAAATGACAGTAGCGTGGACGTCCCTTGTACTACCACCCTTCTGTCATTGAAGTCTTCTAACTCTGGTTGTGCAAAAGCAGGTCTGGCCCTTTTCCTTCTCATATGTGTCTTTCTAGTGCATGAAAGGCCAAAACACTACCTGGGAGGTAACCAAGGACATCTGTGGTCACATGGCTCCAGTGACTGGAAACCATGTTTTAGAGTCATACCTTATGGCAGTCATGAGTGGGAGCCAAAAGTAAGTGCTTGGCACACATTGAGGTGTGGAGTTGCAGTTAGGTAATAAAACAGAAATATCTGATTTTAACAAACATTAAACGTGTACATATAATCCACTTTTTCCAGAATTAAAGAAAAACCTGTTTAACCAGTTGAAGAGCAGCTTGCAGAGTGCTCAATTTTCACTTGTTGGTAATATTTTCCAATGAATGCTCTGTGCTAAACTATTTAAACAGTTCATTTTTCATTAGTATACAATGGTCTGCAGAGTTATATGAATTTTGTTATGGTTTAATGAATAAGTAAACTATAAAGTGACAGTAGACATCATTCATATTTTTTAATTTGTCCTTTGCTCCAGATTCCTCCCACATTCAAAAGATATGCCAAATCAGGGTCCTTTGTCATAGGATCATAGGAGGTTACAAGGCTATTGGCCATGAGGCCCTTATAAGCCTAGCCAAGGGTTTAGCACATGTTTAGACAAGTCAGCACCCAAAGCCCCTGTCCAGCAGGGACACAGGTGGAATCCCAGGGGTGTATTTTCTGTTTCCCATCCAGTTATCCAGGTTGTGTTTAAAAAGGGATAATGAGGTGCTCTGCTTCACATGGAGAGGGAGTCTGTTCCACAGATGGGGGAGTCTCTGGGACACAAATCTGTCCCTCCAACAAGTCCTATTGATATCACAGTCCAGGTTGAAGTTGTGTGTACGAGTTGCTCGAGTGAAGCCTGACTTGCGGAAATGCAGCAGTCCCATCAAGAAGGGGTCTGAGATTGCTTTGTATGCCAGACAGAGATCACCTCTGAGGAGTCTGTATTAAATTATGTAGAGGGACAGGGCTTTTAGCCTGTGTAGGGTAGATGTTTGAGGCCCTGGAGGAACCTCTGTGGTCTCTCCAGCTGCTGCATGTGCTTTGCGAGGTACACGTCGAAGGGGGTGCTGTACTCAATAATTGGCCTTATAAGGGAAGAATACAGAGATGTTATGATGTCTTTGTCCCTGGATGAGACACACTTACTTATGAGGTGGGCCATGTAGAAAGCATTCCATGCAATGGAAGCAACATGGTGATAAAAAGTTACGTTGCTATCAAACTGGGTGCCCAAATCCCTCACTACTGACTGTGCACTTATGACGTTGTTATTAATGTGATAATATGTGGGGATATCACTCTCCCCAAAGGGGATGATGATGCATTTTTTTGGCATTCAGCTTGAGGCTATGTTTCTGGCACCAGCCATTTTTTTGGGTGAGACCCTCTTGGAGGACATCCACATCACTTGGGGAATTGATGACTGTGCCCAGCTTGCAGTCATCTGCAAACGTGGTCAGCCATAGTCAACTAGTTTTGGCCTGCACCTCAGAAAAGTATATTCCAAATAACAGAGGCCCAAGACCAATCCCTGGGGTATGTCGCTCATTACAGGTCTACTGCTTGAGGTGGCTTCCCCTATTTTGATTAGGTGGGTTCTATCAGTGAGCCAGTTTGCTCCCCATCTGGTAACATATGGATTGATGCCTAGTTGAGAGAGTTTATCTACTATGCCCAAGTGGGGAATAGTACCAAAATCTTTGGCCAGGTCAAGGTAGGCGTTGTGCACTGTCTTCCCCTCGTCCATGGCTTTGGTGACTGTCTCAAAGAAATCAACCAGATTTAACAGACATGACCTCCCCTTGACAAAGCCAAACTGTGTGGGGTCGAGTGTTTGGAGGTTGCCAATGTCCCTGTTAATGAGATCCATAATAATCCATTCCATGGCCTTGCAGATCAGGCTAGTTAGGCTGATGGGTCTATAATTTCCTGGATCAGTTGATGCTCCACCTTTGTGTAAAGGGATGACAGTGGCTGTCCTCCACTTGGCTAGGACAAAGCCAGTACTCAGGCTTTGGTTGAATAGGGTGCCTAATGGTGCTGCAAGCTCATGCCTGAGTTCATGTAGGATGCAGCCTGGGATGTTATTGGGTCCCATGGAGGCTGTATTTTTTGCCTTTGACAGGACAGTGATGACCTGTTCCCTAGAGATAAGGGGTGGGGGGCAGATACTGGGGATGTCCTGATTTACTGATGGGAAGACAGAGGGGAGAAGTTTTTGCTGAATCTGTCAGCCAGTAGATTGGCTATATCTACAGCATTTGTGTATGTGGTGTCCTTGACCACCAGTTCTGAACAGATCTAGTTGCTTCCTTTGAGATTGTGGACATATGTGAAGATGTCCTTATGATTGACTCTAGTAGATGTGGTCAATTTGGACTCGAAGTTGGCTTTAGAGGATTTCACTAGTGCACTTATTTGCTTGTTCAGGCTAAGGAGAGATTGCTTCCAATTGGACACCTGCTCCTTCTTGTCCTTGGACAGCAAATGTTTCCTCTTGTTATACAGTTTATTTATTGCAGATGTCCACCAGACAGGTATACTCTTCCTTGCGGAGGATGATTTTGTCCTGTCAGGTATTTCTGATTCCATGCATCTATATAAATGCTCATATAGTACTTTGGTGTAGATTTGGACATTGGTGCCAGTTCCTACAGTTGGGGAGGGGGCTGTGAAGCTGTTTATACCATCCCTCAGGAGGTTGTAATCATCTTTGGAGAAGTTTTTTTGTTTGACCCTAGCTAGAGGGGGGGGGGGGGGGTCAGGGGAGATGGTGACTTCGAAAATGACCATTTTATGGTCGGATCTTACCAAGGTGGATGATACCGTGGGGGTGCTGCAGTAGTTACTCATGTTGGTTAATATTAAGTCCAAGATATTATCACCTTTTGTGGGGGTATCAATTAGCTGTTAAAAGGCATTTGCATTGATAAAATCGAATAATCTCTGGGCATTTGTTTTCTGGCATGAGTAGTTTTGCCAATCTATGGTTGGGTAATTAAAGTCACCCAAGATCAGGGTAAAGGGTTGAATCTTGATAGCTATGAAGAGGTCCAGATAGGTGGAATGGGCATCTTGAGTCAAATTGGGTGCCTGTAGCTAGCTATAATTTGAATAGGGGTCTTGTTAATGGTTAACCGCACCTGAAGTGTCTCCTGTGCGCCATACTGTTTGACCAGCCTGGAGGTGTGTGTGTGTGTGTGTGTGTGTGTGTGTGTGTGTGTGTGTGTGTGTGTGTGTGTGTGTGTGTGTGTGTGTGTGTGTGTGTGTGTGTCTTTAATATATAAACTCCACCTCCTTTGGCTTTGCTGCCCACATTTTTGGGGTCTGAATGTATAATAGGATGAGTAACCAGGTAAGGTCAGGGTGCTCTCCGCAGCTTTGAACCAGGTTTCTGGATTGCAGAAATGTCAGCATCTTTCAGGGTTAAGAATGCTTGCAATGATTGCAGTTTCATGTTTAGACTCCTAGCGTTTAGCAGCATAACCTTTAATTTGCATTTTGTTGAAATTTTTATATTGGTAGTATAGACCTCATGACTTTTCCTAAAAAAAGGCACTATGATGGAGGCAAGGGCCTTTGCCAGAAGCCTGAAGCCCAAGTGAAACAGGTGCAGACCATCTCTAGCAAAGCATCATGGTCTGTCAATCATATTTTCCCAGGCTGTCAGGCACTGGATACCCCTGGAATGACACCAGAAACTAAGCCAATTGTTGAAGTCAATCATTTTCTGTTGTGTTGAGGCATCATTCTGGGTACGGTAGAATGTTGCTTAAAGCTAGGGACATACCTTCCTGGGACACATATTCACTGGGCTCAATCATGTCTGTTTTCATATAGTCCAGTGAGGTACAACTTATGCCAACATGGACTATGACAGAGTCATAACAGTACCTGTTTTTGAGAGACTTGAGTGCGTGTATGATATGGCAGATTCTGGCACCTGACAAACAACTAACCGTGACTTTCTCCTTATCCAGCCTGGTAAGAAGCACATCTGTGTGTCTCACAATGGAGTCTCCTATGACTGATATGTTGGGTTTATGGTTAGGCTTAGTGGTTGCGAGACACTGGTGTGTGGACTATGCATGGTATGTTGTGTGGAGGGTTGTGCAGTTCTCATGTGTTTTTGCCTTTGAGGTCTCCTTTGTTTGGGTTTGTCTTTGTCGAGAACCTCCGCATATGATGATGTGTGTTGTGTAGTTGTGGGTAGTGTTTGAGGTGCAGGGATTGTATTGGCAACCTTCTCAGTGCCAGATATACTGGCTTGTGAGGGAGAGAGCATAGAGTCTAGCTTCTTTATGTAATTGCATCTCTCACAAATTGTGTTCCTAGGTAGTAGTAGTAGATGGTTGTCCATGTACATGAAACAGTTGCTACACTGTCTCAGGATGTCCATATCAACCAGGCTGGCAGGAGAAATCGTAGGAAATTGTTCATCCATATTTGTCAGAATTTGAGGGAGAGAGGCCAGGGAGAGCTAAGGGGTAAACAATATCATGTTGACCAAGGTCTCTGCATACAGTTACGGACCCCCTTACTCCATAGTAAAGCTGTAACTGCTGTTTCTAAATTGTCTGATACTGACTGCTTAAATTATAATATAGTTAAAAATTGTTTGAGTGTTTTAAGTTAACACCTGAAGCTTATAGAAAAACATTTTGTGAGCATAGATGCAAGGCAGATGAAAGCGTGTGTGAATATATTGCTGAGTTAAGCACTTATTTTCATAGGTTGTTTAGTGGGTGCCAGGTCACCACTTTTGAAGGGCTGGTAAATCTTTTGGTGCGGGAACAAGCCCTTAGCACTTTGCCTGAGGACATAACAATCTGGTTGATAGACAGAGAATGCAACACCACAGATGAGCTGGGGGGAAAAGGGAGACCTATACCTAGCAAACAGGGCATCACTGCACAGAAAAGGGATACCCAGTGCTGCACATAGGTATAAGGGAATCCATGCTGGGCAGCCTAAACCACCCCAACAGAGTCTGCCAGCAACAGGTGAAGCCACTGGTTCAGGTACACAGTGAGGATCAAGGGTTAAATGTTTTAAATGTAACCAGTGGGGCCATGTATCACACAAATGCCCAGGCAAGGTGAGGAACAAAAGGTATGGGAGCTATCAAGTGGGAATAACAGAATCCCAGCAGTAAGTTGTCTGGAGACAACAAGGGTACCAAATTACCACAAGAGGTTACATCCTATTTTAGTAGATGGGAAACAGACCACTGCTAAGAGAGACACAGCCTCTGACTTAACCATTATGAAGCCTGCAATGGTTAAAGAGGAGCACTACTTGCTTAGGCAGTCTACTCCAGTCAGAGCTTTAGGAGAGACCCCATTCCAAATACCTTTGGCAAGGGTTTACCTTGACTGGGAGAGTGGAAAAGGAAGCAAGCAAGTAGGTGTGCTTGAGGTTATCTCTGCAGATGTCCTGAAAGGAAATGATTTTGATAATGCATTACTTTGTGTACATGCAGTTACTTGCAGTCAGGCTTGCAGACAGGGTTGGGAGGGTGGCCTAATGGTTAAGGTGTTTGCCTTACAAACACAAGGTGCAGGGTTTGAGTCTCACAAGGGATAATTGGCTAGGCTTAAAATGGCTCACAAGGGCAGTTAGTTTAGTACTAACCTATGAACCTATGAACCTATGTGGGTCTGGTAGCCTGGGGGACCCAGACAGACTGCACACTTGAAGCCAGGACTGGTGAGAGGGCTACTTCATGGAGGGAGCTACCCTGTAGCAGTGAAACTGAAGGTGAGCCACAGCTGCTGGTGGGTACTGATGTTCCCATGGACAGAGTGGCTGCAAGGGCAGAGGTGAGTAGTAGTAAGCAGGCTGACAGTGAGGCACCACTGTCAGAGGATACCAGACTTCCTGTGGAAGGGGAGCTGGGAAGGGTTACAAAGAGAGAGTTGAGACAAGCTCAGATCTCAGACCGTACATTACAAGGCTTGGGGAGGTAGCTGGGGAGGCACCTGATTCTGAAGGAAAAAGGGAATCTGTATACTGGGACAAAGGGTTACTGTATAGAGAGTAGACCCCTGAGGGAGGGCTAGAGGGTGAGAATACAGCAGTTGGTAGTGCCCACAGCCTCCATCTGCCACTTCTCGCCATATCCCATGACATTCCCTTTGTAGGTCAAATGGGCATAAAGCTTACCAAGAGAAGTATTATGTAGAACTTTTATTGGCCTAGGATTTCCATGGATGTAACAGGGTACTGCAGGAACTGTGAGTAGTGCCAAAAAGTAAGCAAGGCAGGAGACAAATGGAAAGCTCCTTTGATGCCTTTGACTGTGACTGAGAAGCCATTTCATAGGGTAGCTATGGATATTGTGGGGCCTCTGAGTACCCCATGTTCCACAGGGAAGATGCATATCCTACTGGTAGTAGATTATGCTACCAGATACCCTGAGGCGGTGGCTCTGTCCTCCATCGAGACAGAAAAGGTGGCAAATGTTTTGTTAGAGATTTTCAGGCTAGGTTTCCCAAAAGAAATACTGACTGACAGAGGTGCCACTTTCATTTCAGACCTACTGGCTTGTGTATAGGAGTGCTGTGGGGGTGAAGCACCTAAAGACCACCCCCTACCACCCCCAGACTAATGGTCTTGTGGAGAGGTTAAAGTCTACGCTAAAAACCATGCTATGGGCATTTGCAGACCAGTTTAAGAGGGAGTGGGACAAATATTTGCCCTATCTGTTGTTTGCTTACAGAGAGGTGCCCCAGGAATCCACAGGTTTCTCACCTTTTGAGTTGCTGTATGGGCATAGGGTGAGAGGACCTCTAGATTTGATTTGCAATGAGTGGGAGGCTGAGTGTGAATCCCACAAGGAGTCTGTTGTGACATATGTCCTAAACCTCAGGACAAGGCTCAGGGAACTCATGGGCTTGGCCCAGGAGAACTTGGCAGAAACCCAACAGCAGAAAAAGGTCTGGTATGACAGGAATGCTCAAGCTAGAGAGTATGTTGTGGGGCAGCATGTCATGGTTCTCATTCCTGTCAGACACAACAAGCTGCAGGCAGTTTGGAAGGGACCATTCAAAGTGGTAAGGAAGGTCAGTGATGTTAACTACATGGTAGAACTGCTAGGCAGGAGGCAGGAGCACAAACTGTACCATGTTACCATGACGAAACCTTACCATGATAGGGAGGCCCTCGACTTGAGTATTTGCAGTAGAAGGCAGGAGGAGTCTGAGGGGAATCTATGACTACAGGGAGCCAGCCAGCAAAATCCCAAGATACTATGATGGAGCCTAGGGTTGCAGGCATATGATATGATAGTGCAATACTGGGGTCAGCAATGCAAAGGCAGCTGGGATCTCAAGACAGGGTATGGGGTAATATACTCCCAGATAGGCTAATTCCTCTCAAGCAATGTTTCTCAAGGGTCACTTGAAAAACTAGCTTGAGTCTTTGAAGGGAGAAGAAGTGTCGCAAAAGGAGATACTGCCAGCACAGTTAGATGGAATTTTGTAAATAATTGTATATCATTGGTGGATATTGAAATGATTTATACAAGATGTTTGTATTACAAATGTATTAGAACTGTATGTCATGTGTATATCAAAATGCTTGCACAGATGTGTGTGTTGAAAAGGTATTTGTAGAGTGCTGTGTTTGAAATGTAACCACAGTGTGCAGTACTGGAAGAGAACAGAAACATACCTGCACTTCTGTAGCTGTTTAAATGTATATGCTTAACAGTGGAAACTGGAGGGTTAACCTTAGTCCAGCAAACTTTAGAAAAAATACTCAAATTAAATTACTTTATAGGCTACACAATAAAGAGGCT
This sequence comes from Protopterus annectens, assembly GCF_019279795.1. Lineage (NCBI taxonomy): Eukaryota > Metazoa > Chordata > Ceratodontiformes > Protopteridae > Protopterus > Protopterus annectens. The sequence continues at coordinate 1,378,827,357 of NC_056728.1, read as the reverse complement.
GTCTCTCAAGTTTTCAATGCAGCTAGTGACACAAAGTCTGTACTAGGAAGATTTCTGTATTGTCCTTGGAGTGAACTAATCGCTACTTTCGAAGAATGAAGGAATGCAATTGTTTTATGACTTCTACCAGCTGGCAAAGATCTGAGCAAATGCCCTTGTCTGTATATCTTTACAGGAAGATGCTAAATGCTGCCAGCTTCTAGCAATGGGGTTTTTACCTGGGAACTAGAAGTCAGATGACAAGAAATTATGTCATTCTGCAAGCTAACACAGCAGTAATATTTTAGATATTATTTTGAGAAGTCTCTTAGTGAGGCAGAGCATTCTGTATTCAGTCTTGGACCTGACAATGAGAAGACCCATTCACCACACATCTGCCTTGCTCTAATGAAGAAAGTTTCTAGGGAACAGTATAATTTTCTTAGATTCAGTCAGGAATATAGTGAAGCTTAGTTTAGATGCTTTTCTTTATTTGTGTGAGCCTGTACTGCAATGTTATTTTACATATTTCCTGTGATTTTGAACTCTGATGTCACTGTGTGTGTGTGTGTGTGTGTGTGTGTGTGTATATATATATATATATATATATATATATATATATATATATATATATATATATATATATATATATATATATATATATATATATATATATATATATATATATATATATATATATATATATATATATATATATATATATATATATATATATATATATATATATATATATATATATATATATATATATATTTAGTATTGTCTTGTTTTGAGAGTACTTGCATATTTATTTGGTGACACTGTGTGGGCCAGTCCTAATACCCTTGCTCCATTTGTATTAGTATTAATATTACACAGTAGGATTGGACACTCTTTGTTAAGGGCTTTAAAGTAGCTGATAAGGAGTGACTGGTGGCAGTGGAACTACCTTATAGTCTGGGCAGAAGGGGACATAGCTAGTAAACCTGTGTCAGCCTTTCCCAGGTATGTGTGTAAATCAAACCTCAAAGTGTGTGTGTGTCAGGTACTTGGGTAGGGACACGAAACACTGGTTGGACAGAGAGGGTGCTGGTGGTCTTGGCTTGGTCACTCATCTGAGATCTCAACTGTATAGCTGTGCCAGTGAGGAGTCTTATAGGGGATCTGGAGGAAGATGGAGAAACCAGCCCCAGACTGACTGTGGTCTCTGTATGCTCTTAAGGGAAGTTGCACTTGATGCAGAGAGCTGCATCTGAAAATACTGTGTGTACTTGTTATCCTCTCCATGAACATCCCCTACTGTTGCCAGTGGTGAGGATTGAGGCTGCTTGATTACTGGTCCAGTAGTGGGTCTTCACAGCATGCATTCCCAGTAACAATCATCACATCAAGCTTAACTCCTAGTTTGAATACCTAAATAACCATAATATTATCACTAGTGGCATGCACTTCCTCTAACAATCACCACATCAAGCTTAACTCTTACTTTCAATACCTAACTAACCTTACTACTACCACTAGTGGCATGCATTTCCAGTAACAATCACCACATCAAGCTTATCTCTTGTTTTTAGTGCCTAACTAATCCAATCATTGACACTAGTGGCATGCACTTCCAGTAACAAACACCACATCAGGTTTAACTCTTAGTTTCAATACCTAACTAATCCTACCACTGCCACTCTAGGCATTTATTTTCAAACCCTATATTTCTTTCTAGTTAACACTTACCAATAACAATCCCTGTAGCTCCCTGTAGCTCCTTTCAGTAACTGTATAAAGTTAACCTACCTGTACTGATCTCAGCATGTAGCAGGATATTGATTTAAATATATCTACCAAATGCCCATCACCATGGGGTTGTAAACTGATCTTACCTCTCACCTGTCAATTTGTTGGCACTAGGCATTCTGAGGTAGTGTAGGAACTGCCTCGTGTTTGCTGACAAACCACAACATTTAGACTCTTCCAAATGTACCAGTAAAATATGCATCCACTTACTTGGTCTGCAGGCATGTCTCTCTACTCCTACCGCTACCAGTAAACAGTCTCACACCATTACACCTACCAATAGTAACGCAGTCAACAAATCCTTGCCTAAGCCTCCTGTGCACTCACATGGAAGCCTTCAGCCATCTGGAAACACACTTATACCTATACCTGTTCCATACATGCTTTGACAGGGAAGCACCGAGACTGCAAGCCTGACCCCCCCTAAGAGCACATGAGCCTGCTTCTAGCAGGTGATTCCATCACAAAAAATACTGACATATCACCTACCAGACTGCATAAGTTGAGAGTTTCTGCCAGTTGTCTCCCTGGCAATAGAATCATTGACATTTCAGAACCCCTCATGACCCCTTCACCATCCTAAATATCAGTACGATCATGTTGTTGCCCATGTAGTAATGAATGATATTAGGGGGCTACACCAAGGGAGATGCAGTGAGATATAACTGATCTCATCACCAATATTTTTAAAAGGTAAACCACTTGTGCTAAATGGTATTTTTCATGCTCTCCAAGAATGATGCCTAAAATCAAAGATGAAATAATTGGCTACAACAATTTGCTTGCTAACTGGAATCATTCTCGGAGATCCAGTATGTGATTGCCTGAGACCAGATGGTGAACATACCCTCCTGTTTGCCAGAAGTGGCCTGCATCTCTTCCCTTCTCTTTCCATTCCCTTCCCTTTCTTATCCTTTCCCCATACAGCCTGTTTTAGGCAATGTCCAACTCATGAAGATATCTGAATAGCAAATTCCAGTTCTAACAATGCCAAAGTTGCTCTGCTCAGTCTTAGAAGTTTAAACAACAAAATGCTGGAGCTCCAGGTTATGCCACCCTGAAATGCATCCATATTTGTGTAATTATTGAGACTTGGTTTCAGAGCAATGATACTGGGGCACTGTGTACCACTCAATAAGGACAAGTGGAAATTGGGTGGGCATACCCGTATTTAATAGGCACCTCATTGTCTTATGGCAGATATTGCATGATAACAACCTAGAACCTTTAAAGTTTAAAGATCATAAAGTATAATATTGTTTAAGAATAAACTTTAGATATTATCTCCAGCATTGCTTTAGAACAGTAATATTTATATATTGTCTAGGCTAACATGTTCTATTTTAAAATGTTAAGGTACCATATTTCATGCTTTAGTATAGTAAGCTGAATAAATATAATGAAACCAATATTGTTTTGTTTTTCAGCAACATTTTAACACTACAAAGTTTAGTGCCTTGTAGATGGGACATTTTTGCATTGTGTTATATTGTTCTTTTATGGTTTATATCACTTTAGATGTGAAAACAATAGTGTTTTTCTTCATTAATAGCAGTTATGTGAAATGTCATGATTGGATAGATCATTAATAGACAGATTTATTATTTCTTTTAAAATATACCTTTACTATTCCATTGGAGTGAGATGGATAAGGTGTATATAATATACTAATAATGTTGGACAAAATAGTTCTGTCCATTTCATTAACCAAATTTATTTTACTAAATTCCAGTTGTTTTTTTTCCCTGCTGCAGCTAACTAGTAAATGCACTTATATCAGTTTATGATCAGCTGCCAAAAATGTTAAAATGTCTCTTTCCTTTTAGGAAGATGGTTTCTGTTTTGTATTTTAGCCTGACAACTCCAAATGCACATTTCCCCAGTTTTTCCCCCTCAGGTACAGAATCATACATATGGAATTATTGATAAGAAGCTGCTACATTTTAGATAATGCCTCTTGTCACATTACATTTCACTTCAAGCTTGCCACAGCACCACCACCATGTATAATAATCGTATCCTCTGAAAGCTCCCCCATGACTACTATCATGTCCCCCTATTATTTAACTACTTCCCACCCATCTACTCAGTTTTGCTACCCACTCCTATGCCTCTCAGATTTGCATAGAACTCAGAACTCAAAAGTATTGCTTTAATCCAGATAGAGTACATTCACGTTTTTTTTTTCTTTCTACTACCCTGGTCATCCAGTTGTAGAACTAGATCATGTTATTCTTACAGGATTTATTTGCTGTAACTCCATGTTGGAATCAAGTGAGCACTCTGTTTTGCTTTATGAACTTTGTAAATCTTTACTTTAGAGCTACTTCTGTTAGCCTACCTATCAGATGAGGATTAGATTTATTACCTTGTATTTTCCTGGGCGTCTCCTTGCTCAGCCATTACAGATCAGCATATCATTAGCTCTTTCAAGAGCTTTACCAAAAAAAAAAGAAAAAAAACAGCAGCTTTTTGAGGCTCTTTACTGAGATGCACTGTCACCATTTTGCCTCATCAGCCTTCAGTCCTTAGAATACCCTGTCCACCTTGTCAGTTGTCATCGTCTCATGTGTCCATCAACTCCCTGGAACTGTTCTGCTATCCTAGATAGGAACCCTGCTTTTTATGTACACATACAAAATATAATATACAATATATTTGTATATTAATACTCTCAGTTCCAGGCTTTCTTCTCAGTCTTAATTTCAACTCCTACCTTTTTTGAATTTCCAGGCAGGCCTTATTTAACACCTTTACTGAATTATCACTTAAGACACAGGTAAACATACATTTACACAAAATAAAACAAACCGTATTAACATGTTCACAGTTAAAAGCATTTACATATATTTACAGTTTATTTGGTGACTGTTTGCTTATTGCTGAATGCAAGGAATTCTAGCTGATATATTCAACATAGCGATTCTGGGAAGCAGCCTCCTGTACAATGCCAGTGTCATTCTCTCTCTCTCTCTCTCTCTCTCTCTCTCTCAAAAGACATGGAAGTCCAGCTTTATTTCTTGTTTAAAGGTATCATGTGCAATGTTACATACCATAGTTAAATTCTGCATTCACTTCACAAACCACTACCCTCTATGTCTAATATAACAAGAAGACTGACTTCCTTGAGCCACTAAAACACCATTTCTTTCCCCACTCCCATGTACTGATGTCATTGGATTCACAGTCATACATATTTTCTTTAAAAGTAGTCAATAATAAATAAATACATACATACATACATACATACATAAATAAACTTAGTCGAGTTTTCTAAAAAGTCCTGAGCCTTATAGACTCTGTTGGCATTTATGTTCAGTGGTGATTATACGAAGCCTTGATAAAAACTTGTTTCTTAATTAATTAATATTGATTGCATAATTAATTAAGTAATTAAATAATTTTTATTATAACTGTTAGCTTACATTGACATTCATGAGTAGAGGAATTAGAACTCTTTGCACTCTGTGCACTTGTTCTAGTTGAATTTCTATTGTATGTACATAGGATTCTTAAGTCTGAAAAAAAAAATCTGTGTAGACCCCTTACTTCAAAATTATTTTTTTCCTGGTTAATCAGTCAGTCTTATTATCTTCTTGTAAAAATGCTTCTCCATATCTGCTAGCTGGTCATACAAAGGTTTGTCTTTTGTAAAAGGGGGAACCTACCTGGATTGCAGATATTTTGATCTCCAAGTCAAGATTTGAGATTGACAACATCGTTACTGTAATTTTTGAAGTTAGTGGAAATAGTGATAGGTAGGTACAACACAGTGCAGCAGAGAGGCATAGCCTAGGAGACACTGGTGGTGGAGAATGTGATTACAAGAGGCATCAGATGGGTAAGTGAATGGAAGGTATGGAGTTTGGTAAAGGTGAACTCACTCTGATGATTATGTTATGGCAATTTAGCATGGAAGGATAAGACAATGAAATACTGATGAGCGTCATCCTGTAGCTCTAGGTTTGATTCCATCCCTCTCTACTTGCAGTCTTTGAGATACTGAGGAGGTCTCCTTTAAGTGTAGCTTAGTCACGTCGGAAAAGGGGCAGTTCTGTCTATCTGACTTACCTGGTTAACAAAGGAATCAAAAATAAATAAAATAAAATAAAATGAAAATTAAACAAAATTCAGCTCTCAGCAAGACAATTCTAGCAGTGACCAATCTGATTACAAAATAAAGAGGATGCCAACATATGATGTTCCACATCAGAACTAGTGGCTTGTTGGAAGACATCATAAATAAAGCACTGGATAGGACAAGTCAGAATGCAACACTGTGCAGGGGCATGCACAGAATGGTATCAGACACAGGGGGGCTAGAGGTGTGAAGGATCTGCAGAATGAGTCAGGAGATGTTTGGGCAGCTTAACTGCCTACTCAATGAACAGTGTGAGGAGCAACAGGTTTAGGTGGGGAGCAGTTCTGCAGGGATAGGCTCTTTCTCAGGGTCACAGGTTCATAGGCTTGGTGAACAAACTAAAGGCCTGTTGTCATTAAAAAGCTTGACTCCCTGGACACTATGTTGAAATTTATGAATGGCCATACAGTCACCCAGACCCTTTCTGAAGGTATGGATTGATGAACTGAGTTTAATTGAGAGGGGGAGTTTATTCCTTAAGCATGCAACTCTTTGAGTTAAGAGACTGTCATGTTTCATGATACAGCTGAAGTTCATTTTTATTGAGGCTGAGGGTCTCCTTGTGTTCAGATCACCAGGAAGTTATTCAAAACAAAGGATTCATATGATCCTTTAGTGGCCTGTATAACAGGCCCAGGTTCTCTCTAAGAAGGCAACAAGCCATAGAAAAGAAAGAGAGTTGCTGTAATATTTGTTTGTAAAATAAGCCTTGAAGTCTTTCAGTTTTGTTTGTGAGGAATCCTTGTACCTTCACCATATGGCAGGTGGGCAGGTTACAGAACAGGATGGAGTATCCTATCAGTCCATAAGAGCTGTATATAGTGAGACAGTCTCTCCATGACATGACTTTCAGTCCCATGGAGCATCATGGGGGATGACAGTGGCTTAATGGAAGTGTGAGACTATAAAAGGAGTTGGAAAGAAACAGGACAACTGTGTCTGCAAACTAAGGTCGGATGGGACAGAACAAGAAGGTCATTCAAGAAAATCAGAACATGGTATTAGAAGAAGATGCTACTAGAGAGGAGAGAAAGTAGTAAAAGAAGACAACTGATGGCCAATGGAAAAAGAGGATGGAATAAAGGAAAAAGAGAGGGAGTATGTATCGATTTAAAGGGAAAATTATCGCAAGATGGTACAGTAAACCAGCAGAAGAATGGAAACGGTATCAAATGAATAGAAATAATTAGTAACACTCAGTGAGGATGAGAAGGTAACAAAAGTTAGAGAAACATCAAGAGAGGTGGGAGACAAACCAAAGAAGAACATCTGAGGCAGATAAAGTAGAAAAGCACCAAAAAACTGACACTGAAGAGAAAGAGAGGACGAAGAAGGACACTGGGAAAATGGGCAGGAGATAAGGAGCACCTGGAAAGGAAAGAAGGGAAGATAAGGAGAAGGCTGAACATATAAAAGGGCATTGGAATAGATATAGGTTTGCTGCACAGCAATGCGAGAAGCCAGAAGGAGAATGGCTGATCTCAGAGCACTAATAGGGGAGAATGTAGCAGAAACAGAAACGTGGGCAAGTGATAGAAGGGGATAGCTACATGGAGGAAGGAGATGACAAAGGCAAAGACAGGGTGGTAATATACACAGAGGAAGGGTTAGAGGGGGATGATAAAGGAAACAGAGCAGAAAGAAAGGAAAAAGGGGCATATAGGTTAGAAAGAACAAGGGCTGACACTAAAGAAATAAAATAAGAATTCTAGCAATAATGCTGGTTACACCAAAAAGGGACCCAATTTTTATACTAGCCTTTTTCTATATATAGATGACCTCCTTTTACACTTGCTCATCCCAGAAGAACTGCCTAAAGTGTTTGCTGACTTCTTAAATTCTGGTTATAAGATTAATTGTTCTAAAACAGAGATGATTTAAATGAATTACCCCCTCCCCGAAGTACTGAGATCAAAATTTCAATTTCAGTTAGGTCATTCCATTGTCATTCATCTTGGAATTAAATTTATAGAATCTTTACAGGAAACACTACACATTGCATACAGTGAAATTACTATAAATACTCAGAATTACTTCCAAAAGTGGAGAGGCTTCAATTTAGATTTTCAGCACAGGGCTATGACAGTTAAGTGGCAGATGTTTCCTTTGGTCATATTCAGAGCTAAGGGCCTCTCAATTAGCCGAGACAGAAAGTTATGGTTGAAGTTAAAACAAATGGTTACTTTTTGGTATTGGCTTCCAGAAAAGCATGCTTTCCATGTGATCATTTGTCAATGCCAGGGAAATTAGTGGGTTGCTCCCTTACATACAGGTGGTTGAAGTACTGCCGGTCGAATGGCTTAGATCGTAAATTGAATGTCATGGTAAATTTCACCACAGTGTGTTGTATTGTGCAAGCTGGCAGAGTGGTTTTCAAGAGCTTTTGCCCTTTTCTCCACTGTAATCAGTCTGTAGCCCCCTTTGTTTTTACGAGGTTATGATAACACTATAAAATTACCTAAGCAAGGTTTACATTTTTTGCAAGTGTTGATAATTCCGGGAAAGAAAATAGTGAGTGGGTGATGGGAAATATAGGGCCCCCCCCCCTATATGTAGACATTAAGTTCAAAAGAAAAGGAAACAGTCCAACAGTATAAATGGTACCACAAAATCTATTTCCCTGGTGATGGAATCAAAGTATCTGTACTCAATTTTGAAGTTTACATATATAAAAAAACTTTATTGTAGTTTGTTGTTAAGCGCTTTCATCTAACAGTAACCAGATTTCCTCAGAACAAATGACTGCCTTTAGGCTGACAATATATATAGGGTGTATAATTGAATAATTACTTAATTAACCAATTTAATTTCACATCATTTAAAGTGCTAGTGCAATAAAAACCTTAGTAGTAATGTTATAGTAATATTAAAAAAATGTTTAAAATACATGCTCTGAATTGAAAAATAACATGTTATATAAATAATTAATTGCATTTCCACATACCTATAATGTTATACATCCTACAATTTCGAATATTTGTATGTATAAGCTAAACTAGTATGGATACAATTTTTGAAATATGTTAATAAATATATACATATTCGTAATGACAATAACACTCATTTCTAATAAAATCATAGAACTAATGAGAGGAACCCTTACACTTCTACTATATGTGGGGCTTAGTGCCAAGTGTAACAAATGTAATGAGTGTAAGACCAGATAAAATGACTAGCAGCTTGTGTAATTTTATATTTATTATTATTATAGGTATGTGGAAATGCAATGAATTATTTATATAACATGTTATTTTTCAATTCAGAGCATGTATTTTAAACATTTTTTTAATATTACTATAACATTACTACTAAGGTTTTTATTGCACTAGCACTTTAAATGATGTGAAATTAAATTGGTTAATTAAGTAATTATTCAATTATACACCCTATATATATTGTCAGCCTAAAGGCAGTCATTTGTTCTGAGGAAATCTAGTTACTGTTAGATGAAAGCGCTTAACAACAAACTACAATAAAGTTTTTTTATATATGTAAACTTCAAAATTGAGTACAGATACTTTGATTCCATCACCAGGGAAATAGATTTTGTGGTACCATTTATACTATATGTAGACATATAGAATCTTGTTAAAGAATTGGAAATCTCAAGTTGGTCAGTATGGAATACCAATTTTACCAATGGATAATAGCTTTCTTTAATACACAGGTGTCAACTATTAAATGAAACTAGAACTCTGATTTAGGTGTAAGAATGATCTATTTGCTATACATCTATATAGATACTTGTTATTTATATCCATTATAACATTGCTTGTTCTTTTTTAAATTGTGTATACAAACTGGTTTGTTACAGTTGACATTTTGTTTAATGTTTAATAATATTTAAAAAAAATTGTTCCTTGTCGATATAATATGCAAAGTGTAGAAGAATAAATGCAAAATGTAAAATGACGCAGTTAAAAATGTTTCAGTGCTTTAGTCAGATAATTCAGGCAATGTATCCAGTACTGAATATGCAGCAAATGATAAGTATGAAGTGCCAAGAATTACACATTTGGAATGGAAATGCATAAAGAAGTCAGCAAACGAATCAAGATTCATGCACTGCCAAGCTAAATCCTGGTGGAGGCCTGCAATGATGCAACATGCAAGGCTTTTAATCAAAGATTTCTAAAGGCAGGCTACACACTGTGCATAGTGTAACCTGTGCACACACGTCCAGTATACAGCACTGCATACAGGGGGCCTGTGGAATGAACAATGTATATGCAATTCCAGTGTTATTGCTTGCATGTGATAACTTGTCTCTCTATGTCATTATGTGCCAGTAAGAATGCTGCGCTGCTTGGGGGAGTGGTAATTGTGAGGGATTCAGAGGAGGCAGAAGCAGCTGGGTGAGGACTGGGGAGTAAAGTAAAGGCTGAACCTGGGAGAGAACATATGCATAAAAAAGAAAAACTGAAATCTAAACTCTGACCCTCTACATGTTATTTTATATAATTAATAGTATTCTGGCCATCCACTAGTACACAGATTAAGGTATAGCTTTGAACTGCATCTATGTAAGCCATATAACAGCTGCTTGGGACTCCAAAAAATATCTAGTCTTTACAAGAAATAACAAAGACTTAGAAATTACCAAGAAAAAGGTTAAAAAACTAGAATATCGAGCACATTAAAAATGGCAAAACAGGTAAAATCTGCATTCAGTGAGCTTCATACTTTTATACCTGTCTGTAAGCACCTGGACTATAATAACTAAATAAAGGAATGAATTAATTAAGCTGAGATAAAGATAAGTACACAAAATTTAAAATAAAACAGTGGGTGGTCATTTACTCCCAGGTCTGACACATGGCAGATAATTAAAGCCAAAAGAGTGAATCAGTACCGTTGTCAGGCTCTCACTAGCACTGCATAGTGGAGGAACTATTATTGCATAAACATAATTTATTTTTATTTTGCTCACATTCTCTTATTTATGGTTAAATAATACTTAATAGTACAATTACAGCAAGACATTCCATGAAAGGTAGTCTGTTCCATGGGAAGCTTGTATCCTACAGCTTTTCTAAAAAATGCAAATGTTTTTTATCATACTGAGTTCTGTAAAATAGGGCATGAAGTGCAGAATGGATTCATTTTTCAGCAAGAATCATTGCCAAGTCACCTTAGCCTTTGTAACAGCAAAATCTGATTCTGTCTCTGTTCTCTGTATTTATCATAGTTAAAATTAGGCAGGGCAGCTGTTACAGCATCCGGACCATAAACTGATTATATAAAGGCCAAGACTATCCTTAAAGTATCCAGTACAAGTCATGCTTGTTCACATCAATTACCACAACAGAATTATAAAAAATATGAAACCAAAGGGATTTATTAGTGCAAAAAGCTTGTACACTGCTCTCAATGTCTCTGAAAGACATACTGCTTCCAGAAACAAAACAATGTTCTGACTCCATGCCTCACAAAATATATAATGTGAATGTTAATTTATTTTTGTTATGGTAGCTAGCTGCACATGCAGGTTCTTGTATAATCAAAGTACAATAAACCATGAATATCAGGCTGTAAGTAAGTATTTACAATCTAAGGTTATACTGCGATACTTTTATTTTTACTAAATAAGACTTATTAAACACAAGCCCTTCTGTCCAAAGTAACTTTGGATTCTTTGTTTCGGTAAATGACTTTTTTAGCATCACAAGTCATTAGAAGTGAAACAGATAGCCCTAACCTTTTGCTTTGTATTATTTTATGCAGAACTGGCTAATGGCAGAAGGAAACAATAGTGAAATGAAATACTGAGCAGCCATTTAGTCAGTGTTTGTTTTTTAGAGCATTAAAAGGACTCAAGGATTTAACTTGCCTGAATTTTCACCTTTGAAGATGTACTTATTGGCTTAATCAGCACTAGGAATACTCCAGGGTACCCTATTGCCTTACATTAAATAAGTACTTCTAGAATGAAATAATACTGCAGTATGAGAGTTAAAAATAAAACCAGTCTATGCTCCACTTTTTGGGCTGCGCTATACTTCCCTGAGTCTCATCTCCACAACAGCTCCTCTTAACAAATTTCAGCTCTTCAATGTTGAGCTCCCTAATCATTGCTGGTGCAGTTTCTAAATTTTCACTCTCAGTCACTCCTTTGCTTTGGGAGATTTGGGGAGATTTTCCCTTCCACATATTTTTGTAACTGTTGCGTTGGTATATATAAGTTTGCTGGGGGCAGGGATCTTGTCCCCCACATGGTAGTACATTGGGCTTGTCAAACCTGCAAAAACACTTGCTTTTCATTTTATGTGGTAGGTTGAATCCTGACCAGCTTAATGTTCGTCAAATTAATTTGTGATCACAGGGGAAGCCATTATTTGTTGTGTGTGTGCATTACAGACATGATACTGGTAGTTTACTCTACATCCAAAACATAATTTATAATCCAGAAAGTTACACTCATTAGCACTCATACCTGCTACCCCTGCTCAGGATTCTACTCCTAACCCTGCACCTTACCTTGGTAAAACCCTTTTCCATTCACCATTACTACAAAACAGAAGCTCAGACACACACCACACACACCAAAACACAAATAGAATACTAATTCTATCCCTCTACCCTAACCTGTATACAATGCAAGCACACACACAAAAGTGCGCACACACACCTAACCCTATCCCTCAAACGATTGCATACTCACGTCTAGCACATAATACACAAACTTTTGAGATCTCCAAATGTTTCAGCATTACCAGCATAAACTTCACTTACTTACAAACACCTATACTCCTCTCTTTGGTGACTGGAGCATTTGGCTTACCATGTTAATACCCTGGAAATGGGGAATAGCAGTAAATAGGGTAACCACATCTAAAGTAACTAACAAATAGTCACTATTAAGGTTATTATCTTCAGTAAATTTAAATAAATCCTCTAGAAACTGTTGAGTGTCTTTTAAGACTTGTTTCTGTTTATCTAATAATGGTTTTAACTTTTTTTCAACAAAAATAGAAAAAGACTCAGTGAGCCATCCACTGCCCAATACTATGGGTCAAAAAGGGGAGTGTAATGCATTCGTATGTATTTTTGGTAGTCAGTGAAAGGTGAGGATTAATAGAAATTCTACAACTAGATAGCTCACTTATGGTAAGAAAATTTCTTTCTACTAGTAGTGAATATGATGTTACTACTGTCGATTTAATTTGTATGTTTTTAGAAATTGTTCTAGAAAATAATGCATTTCTTTTTGAGGAGCATTTGTTTTTATAGAAGGTTGGTATAGCTATGGGCACACCCTGTGCCAATAGCTACGCCAACATGGTTATGGCTCGATGGGAAATAATGTTTGTTCTACAATTGAATGAACATACACCATATTTCAAATTTTATAGAAGGTTTGTAGATGATTTATTTTTGATTTTGGGGGGGGGGGCACTGAAGTATAGCTCTCCCACTTTGTGCATTATCTACAATCGGTTACCTCTTTTTTGAAGTTTACCCACAAATTTTCTGGGACAGCTATAGATTTTCTTGATGTGTGTATACAGAAGGATGTGCAACAAGGATTTCTGAGTACATTATATAAAAAACCCTGTAGGAAAAATACTTTACTTCAACGTGATAGTATGCATCCTGTTTCATTTTCAAGAATATTGTTAAGGGCCAGAGTATGAGAATCTCAAGACTTAACAGTGTTGTTATCTTTCGGCTTTTCCCAGTTAGGGGTCGCCACAGAGGAACTCCGGTCCGCTAATGATTGGCAGTAGATTTTCATGAACGCCGAGGTGCCAGCTCGATGTTCAACCTTCAATGAAGGCACGCCCATTTATGCATGTCTTTTGAACGCTCACCCAACAGCGGGGAGGACATGCAGACTCCACACAGAAGGCACTCCCTGCACTCCAGCCGAGAATCAAATGGGAGAACCTCTTGCTGTGAGGCAATATCAAGACTTAACAGTAATGATGATATTTATAAAGGTGATGTTGGTATTTTAAGACAAGAATTATATGATAGGGGTTATAAGAGAAAGGAGGTGGATACTATTGTAAAAGAAAGCAATAAGCATAGGAAGAATAAAGCGCAACCATATTTCTCTAGCAGTGCAATAGAAGCTATGCCTTCTCGAGATCCACCCATGAAACAAAATGTTTCTCTACCACTATACTAGTGATGTGACTGACATTCTTAATATTATTAAATTGAACTGGCACATTTTAAATTTTGATGACCAGATTAGAACACTAGTGGGTGATAGACCTAGTTTTATTTTTAAAAATAAAAAATCACTTAAAAGACAACTTTGTTATAAAAATCGAAGGGAAATAGAGGGAATCAACGATGGTTTGCTAGGAGCATATGGCTGTTCAACTTGTAATTTTTGTTCATTCATTGACACTTCGATATACTATATTCATCCAATGACACAAATTAAAAACAAGTTCAATGTAAGGGCAAATTGCCGTAGTAGGAATTTGGTATATTTGGCTTGCTGTAAGGCATGCTCTTGTTTCTATGTTGGAAAGACAAACAAATCATTAATGGAACGCATTAGGGAACATTCATATTGTATTGGTAATGGTGATATATGTAATGCACTTGCTAAGCATTTTATAGAGCGTGGAGAGAGACATCTATTTGGTTTTAGGGTTATTGAGCTTGTTACTATGAATGAACGTGGTGAGGATTTTAAGAATTTTACGAAAAGCCGTGAATTGCATTGGATCATAAAACTGCAGGCTGACAAGCCTCCTGGACTGAATAGAAGAGTATCCATCAAACAAGTCTTAAAGGCAAGAGGTATCTTTAAATACAAGCCAGTGCATTTCTTTGTGCCGGTCCCAAGCCCGGATAAATGGGGAGGATTGCGTCAGGAAGGGCATCCGGTGTAAAACTTCGCCAAAACATTTCATGCAGTCACCAAGAAAAATGTTTATACCGGATCAGTCGAGGCCCGGGTTAACAACGACCGCCACCAGTACTGTTAGCCTACAGGGTGCTGGCAGAAACTGGGCTACTGTTGGCCAAAGGAGGAGAAGAGGCGGAAGACATGGCCGAAGGCAGGAGGAGAGGAGAGGAGAAAGGCTAGGACTGTGGTAGTGAGGGTCGGAACTTTGAATGTTGGCAGTATGACTGGAATAGGGAGAGAGCTAGCTGATATGATGGACAGAAGGAAGGTTGGTATATTGTGTGTGCAAGAGATCAGATGGAAGGGGAGTAAGGCTAGGTGTATCGGAGGTGGGTTCAAATTGTTTTATCATGGTGTGGATGGGAGGAGAAATGGCGTAGGAGTTATTCTGAAGGAACAGTATGCTGAGAGTGTCTTGGAGGTGAAAAGAGTGTCGGATAGAGTGATGTTTATGAAGCTGAAAATTGATGGTGTAATGATGAATGTTGTTAGTGCGTATGCTCCACAAGTTGAGTGTGCAATGTATGAGAAAGAAAAATTTTGGAGTGAATTGGATGAAGTGGTGATGACTGTACCCAAGGGTGAGAGAGTGGTGATTGGAGCAGATTTCAATGGGCATGTTGGTGAAGGGAACTGAGGGGATGAGGAAGTGATGGGTAGGTATGGTGTTAAACAAAGGAATGCAGAAGGTCAGATGGTAGTGGATTTTGCAAAAAGGATGGATATGGCTGTGGTGAATACGTATCTTAACAAGAGGGAGGAGTGTAGGGTGACATACAAGAGTGGAGAAAGATGCACACAGGTGGATTATATCTTATGTAGGAGGGCCAGTTTGAAGGAGATTGGAGACTGTAAAGTGGTGACCGGAGAAAGTGTCGTTAGGCAGCATAGGATAGTGGTTTGTAGGATAACGTTGGTTATCAAGAAGAGGAGGAGGAGTGTGAGGGCAGCACCAAGGATCAAGTGGTGGAAATTGAAAAAGGGTAATTGTGAGGTGGAGTTCAGGGATGAGTTAAGGCAGGCACTGGGTGGCAGTGAAGAGTTACCAAATAGCTGGGTAACTACAGCAGAGCTAGTAAGGGAGACGGCTAGAAAGGTGCTTGGTATCACATCTGGACAGAGGAAGGATGACAAGGAGACATGGTGCTGGAATGAGGAAGTACAGGAGAGTATACAGAGAAAGAGGTTGGCAAAGAAGAAGTGGGATTGTCAGAGAGATGAAGAAAGTAGACAGGAGTATAAGGAAATGAGGTGCATGGCAAAGTGAGAGGTGGCGAAGGCTAAGGATAAGGCATATGAAGAGTTGTATGAAAGGTTGGACACTAAGGAGGGAGAAAAGGACCTGTACCGATTGGCTAGACAGAGGGACCGAGCTAGGAAAGATGTGCAGCAGGTAAAGGTGATAAAGGATAGTGAGGGAAACATACTCACAAGTGAGGAGAGTGTGTTGAGGAGATGGAAAGAGTACTTTGAGGAGTTGATGAATGAAGAGAATGAGAGGGAGAAAAGGTTGGATGATGTAGGGATAGTAAATCATGAAGTACAATTGATTAGCAAGGAGGAAGTAAGGATAGCTATGAAGAGAATGAAGAATAGAAAGGCTGTTGGCCCAGATGCAATACCTGTGGAAGCATGGAGGTGTTTAGGTGAAATGGCAGTGGAGTTTTTAAACAGATTGTTTAATGAAATCTTGGAAAGTGAAAGGATGCCTAAGGAATGGAGAAAAAGTGTTTTGGTACCGATTTTTAAGAATAAGGGTGATGTGCAGAGCTGTATTAACTACAAAGGGATAAAATTGATCAGTCAGAGCATGAAGTTATGGGAAAGAGTAGTGGAAGCAAGGTTAAGAAGGGACGTGATGATTAGTGATCAGCAGTATGGTTTCATGCCAGGAAAGAGCACTACAGATGCGATCTTTGCTCTGAGAGTGTTGATAGAGAAGTACAGAGAATGTCGGAAGGAGTTGCATTGTGTTTTTGTAGACTTAGAGAAAGCATATGACAGGGTGCCTAGAGAGGAGTTGTGGTATTGCATGAGGAAGTCAGGAGTGTCAGAAAAGTATGTAAGAGTGGTACAGGATATGTACGAGGGTACTGTGACAGTGGTGAGGTCTGCGGTGGGAGTGACGGATGCGTTTAAGGTGGAGGTGGGGTTACATCAAGGATCAGCTCTGAGCCCTTTCTTATTTGCATTGGTGATGGACAGGTTGACAGACGAGATCAGACAGGAGTCCCCGTGGACTATGATGTTTGCAGATGACATTGTGATCTGTAGTGAGAGTAGGGAACAGGTGGAGGAGACCCTGGAGAGATGGTGATATGCTCTAGAGAGAAGAGGAATGAAGGTCAGCAGGACTAAGACAAAATATATGTGTGTGAATGAGAGGGAGGATAGAGGAATGGTGAGGATGCAAGGAGTAGAGGTGGCGAAGGTGGATGAGTTTAAATACTTGGGGTCAATAGTTCAGAGTAATGGTGAGTGTGGAAGAGAGGTAAAGAAGAGAGTACAGGCAGGATGGAGTGGGTGGAGAAGAGTGTCAGGAGTGATTTGTGACAGACGAGTACCTGTAAGAGTGAAAGGGAAGGTCTACAAGAGGGTAGTGAGACCAGCTATGTTATATGGGTTGGAGACAGTGGCATTGGCAAAAAGGCAGGAGTTTGAGCTGGATGTGGCAGAATTAAAGATGTTATTTGCACTGGGTGTGACGAGAGTGGACAGGATTAGGAATAAGTATATTAGAGGGTCAGCCCAGGTTGGAAGGTTTGGAGACAAAGCCAGAGAGGCACGATTACATTGGTTTAGACATGTGCTGAGGAGGGATGCTGAGTATATTGGGAAAAAGATGCTAAGGATGAAGCTACCAGGTAACAGGAAAAGAGGAAGGCCTAAGATAAGGTTTATGGATGTGGTGAGAGAGGAGATGCAGGTGGTTGGTGTGACAGAGAAAGATGCAGAGGACAGGAAGAAATGGAAACAGGTGATCTGCTGTGGCGACCCCTAACGGGAACAGCCAAAAGAAGATGATGATGAGTATTTATACACGCTGGATTTCTATTGGCTATTCTGAATTAATTGAATGAGTTTGTATATCAAGTAACTCTTTTAGCTCAATTTTATGGTCTGATGAAGCATTGTTTTAACGTGTGAAAGCACTTACCTACTTTAATAAATGTTATATTATTTTAATGCCTCTGGCCGTGTTTCTGTACCTAGCTGTGTTTCCTTTTACATTTTATTGGTTTGTAGGCACAGTTAATTCCTGGGGCGGGGTTATTTTATCCTTGGAATTTGTGTTTGTATATACCCTTCCCCTCGTGATTGCAGTGATCGCCTACACCCAAGTGTTACTACGGCTAAGCACCAAGAACAGATTCTCTGAAATGTGATCTCACCTATTTCTCTTGCCAAACTCTAAATACATAGGTATATAATTTCACAGATTTACCACTGTCAGCTTAATGCAGAAAACTGGAATCCTTTCAGCTGCCTTTTGAACAAATCTTTGTCTTTTTAAGATGGTAATTGTGGTTTACCACCCCTAAAAATACTCCATTTAAGCAATCAAATAGCCCTATTTGAAGGTTATTTTGGAAGTGTTGTATAATATCAAATTAACATGCTAAGCAGTTCTGACTAGGCATTTTCCAAAACCTGAATTAGGGTTGGGAAGAACAAAACAAGTGTGCTAGAGAACTACACGTTTCTGAAGGTAGGTGAGAAACGTTTACTGCATCTCTTCATCAAAAAGAATGGTCTTCTAAATACCCATCATTCTCAGAAATACAAAGAAATCAACAGTCTGGACAATTTATTTTGCTATAAGCACTGAATCTGACACAGATAATGCCATCTTATATTCAGCAGCGACAGACTGACAAGCAGAAGCAGCTAAACTACTAACACTTGCTACAGAGTTATGACAAAAAATAATAAGAATTGGAGTGACACATAATTTTCCTAAGGCATGTCACACAGAACCAGAAAAAACAGCTACAAATATTACAGACAATAGATTTTGTGATGGATTTCTATTAAAATATAAATTTTGCCAGAAGATGTTTGAAAGTCTGAGGAGCTGGGACCCTCCTCAACCAATGTCACCTCCAGGAAAGCCTATTCAAAGCATTGGAGTGGACATCACTAGCCAGTTGTGGGGAAAAAGCCCTAAATGTGGTAATGGATTTGTTCTGGCAATTTGAAATTATTTGTCTCAGTATACA
This sequence comes from Protopterus annectens, assembly GCF_019279795.1. Classification (NCBI taxonomy): domain Eukaryota; kingdom Metazoa; phylum Chordata; order Ceratodontiformes; family Protopteridae; genus Protopterus; species Protopterus annectens. The sequence continues at coordinate 1,378,808,357 of NC_056728.1, read as the reverse complement.
CAAGCCATAGTATTTTTTATATAAATTGCAGCTAAGAATATTACATAGAAAATATGCTTATTACCAGATATTGCCTTCCAAAACAAATATTGAATGATTAAGGCACTAATTTCATGGCAGATATTATGCAAGAAATTTATATAACTGACTGCAATTCAGATCCATTCATGCATACCAAATAGATGATTCAAGTGAACATTGAAACTTATATTGCAAAGGTTTCTTAATAAATAGGAAGTGAATGTGACTTATATTTGCCTTTTCACTCCATGACATAAAAGGAAGCATCCCACAGTAGTATAACATATACCTTAATCAAAACTGTTTTCACCCAAAATCCAAGTCTTTTGAGATTTTTGGAAGTAAGACACAATTTATAATCAAGTCCTCAACAGAGTATGTTATAATAGTGCAACATAACATTTATGTTTATATTCAAGATACTCAATAACAAAGGTTGAAATCTAAGCAGTAGCACCCTGTGTGATTACTGCGTTGATGCACCATAGCATGTGTACACCCTCCACCTGGTGATTTCAGTGATTGCACTGGGCACTAATGCTTAGGTGCACCACAGCATGTTACACCCCTCCCCTCAGTGATTACAGTTATCAAACATAGTACAAGTGCTTAGATGCACACAGCATGTGTCCACTTCTCCCCTGGTGATCCCAGTAATCACACAGGGTATTAGTGCTTAGATGTACCATAGTGTGTGTACACCACCCTCCTTGGTGATCACAGTGATCAACTAGGCACAAAAATGTACTGAAGACCCTGAATTTTCTTTGTGAGGAACCTCTGAGGTCTTTCCAGTTGCTGCAGGTGCCTGTTTAGGTACATAGACTTAGTGATAGTGCCTTGCTTCTCAACTTTAACTTCATTTTGTTAAACTTATCAGCAAATGAGGTAATTCCTTTCTGAAGTACATAATAGATATGTTTGCAGAGTAGTGACACTTTTCTTTCTGCTCCATAAACATTCCTTCCTGATGAAAAAAATGAAAAAGTGAAATTGCTGAATATTCCTGACAGACTACTTAGTTAAACAAAGCAAAGACTGACTGTGTCAAAAGAACAATGCATTTTGAAGGTTGAGCTTGTTGATGTGTACCTTCTTAACATGAGACAAGAGAACCATAGTGACAAGTTACTCCTTTTCCACCTAGTGCACCACTGCATGTGCATACCCCTCTCTTTGGTGATCCTAGTGATTACACAGAGCACTGCTAGTTAGATGCACCACAGCATGTGTACATCCCCCCCTTGGTGATCCCAGTGATCACATAGGGCACTACTGCTTAGACACACCACAACATCTGCATATCCCCCTCCTTGGTGATCCCAGTATTCACATAGGGCACTAGTGCTTAGATGCACCACAGCATGTGCATACCCCTCTCTTTAGTGATCCTAATGATCACATAGGGCACTAGTGGTTAGATGCATTACAGCATATGTACACCCCTCCCCCCGGTGATCACAGTGATCACATATGGCACTAGTAATTAGATGAACTAGAGCATGTGTACACACCTCCCTTTGGGGATCACATTGATTACACAGGGCATTTGTGCTTAAATGCACTACAGCATGAGTACACCCTACCCCTTGTGACTGCAGTGATCACCTCCTCCCAAGTGTTACTAAGGCTACGTCATGAGAGTGTATTCTCTGAAATGTAGTCTCACCTATCTCCCTTGCCAAAACTCTTAACCATGTTGGTATATAAGTCTGCACTCATTACCCCCTCCTCCTCATTTCCACACTAGCTAGCCTTTCATTTACATCCTGCCCATGACAATGCCCCTCCTAACTGCGATCTTTCATTTTCCAGATACACCACCCCCACCTGCTGGTTATCAGTGTCCCTTTGGCATGCTGTAACCTTTTGTCAGTCATCTGGTACTCTTCCTAAGCATGTTGACAAATGTAGTCCACAGCTTGAGTTATCTTCCCTGATCACTCTCATTCTACTCCTCATCTGCTGTTCTGCCTTCCTCTCCTTCCTCTCCATCTCCTCCTGAACCATTTTCTGCTCTACACCCACACTTTCTTGTCCTGTACCCCACTCTCTCCCTCCCACCTGGTTGAGTATCCACTTCCAGTCACTTCCCTGCTTTCTCCTTCACGTTCCCTTTTCCATGTCCACCTGTCACTGCTGTCTGATGTAGTCTCTCCAGCCTGGCTTCCTCTGTCTTGCCATTTCCATCCTGGACAAACCCCTACCTTCTCCCTTTAGCTTACCTGCTATATAGCTTGTGAGCAGACAGGCAACTAATAGATAGCCTGCTTTAACAATATCTATCACAAGAACAATAAAATATATACGTTTTGATATTATGCTGTTTAAATATTTTAAGTAGACCCATGTGTGTGTGTGTGTGTGTGTGTGTGTGTGTGTGTGTGTGTGTGTGTGTGTGTGTGTGTGTGTGTGTGTGTGTATGTATGTATGTATGTATATATATATATATATATATATATATATGTGTGTGTGTGTGTGTGTGTGTGTGTGTGTGTGTGTGTGTGTGTGTCTATGCATATAATACACAACAATTTTCAACTCTATAGATTTATTGTCGTGTATTAACTACCTAAATTATGATTCAGCTACTATTTGTGTGTGTGTCTATGTGTGTGTCTGTGTGTGCGTGTGTGTGTGTGTGTGTGTTCATTTCTGTCGGTCTGCCTTTCTGGCCTACAATCTACTCCGTCTGTTAATTGGTATACATTCGCATGTACAAGATACCACCCAAATTTTCAATATTATTCAAGATACACAGTTGGAGATGGGTTGCTAAATATGCACTTTGGATGGTGCATCTTTGTACACTAATATTGCACATTGGGCTGTATTAATGGCATTGGATTATTGGCAAAATCATTCAGCATTGTACAGCCCCAGATTCAATACATTTTTAATCTACATCACAGAACATGTTCTCACTAAAAATGTCTTTTACTTTAATGGAGAATGTTTTTTACAGCTTAAGGGTACTGCCATGGGAGCATCTTTTGCACCTATTTATGCTGATCTGTTCACGGGTTCTCTTGAGGAGCAGATTATTTATGATGCTACCCATAATATTTTTTGGAGTCCATAGGTATATGGAGTAGATACCTGGATGATTGCTGGCTTGTTTGGAAGTCTGATTTAACTTGCTTGGATGACTCCACAGAACATCTTAATGAAAATAAATGAGGTATACAATTTAGTGTTCAATATGATCTCTCACACATTACTTTTTTGGATGTCGCCATCTCAAGTGATGACATTTTAAACACTACTGTGCACAGGAAAAACCCAGAGTTTAACAGTTTTACATACTACTGGCTGCCATCCACCCCACATTATCCACAATATTCCCAAACCACAACTTTTAAGAGTTCATAGAATACATTCCTGAGATGCTGAATGTAAGACACAGGAACTTGATATGGTTAGATTTTGTGACAGGGGTATAATTATAAGGAAGTTATGACCACCCGAGACTGTCAAAGAAGTTGATAGAACAGAGTTGTTGCAATATAAAAAACATACATTTAGGGATAATGTTTCAGGATGGTGACTGACTATGGCAGTAATATAGGGTTTTTCAACCGTCTTATCCACAAACACTGGGACATCCTTAATGGCAGATAACAAAATACCTGACTTAGTTCCTGCATGTTGTTTATTTTCTTACAGAAAATGACAAACTATTGGTAATTATGTAGTCATTATAAGAAAAGTGTCAGACATAAAATGGATACACAATAGAATGCATTCCTGTGGGTTTACTATCACAATGCCAACGTGCAATTGCACGGCTATGAAGTATTCGAACAACAGATGTTCGAATACTTCATAGTTCGGCAGGTGATGTGAGCGAACGTTATCATTGCGAATGGACTGTGCATTCGCAATTATAACGTTCGCTCATGTGAGGGGATCGCGGTACAGTGCGGTTAGGGAAATACATCCCTTTCCTCACTGTAGTGCGATCTCGGAGTTGGAATATTAAGTTAGGGGGGGTGTGGGGGGCACAGCCCCCCACAGGGGGGTGCAGGGGGGCTTGCCCCCCTGCATAACTGTGAGTTTAGGCTAGTTAGGTAGGGAGTTACTGGACAGGTGGGAGTGCTGTGTATTGTCGAAAATGTCACGAGCGACATTTTCGACAATACACAGCTGTTTTCGACATTAGGGACATACGAAAATGTTCATTTCCGATGTTTAAATTCGAAAATTCAGACACGTTTTATTCTGAGTTTCGAATTTATGATAGTAAACCATTCCTGTGATGGGTTGCCAACCATGTGGACATCGTTCTGCATGTAAATATGTTTTAAAAACAAAACAATTTACATCTAGGAATACCCCCAAAGTTTTTTATATCCTTTGTTTTGGTACTCGCTGTTCTGATTGGGTAGTTTATTTAGCTACTTGCACATGTTCAGCTTTTATGTAGGACAGACACCCAGACAACTTAAAACTCGGATATTTGAGCATATGAGTGATATCAGAAATGGCCGCCTGTCCAGTGCATTATATAAGTATGCCCAGAAACATCCTTCTGCTGTGTTTAATTTCACCATTATTAAGACAGGATTAATCTAGCTTCATGTAATAAGTTAGGTTGGCATGGCATCCTGAATATTAAGGAATATTCCTGGATAGTGAGACTGGGGGCTTTATTTTCACCGGTGCTCAATGAAGTGTTGCTGTCTCTTTAAATGGGTGGTGATTTTCTAATAGTTTTCTATCACTTGCATATTTTAATGCAACATTGTTGTTCATAGGTTCATAGGTTCATAAGTAGGTACTAGGTTATAAGCCTAGCCGGAATGTGTTTGCTTTCGCCGCCCCCTTAGATTAGTTCCCTGTGCCTCTGTCCAGCAGAGCCATTGAAGTGATCCCTGGGGTAAATTTTATGTTTCCCATCCACTCGTCAAGGTTTCTCTTGAAGAGGGTTAGTGAGGAGCTCTGCCTAATGTAGATTGGAATCTTGTTCCAGAGCATGGCAAGTCTCTGGGACAGGAATCTATCACTCCAGCACATCCTATTTATTGTTGTGGTGAGGTTTAGATCCCTGGGGCGTGTGGCTCGAGGGGATATGGTTTTCTTTAGGTGGAGCATGTTCATCAATTCTGGGTTGGACATGGCCTTGTATGTCAGGCAGAGATCACCTCTGAGTAGACGGTATGCAACTGAGTGCAGCTGGAGTTTCTTCAATCGAGCTGCATAGGGCATCTGCTTGAGGCCAGTAATCCTCTTGGTGAGGTACTTTTGTGGTCTTTCCAGTTGTTGCAGGTGTCTTGTAAGGTACATCCCAAATGGGGCATTGTACTCTATGATGGGTCTGATGAGTAATGCATAGAGGGGCCCATTGATCTCTTTCGATCTGGATGCAAACCCTTTTGTGATTAGGTGGGCCACATGCAAGGATTTTCTAACCACTTTGGCAATCTGATTATCAAAGGGGAGGTTACTATCTACTTGGGTCCCCAGACCCCTTGTTACGTCTTCCGTATTTAGGGGGCTACCACCTATGTGGTAATTTGTGGGTACTTTGTTTTTTCCAAAGGGGATGACTATGCACTTTTTGGCATTTAGCTTGCGGCCATGGTTTTGACACCAGGTATCTGTCTCAGTGAGACCCTTTTAGAGGATGTCTGTGTCAGCCGGAGAGTCAATTATAGCCCCTAGTTTGCAGTCGTCTGTGAACTTGGTCAGCCATAGTCCTCCTGTGCTTGCCTGTACCTCTGAGAAGTATATGCTGAACAGGAGGGGTACTAGGACTGAGCCCTGGGGAATGCCACTTGTAACCATTTGAGCGTTTGAAACTTTAACTCTGATGAAGGCATGGATTTGCAGAAACCGGTCTGTTCCTTAATGAACTAATATTAAATAAATGGTTTTGCCGCTCTGAAATGCTGGCTGCTGTTGTTTTGATATTTTTAAGTAGACCCATGAATATATGTGTGTGTGTATATATATATATATATATATATATATATATATATATGTATTTATATATATATATATATATATATATATATATATATATTTATAATATACATATATATACTGTATATGTATGTGTGTGTGTGTGTGTGTGTGTGCATATCTCTATGTATATAATACAGATCAATTTTCAACTCTACAGATTTATTGTCTATAGTGTATTAACTACCTAAATTATGATATTATCAGAATAATTCCTCTGGAATATAAAGAGACAACATAACTTAGTAAAACATTCAGCTACTGTGTGTGTGTGTGTGTGTGTGTGTGTGTGTGTGTGTGTGTGTGTGTGTGTGTGTCTTCATTTCTGTCAGACTATGTACACATACAGAAGTGCACAGGCATACAGATATATACACACACACAGTCTATAAGCATGGAGACTAAGACTTGTTACCTCAAAGTCTAGTTAGCAGTTAAAGAAATAAAACTAATGCAAAAGATGTAGGTCACTTCATATATAAATTGGAAAAACTAAATTAATGTCCAATGATTAACTAATCTCGGCTAAACAACAGAATATGAACTGCAAGCCATCAGCTGTAAGCTATCAGTTTGATTTTAAAGATTTATAATACATAATATATTCATTAATTAAAGAAGTAAAAGGTAAAATAATAGGCACAAAATAATATACCATGTAAAAACAACCAAAGGAAGCAACAGGCCACGGCTGTAGAAAAATAAAAGCAATTTATTCCATACAAGACAAAGGTGAGCGCTTTCGCGGACTAAGCCACTTCATCAGACAATAAAAACAGAACAGAGCCCCCATTTTATACCATTTCAGAACAACTCAATTGATAAAATCCCCACCTTCATTTAAAGGAACACAACATAAAAATTACCACTCTCAAGAGATTCACTGTGTCACCAGAAAAAAGCTTAAAGTCAAATTGCACTTAAAATAAAATTCATAGCATAGAGATGTACAAATAGGGACATATAAATGTATAGGACTAAACATATGTAAGTACAACTATTTAAGCAAATCCCTGTCTAACAAAATAGGCTTAATATTTATTTTATCATTCAGTCCCTTCCCTGTACTAGGCCTAAGTCTCACAATCCATTTAAGTTCTTTGGTCTCAACTCTCAATTTCATATCTCCACTTCTGCCATGTAGAAGTGAACAGGCATACAGATATATACACACACACACAGTCTATAAGCATCGAGACTAAGACTTATTACCTTAAAGTCTAGTTAGCAGTTAAAGAAATAAAACTAATGCAAAAGATGTAGGTCACTTCATATATAAATTGGAAAAAACTAAATTAATGTTCAATGATTAACGAACAATACAACCAATCTCTGCTAATCAACGGAATACGAACTGCAAGCCATCAGCTGTTAGCTATCAGTTTGCTTTTGAAGATTTATAATACATAATGTATTCATTAATTAAAGAAGTAAAAGGTAAAATAATAGGCATAAAATAATATACCTTCAATATATGTTTAAATGCTGTACTTCTTCTTCTTTTGGCTTTTCCTGGTTAGGGGTTGCCACAGCGGATCACTTTGTCTGCTCATGACTGGCAGTGGAGTTTTACAGTGTCGAGTTGCTAGCCCGGCACCCAACCTTCCACAGAAGGCACACACACACACACATGGGGCCAATTTACAGTATCCAATCCACCTACCGCATGTCTTTGGGATGTGGGACAAAACTGGAGCACCTGGAGGAAACCCAAATGAACACAGGGAGGACATACAGACTCCGCACAGAAGGCACCCCAGCCTAGGATCGAACCAGAGAACCTCTTGCAGTGAGGCAGCAATGCTAACCGCTGCACCACCGCGGCTGCCCTATATGTTTAAATGCTGTACACTAACTATAAATTAAGAATTAAATCTGCAAAGTCTAGAAAATCTAAATCTCTGTACAACCAACTATTCTGCAAGACACTAGTATATGAACTAGAAATTAATGGGATAAGCGTAAACCAAAAGGTTCTTAATAATTAAATCAAAAATGGAAAAACTTAACAGAAACATAACTGGGGAAAAAAAAATCACACTACAAACAAAAAAAAATGTATTTCAAATAAAGTTTTAGATCAGTTATAGCTCACAGGGTTGAATGATGTATCTACTAACACTGTACTTTTATATCACCTTTATTACAGCTGTTAGTCACTACATTTGAATGCAAATAATTTACGCTGTTAAATGTTTAAAATACTCACACTGATATGCTAATTATGTTATAATTAACTGGTGAGTAAACAACCCCAAAGCTCCAGATGCTGAATTAACATTGACTTCTACTTATTATGGACTCTTTTTTTTTTTTTTTTTTTTTTTTTTTTTTTAAATGAAGAAAACCATCCATTATTAGTTTTGTAACCCTGTTGACCCTCCTACTCTGCCCCTTCCCAAAACTCTCCATTCATTCCTGTATCAACATCCATCCTCTCTCCTGAACCAGGGATGCAGGCTCAGCCTCTGGTCACTGACTTTAAAATGATGAAACCATTGCAATGCATTTCCACTGGTCTTTCCAATTCATTATATTTTTAAAGGAAGTTCCCCCCAAAAAGCAGTAACATTTTTAGTGTTTCTTCCCCCCATATCTATCTATCTATCTATATATATATATATATATATATATATATATATATATATATATATATATATATATATATACACACATATGGGACCACACCTAAAACTATTTATGCCACTATTTTTGTGTACGTCTATGCATATGTATGTGTGCATGTATTTGTATGTGTGTCTGTATATACGTGTATCTGCCTGTCTGTGTGTGTATATAGGTGTGAATATGAGTTTTGTATATAATATGCAAAGTCTCCCTTCAGGATGAGACAGTTCAATTTTGTTGCTATAGTGCACACAACTGGGGTGGTAGGGGGTTCTGACATGGGTATTCTTAAAAACTATCTTCCCAACCTACTGAAAGATCCAACAGTTCTATGCCCACTTTAACTATGGCCAGTGTTCTTTTATAAACATTGTTTTAATATTTTACGCCACCATAGGAATATATCTGTTTTCCCTCAGAACAAGCGAGATATTTGTTATCCAGTTTGAAAATAGATTTTACACTTGCTGTGCAATTCAACTTTGAAGCATGGTCTGAAGATATTCCAATAAATCCATACAAGTGAAAGAAGAAAAAGTAATATGGCAAAATTCTAGGGCAAACTATTGAAAGTCATTATTATGGCAAATATTTTGAAATGAATCTTACAGTTCATCCATTTCTTCAGAAAATATGAATATGACAGTTGCCAAGTTTCAGAGTCAAGCTTCAGTAGAGAGACAAAGAGAAGTAAGGAAGAGAGAAAAAACATAGCCATCAGACATGCATATGATATATATAATTCATAAAATCAAATAGCTACTACATATTACTGAAGCAATAAATCTACATATCAGTCTGGTGCCACTAACTGCCTACGTGTACTATATAACTGACTTTGTGCTATGATGTGACTGAAAAGCCATGAAACAGGTAGCCCCCTTGATGTGTGTGTGTGTGTGTGTGTGTATGTACAAATGAACTAGGACATGTAAGCATAAGTAATAGTGTACCTGTTAATACAGTATTGCCAGGGTGATACTAAAGACCTCAGTCTGGTTGTAAAAGCTCATCACGGTGCAACACCATCTGCTGAGGATATGCTCCAGCACACACTGTCATACATCCAAATGGCCCAGCATAATACACACGCGCACACACACACACACACACACACACACACACACACACACACACACACACACACACACAAACTGTTCACGTATAGGTTCATAGATTCATAGGTAAGTATTTGGCAGTCAGTCTGTAGACCACTACAAGCCTAGCCAAAAACCCATATTCAAAAGACTCAAGGAGGGCATGACAAACAAACTGAAGGAGAATTTGAGGCTGGCTATCCAATTATCTAGGTTTGCCTTGAAGGTGGCAAGGGTGTTGCTCTGCTTGACATGTAGTGGAAGTTTGTTCCAGATGTGAGGGATACATTGGGATATGAATCTGTTATCCCACTGTATTTTCTTTATCTGCTTGTGAAGGTTTAGTTCCTTTAACTGAGTATATAAGCTACCATTAGTTCTGCAAAGGAATAGGAGGTCAAATAGGGTTGAATTTTTCATGGCTCAATTGGCTAAGCACAGATCTCCACAAAGGAGTCTGTAAGAGACTGTGTACAAAGAAATGGTTGACAGTCTCTCCTGATTTTTGAGGCCAGTCATCTTTTTAGTTACAAATCTCTGAGGTCTCTGATGTTGTATAATATGTTTACACAAATACATGCCAAAAGTTGCATTATGTTCAATAATGGGGCTGATAAGATAGGAGTAAAGGGCAAATGAGACTTTCCTGGAGCTAGTGGAGATGCCTTTGGAAATTAGATGAGCCATATAAAAGGCTTTCCGAACTACTGTGGAGACATGAGAGTCAAATGATAAGGAATTATCAACAAGAGTGCCTAAATCCCTTACAACAGTGTCTGATTTCAGGGGTGCATCACCTATATGGTAAGTGAAATTGTTTTATTTACCAAAATGTACTATGTTACATTTTTTACATTTAATTTGAGACCTTTGCCCTTGCACCAATTGTTAACATGGTCTAACCCATGTTGGAGCAATTGTGAGTCAGTTAAAACTTGAATAACAACACCTAATTTACAGTGATCTGTAGACATAATTAACTATAGTCCAGGAGTGTTAGCCTGAAGCTCTGAGATATAAATGACAAAAAGGAGAGAGCCCAAGACTGAGCTCTGTGGTACACCACTGGCAACTTTTCAGAAGTGGAACCTATGACTCTAGCCTTATGGGTCCTGTCAAAAAACAGGTAGCTATCCACCCCATAATATAAGGATTTACATTCAGATTTCAAGGCTGTCAATAATGTATGTACTGGAAATAGTGTCAAAGGACTTAGCCAGATCTAGATATACTGAATGCACTGCATAACCACTATACACCAGTTTGTTTACTTTTTCAAAAAAATAATGAACTTAAAGAGGCAGGACCTTCTTTTGACAAAGCCGGACTGATGAGGGTCCAGGGTTAACAGCTTTCCAAATTCCATTTAGTGAGTTTTGAGATAATGTGTTCTATATATTTACATATTTTTACATATGAGGCTGATTGCATGTCCTTTGTGCTCTTAAAGAAAATTGTACTTGCTGTAGAGAGCTGCATCTGGAAATATTGAGTGTATTCCTTTGTATTCCAAGTGAACATTCCTCTCTGGTGTCAGTGGTGAGGATTCAGGCTCCTTGATTACTGTCCCAGTGTGGGGACATCACAAATGTGTTCAACTATCTGGTTGCAGGTTGTCCTCTTCACCTGGTTCCGTTGATGTCTCCAAACATAATGTACTTCTCCAGTTATCTCTTTCTTCTGAAGATATTACCAAAATAAGACAGTTGTAACTTCATCATTTGGGCTTCAAGTGACATAGCCTGTTTGATCTCTTTCAAAACTGATTTGTTAGTTCTTCTGGCAGTCCATGGCATGCACAGAATCCTTCTACAGCACCAAAGTTCAAATGAGTCAGTCTTCTTTCTGCCCTGTTTCTGTAGTGTCCAGCTTTCACATCCATAATTGACACTGAGAAAATGAGTGTATGAACAAGTCTGATCTTCATTTTGAGTGTTATTTCCTTGGTTTTGAATACTTTGTTGACAGCCATCGTTGTAGAGTGACCAAGTATTATTCTGCAAAGTATTTCTTCCCTGCTGTTTGCTTCTGTGCTTACAAACAAGCCCAGGAGATTAAAATTCCAACTTCTGTTCGATCGGCTTCAAACTCCAAATCTTTGTCATTTTCTGTATTCATAACGTCCGTCATTATTATTATTATTATTACCTGGGAATATAAAGTACTATAATACATAGTTCCTTATGGTTATTTAGTTTAAGATGGAGATGAGGACTTCAGCGATATGGAATTTAAAAATAGATTTATTGTAGGGTAGGATTTCAGGGTATAGTAAAGCTACTTTTTTTTTAGTTCTGTCAGCCCTGATGATATTATAACCATGAGACTGATATTTCCGAGTCAAGTATATGGAGTTTTAGCCATGTTTCAGTTATGGCAAGAATATCAGGTGTACTGTGGGATAACAAAGCATGGAGTTCTGAAATTATATTATAGATGCTACAAGTACTTAAGGAAATTAATTTAAGCTGTTTGGGTGAGTCTGACATATGTGGGATGGTTTTGGTGATAGTGTTGTAGTCACTAATTTGGAAGGAGATGGGTGGGCTGAGTGGGGGTTGGCTTGGGAAGAGTTTTGGAGGCTACTGGGAAGTCAGGATGGGATGTGGGGCTGGGATTGGGATGAATAACCCTTCAGGGTGGTAAGAAAGAGAAACTGAGAAACTGATATGTTTGGTAAGCTTGTTTTAATTTAACTATAGCAATTAATTTTATTTAGGCGTGGTAGGTGTGAGGGTTTAGTAATTTGAATTTGAAGTAAAGATTAGGTGAGTCTTTGTATATACTGGAAGCAATTAGTGGAGAAATGAGGTGATTTGAATGGTTAAAGGTGGAGTACATAATGGTAGAAATGTGTACAAGACTGAATGATGTATGATTAGTTGTAAGGTGCTAAAACAGGAAGAGTAAGGATGCAGTAATATATAAGAGAGGCACAGTATGCAGCTTTGTAGGGAGGTATGTCAGAGAAAGAAGAGCTAGAATACTGGGGTATGAATATAGGAGGGTAGAATGCTGGGGTAGGAGTAGATAGCTGAGGGAGGTGGATGGTGTAAGTTGCTGAGGGTATGCCTATATTTATGTGTATGCCTTTAAGAGGGGTGAGAAGCAGGTGGAGGTCTGGGTGGAGAGCAAGTCCTATAACTGTAGTGCCATGAGGAGTGGCTAGGGAATTGGGGGTGGGAAGGGAGCATAGTGGGAAACAGCTCCAAAAACAGCAGGGGGGCCTTTCTCTGTTATGCTGTCAGTGGGACAATTTTATCTAATAGGAACATTAGTCTAACACACACTTTGGAAGCACAGTGGATATGTTACTCCAGATTGCAGTTTCGGTAGAGCTGTTTAGAAGGAGAAAAGTGCTGCAAAATACTGTGAATGTACAGCTGAGTTTTCCTCAGATAGTTAAAGTTTCACAGCAAACAAACTGAGTGCAGGAATGTTTGCAGTGAGAAGTGGAACAAACTAAATCTATCTGCAAGAGCATCAGCAAGAGTATAACAAATTACCTGAAGGAGGAAAAGGCCAGCCAGGAGTATAATAAATATTGTTTAAGGTTGTAAGCATTATAACCAATTACCTGAAGGAGAAAAAGACCAGCCAGGAGTATAATAAATATTCTTTAAGATTGTAAGCATGGGTTCTGTGGTAGGACACTGCTTTCTCACTACTATTATACAACAACAGACATTAAAAAGTAGAAGAGCACTCCACTGCAAGCCTTACGTGACTAATACTGTGGCCCTAAACAACTTCACAAAGGTATACTCCAAGCTCTCTGCTGAAATGTACTTTGTGACTGAGCTAAGAACTCAGGATGTGTCAGCAGTAGTCAAGCTTCTTTTGTTTTGTTTAGTTTTTTTGTTGGCAGATATAATGGTGTTTTAGAGGCAGAGCCTTGAATTTTAGCTCACTTATAGAAATGAGCATGCAGTGTCCTGTAACAGCATGAAAGGAGCCACTTGTATGACACTTGACATTGTGGCCCTCACTACTTGTGCAAATAATGATAACTTTACCCTGCCCTCTGTTCTCTGTTACTAAGATAGCCTATTCTTGATGCACAATGTGGCCAGTTTATGCATGGGAGAGCACAGACTGGGTGAAGGGCTGCATGATTCATTTATTTTCTACATACTGCTTTAGCCTGGCCTATAGTTATAAATCAGCAGCTGCATCACCTGGCATAATCCTCCTCACAGCCAGCTCATTCACAAGCTCCACATCAGGCTTGCTGTCGACTGCTGGACGTGGGATTTCTTATGCCTGAATGTGTCTTTCCTGCTGCAACTGTTTATGCACAATGATATTATGTAACATAGCAGGGAATCAAAATATCCTACTGCATGTGTCAGGGTCACATTGCAGGGCACCCCAAAACACATGCAGTTAGTGGAAGAAGGCCTTCACTAGGCGAAATATATATTCAGTAATGACCCAGGTTTGTAACAGGGCAAAGCTGTAGCCATTGTCTGTCATGGCTTGGAGATTTCTGATAGCTGTCATGAAGCATGGCTTCAGAGCATATCCATCATAGCCAATAAGATGTCTCTGAGTGAAATCACCCCACACAAACCTCTGACATAACTCACATGTGTGCCATGTATGAGAGTCACTTGTACTACCTGGGTGGCCTACAGAATTATTGTATATTACAACCTGTACATTACAGACCACCTGACAGTTGATGGAGTGGAAACCTTTCTTCCCTGCTCCCCAGGTGAGGCCTTTATTGTGATGTGGGTGCAGTCTATGGTCCTCAGTACCTCAGGAAAATAGGCTGTACCATAAGAGGTCCACATGGTGATGGCTCTCTCTTCTGTGGTACATGGAAACAATATGTGTAGGAACTGATACAGTATCCTTGAGGACAATGCCTGCAATACAGCCACTCTGAATCCCAATGGCTACAGAAAGGTCCCCATAGTTAGTGTTCACAAACCATACACACTTTGGTATCCAAAGGGAGAGGTACTCCACACATACAATAGACAAGCAACTGAAGGTGACACATTTCAAAATGCTCCTGCATGGTGACTCTATCCAAATTCTGGCAGTCCATAAGGTCAGTGCCACAGGGATAATGAAATATTAGGAATGAACAGACAGCATAGCAATGTTGAGGGTGACAAAAAGAAAACCATGACTACTAGTGGCTTGGTGCATATGCAGGTTTGTTAATACTGCAGTTACCCCATACATCCTTATGTGATCTCTTTAACTCTAGGATTTCCTCTGTGATCATTAATTCCGGAGTTAGCAATACTAGTTACAGTATATGTGCATCTCTGAATCACTCCACCATATTGACCATTCACAGAGACACTCATTTTAATGTTTCTCATTGTTGTGGCATTTTATGTCATCAGCATACTATGTGGGCTGCTGGATTTCTTGGGCATTCCCCCACTTGTGCTCATTGTGTCTGTGACTCACCCAGACCCTGTCTATGACCACTTGTCTTGTAAAATCAATTACTGTAGTACAAAAATGTTTCTTTTTTTTTTTTTTTTTACACCTTTTTCAAAACAGGTTTATTGTTTTAACATATAAGAGAAATATCATAACAATTTTATACAAGTAATTAAAAATAGGTATTATTATAATATTCAACAAAACAACTAAAGTATTTACAAAGACATCCACTACAATCAGATCAATTAATTAAACTAAAATACCATGCTATTGAAATTAAAATTTTTTTAACAAATTTTGTAAATCATCCCATACAATAAAATAAGATGTTTTTCTGTTTGTTCTAGTCCTAATTGTGTTTATTTCCATATGGCACACTATATTCATAATATTTTTAAATTCATTGAACGAAGGAGGTGTATCTGAAATCCAATTTCTAGTTATTATTTTCCTAGCCACTGCTAGAATAGACCATAACAAGGGAAGCTTAACCTTTTTAACACTTTGAAGTACAGGTGTGTTGAATAATATAAGAGATTTAGAAATAATGAAATTATCTGTAAAAGAGCCTGCAAAATTCATTAATTGACTTCCAGTATTCTTTCAATTTTATACAGTCATAAAACATATGAGCCCAGTCAGCATTAATTTCTACATTACATCTCTTACATAGATTATCTTTATTATTTATTTTATTCATCATCAAAGGTGTATAAAAGATCTATGTAAAAATTTCCATGTATAAAGTCTCCAGACAATGGAAGACGTAGTTCTATAAGCAGATTCCAATATATATTGTTTATCTTGTTGATTTGGTGGGTCCCCATTAATAGAAGTGAAATAATTCCAGTATGAATCTACACTGTAAAAGTTTCTTGTCTGATAACTTTATGTATGTATGAAAGTTTACCTTTATCAGAAACTTTATGTTGTAAATTTAATATCAAGTAATCAATCAGTGTTGGAATAGATTCTTTAACAGTTATAGACATTAAATCTATTTTATTAATGAGATGTTGTCTAAAGGTCTGAACCTCTAACCAGCAAGTTTCTCTTAGATCAAATTCTTGTTTTAAGAAATCTAGATTTTAACTTTATTATCAGATATCAACTGATACCAGTACTTTAGATCATTATCTATAGCTAAATGAGTTCCTTCAGAAGTAGATGACAAAAGTATACCCTGAGTATACATTATAGGAAATACAATAAAATTCCATTCCCTATACTTAGGGTGCATGAATATAAAGTTACGATAACTAATAATATTTAATGGGTAACAAACCATATGTTTAGGTGTAATAGGTGAAGTACAAAATTCCTTTAGTAACCATAACATGAAGTTATTTACAATCATATTTTTATGTGTTAAGGAGATTTTCATGAAGTGTATACTAATTAGCTCCCAATAATCTTTCCATTTTGTGACATATGACTGATCTATTAATAAAGTAATAACTTTTACAATAGAAGAGATAGTATATAAATTAAAGTCTGGAAAAGAAATACCCCCTAGAGACCAGCTATTAGTATGTTTCTTTAATGCAATCCTTGGTCTATTAGGTGCCCATAAGAAATTTAACATTAGTGTGTTCAGTTTCTTGATAATTATTTTTGTAGGTGGAAGAATTATTGATTGTATTAAGTATAAAATCTTGGGGAATATTATCATTTTAATAATTGTAAGTCTCTCCTCCATAGTAAAAAACATATTATTCCAGGTATTAAAAGATTTTGTATATTAAGAAAACAGGTATTATAATTATTATATATAATAGATTTAATATCTTTAGATAGTATTATACCTAAATAAGTTATCTGACCTGAATTGGGTACATATTTAGTAAAATCACTAATGAGAATATTTTTCGTGTATATATAGGTAGTATTTTAGTTTTTCTTCATTGAATATTAAACCAGAAATACTTTTAAAATTCATCATGTTATCAAATAGAGACTGTATAGAAGAATTAGATCCTGCTGATGTAATTAGAACATCATCTGCAAAAGTTGAATTTTGGATGTTGTATTTTCATCTATTTCAAAACCCTCTATGTCAGTACTGTTTCTGATCAAATTAGCCCAAGGCTCCATTACTAAAGTGAATAATAGTGGAGAAAGTGGACATCCTTGTTTTGTACCTTTAAGAATGGGTATTTTTGTGAAACATATGTTCCTACCTTAATATAAGCCAACGTTCCTTTGTATAAATGTTCAATTAGATTTACAAATGCATCCGAGAAGTTTGTGCACTTCATTAAGGTAAACAGATAGTCCCAACTTACTGAATCAAATGCTGAACTTATATCAAGACTAATAAGTGTTAAATCTTTCTTTTTCCTATTTGCAAAATCTATTAATGTTAAAGTTCTTCTTATATTATCAAAAGTATTTCTATTTACAATGAAGCCTGTCTGATCTATATCTATAATGCCGGAATGATTGTCTTCAATCTATCAGCAAAGATATTCATAAACATTTTATAATGAACATTAAGTAATGAGATGGGCGCATATGAAGAAGATCTAGTTGGATCTTTATTAGGTTTTAAAATTGGTGAAATAAATGTATATTGCCAAGATGGGGGGGGTTATTAACTCAGTTTGGGCCAAAATAAAAACCTTATGTATTAATGAATATGTATTTTTAGAAAGGATTTTATATATCTCTGGTATAATACCATCATTACCCGGTGCTTTGTTTGATTTAAGCTTATTTATTTGTGTAATAACTTCTGTATATGAAATACTCTTGTCCAATAGTTTAATCTATTGTTTATTAAGCTTTTATTCATATTTGTGGTTATAAACTCCTTTATTTTATCTTTAGGTTCCATGTTAATATTATTATGGTTAATTTTGTGAAAGTGATTTCTAAATTCATCTAGTATTTCTGGTATACTAGAAACATTCTTCTTTTCCTTAGAGAAAAGATTTCTTTGATATGGTTTTGTTTATTCAACCTTTTTGTTTTATTTTTAAGTCTATGTAAGTATTTGGGGCTTATTGAATAAGACAAAACTTGTATTCTCTAAAGTTATTTTAACTTTATGAGTTAAAATTTCTTTGTATTTCTCATTTAGTTTGTTTATTTCTTCAATAACTTTCTTGTCCATAATATTTTCTTTATTATTATGTTTATAAGAGTCTAATTTACTTTGAATATCTAACAATTCCTTATCCCAAGATTTCCTTTTATTATTATACCATCTGATACTTTGTCCATATAGATATGATTTTAAGGCATCCCAAACATAAACAATGGAGACTTCAGGAGTGTTATTTATGTCTAAAAATGTTTTACTTCTGAAAGTATATATTCTTTATAGTCTTTTAGTTGAGTTAAGTATGCTGGTATCCTTTTGATCTGAACATTATGAGTATTTTTATCATGAATTCAAAAACAATTGAATTATGATCAGATATAGGAC